>NC_067493.1:58638127-59008127 GCF_947179515.1 Apodemus sylvaticus
TGATACTCTTCCCCAGCATCTATAGAGTAGTGTGGGGTCTGGATATGGTTTCTGTGAGCCCCTCCTTCCACCCAGTTCGCCTCTCTACATTCAGTGGGACTCGGGAGAATGGAACTGATAAATGAGGTGGATTGAAGTCTCATGTAGAATTCCCAAATTCTGTTCAGAGAATCAAACTATTTATTCTTTGCGGGTTAAGCAGAGCCACGTGAGTAAAGTGTACAATCACAAGGGCAAGCCACACGTGGGTCTTCCATAGAAGAGTATAAACAAATAATAGCCAGTTGTAATGAATAATCTGAAGTAAACTCACTTCTATCTGCTACACCTGGGAGGGGCATGAAAGCGTAATCCAAGAACGATTCTGTGGCTTTGAAGGAACTGAAATCACCAGTCTCTTGTCTTGGTTTCTTGGAGTTTTCTCACAAGCACTCAGAATCCTCCCCCATACTACTCCATTCTTAGACCGTGATCTGACACCCCAAGCTTCACGTTCTGCAAGCCTGGTCCTCAAACTGAGGTGGCATCAAGGTGGTAGGAACTTTAAGCGGCTGAATCTAATGGAAAGTGGGTAAGCCAGCACCATATCATTGAACCTGCAGAACTTTCAGCTACATAAACTGTTTTGTCATGATGTGCTCTGTCTCAAGTGTTACAACAACAGAAGATAAAGATACTATGTTACAATTAAAAGATAGTCTTCTCCCCTGTGTGCTACCTCATAGCCTCTCGTCCATTTCTCACTATCCAGTGACTAAACAAGCATTCAGTTTTCTTGTCTGTGAAGACATAATCTGAATCTGAGAAGCTACAGGTATACCTCAGCGGTAGAGCACTTGTCTAGCCCAAGTAAGACCCCAGGTTTGATGCATAGTCTCACAACTAATTAAAGTACTTATAGTTAAAATATCTGATGGAAAAAATTATTCAGGAAATAGGAAGTGTCCGGCCCAGGCTAGTCACATACCCCACTACTTCAGGATCCCCTTACCCATCCCTGCTTCCGCTCTTCATCTGTTAGCAACCCAGTGGGAAAAGCTTTCCCCTGTATGTATGCCTAGTATTCCACTATGTCAAACAATTTTTAGATGCCTGATGTCTCTTCAATGAAAGCTGAACACAAAGTATGGAGGAAAAGGGGAGAGGTGATGCACAGGCACGCACACATGCACCTGCATGCACACTCACGTGCACATGCACATGCCCATGCATGTTTGCACACACACATGCATGCATGTGCACACACACACATACACATGTGTACACACACATGCCTGCATGCAAGTTCACATGCACCAACAGGTGTGCATTCAAACATGGGAATGCACATACACACGTGCACACATGCATGTCCACGAGCGCGCGCGCGCACACACACACACACACACACACACACACGAATGCATGGCTCCTTATTCTCATGACTACTTTCTGGACATGTCAGACACTACAGTAGCCCCAAACTGAAAAGCATTCTGAAGTTCTGCATCTCTAAGCACCAGGGAGAAGGCTGGAGCATCTCTTGATGAAAGGATTCATCTCCAGATTGGCTCTGCCTATGTCACTCCTCACCTTGGAATTCCATGTACAGTCTGGCTCTCAGTCACTACGTGAACATCTTCTGAGTCCCTCCAGCTGGCCATGGCTAGACATCTTTCCCCCACAAACCCACAGCTGTGGTTAGAGGATCAGCGTGGCCTTACAATCACATCGGCTTATTTAATCTGGACCTGCCTCCTATGTTTTCAATCTACCCAGAATCCTGTGAGCCACATGTGTACCTCAAGAGTACTTGTCACACAAAGCCTTCCTCACATGGTGCCATAATCTCCCAAACAGAGAGGGACAGGCATCATCATAGCAGTTTCTGGGTAGTTGCTGGCACCAGGGACAGATCCTGTGAATGGCTAGAAACTAAAAGAGCCAGCATCCCAAGGTGAGCTTCTTGCCATCAGGTCTCCTGATTCCAAATGTCACAATTCTTGTTCTCAAACCCATCAGCCAGAGCCCACCGCTGCCTCAAACACACCGAGATGATCATAGTGGGACCTTCAACTTTCTGTCCTTGCTCCCTTCCCCCTGCTGTCCCCAGACACCACACCGGCTCAAGATTTGGATGCTAGTGGAAAATGCTGCAAGGGACGGTGCCCTCAATCCAGTCTAGCCATATGCTTCTTCTCAAAGACTCGCTTCTCAAGTGGATGGATTTAAAGCCCCTCTCTTCCTGCCAAGACTGCAAGCCTCTCTTTCCAGCAGGCTGGTCCAAGTGCTTCCTCCCCTGCCTTCCCAACGGGGGAGGAAGGCAATCAGAATATATGAATAAGACAGGTCTTCTTGAATACTCTCCTCCTCCACAGGATGAGCCTGAAGATAAAATAAGGCTGCCAAGAACTGACTTTTCAATCTGGGTCCCGGGTGGGAGGGGGACAGCCATGCTCCAGGGCATGGCTGCTCAGTATGCAGCCACCCAGACCCTATTCCTGAGCTATCTAATTGGGATCCACCCAGACTGTGCAGGGACTCTATTGAGCTTTCCCTCCACTCCAGGAAAGTCCCCAAAGATCAAACTGCTCCCCTTAAAAGCATTCCGCCATGGCTCATTTGTAGGGATAGCTCCCCTTTCTTTGGCTCTGCCTTAAAAGCAGGAGCCAGAACTTTCCAGAACAAAGCACATTGAGCCATGGGCTCAGACACAGTATGGAAAAAGTATGTGGCTCCAAAAGGGGGTCTCCCTCACTGGCACCCCCACAATGAGAGGAGTGGCGACTGGCCTGGGCTTCTATGTATAGGAGATACTGCTTTGCTTGGGGGTCTCAGATGTGCCCTTGGGAGCACCTCTTTGCATCCTGACACAGGTGCCTAGGTTGTCACTGAATCTAGCTTCTCTGGGGATATACTAGGAGCTCCATGACAGAGCCACATGGGGGAGGGGTGTCCATTTATGCTGACAGTCAGGTTGAGAAACAAACTCAGAGCCCTTCAGCTGTCTATGTGCCCCTGCCCACCACTCACAGCCTCTTCCAGTGTTCACTTGCAGCAGGAACGATCTGAGAAGCTGCTGCTCACAGGTGGGTCTTTCCTCAGAACTGTGATAGCCCCACCCCCACCCCATCTACCCAGAGCTTCTCCTCTTGACCATATCCCTGAAGGCAACATCCCCATGCTCAGGAACAAACCCTTCATGTGCAGGCAGAATGAGGACCGATCCCTTATCCAGCCACAGGAATCTGCTAGACCCTTGGATCCTTCCTATGTCACAAACACCAAGGGCCTCATGAGCCACTATTAATCAGTAGTGCCCATCCTCCCATGGGCAGTCAACATCTCGTCGATTTTACATTATAAATGCAAAATGTGGTTTCTGAAAATGTGGCTAGTTGCTGTGGTCTGGATGTCACTGCAGTGTCTCCCCCCCACCCCCAGAAGTTCATGTGCTGGAGCAAGTCCCTATGTAGTGAAGACACAGAAGGGCGGAAAGTTGACGTCCCACCCTACCCTCACCTTCTATTCCTGAACCCCAGGGACCTCTGAATAGGTGGAGGCAGAAGAAGAGAGCAAGGAGCTCCCAGCCCTGTGTGTTGCAGCCTCCGTGAGCCGGCTCTACATTTCAGCCCACCATCTGGCACTCTGCTTGGATCTGCAGTGTTTACTTTCTGGAACTCTGCAGTCATGGGGTCTGAGACGGGAAGCGACTGTGTGTGGAAAACTGCGCTTCCTTTCATATGTTCTGGTGGCACAGAACAGCTTGCTTTCTGTACTTTAAAAACAAACCAGAAAGGAAAAATGAAAAGGGCTTGCCAAGCCCTTTTCCCCACTGAAGCAGGAAGCCTAGAGACTCCAGAAAGTGAGGTACCTCTCTCTCTCTCTCTCTCTTCTTTGAAGGGTAGGTCACCTGGTGCCTGGTGTAACGGGAGCTTGTCATCAGGTGCTTTGTCCCATTAAGGGTACCCTCGGAACCTCTTGGCTCTTCTGGGGTCTTCAGATGAGCTGGGTGGGTGTTGAGACATGATACCTGTGTTATATAGTAGTAAGCCCTAGGGACCCCAAGAATGTGCCAATGGGAGGCCTGAGCACTAGTTGGTCCTCTGTCCCCAGTATTTGCACTGTCCATGGAGTGCAATGGAAACCTTCTATTATACAACAAAAACCCTAGCTTTGGAACTGAGAAAGGGGGGAGCCATGTTTTTACTTTCTGTACCCGTCCCAGAAAATGGTAGAGCCCATGTGGACCCTTGTCAGCCTCTCTTGCAGTGCATAAGCCTCCTGGAGGAGAACATGGAGCATGTGGTACCTGTGAGTAAAGCAGATGTAGAGGAGGGATGGTGAACCAGATGCCCCCAGCTTGGTAGCTACAGGGGCTTCCAAGACCAGTGGCTATGGTGTGGCTATGTTGTCTTTCAGTTCTATGACCTCAAGTTCAGAGACCCCAGGGCTCTGGCTGGCCTTTTGTGGGTCAGGGCCATCAAAGATAACTTCCAGTGTCAGGAAACCAGGGCCGCATGAGAACCTGGGCACCTCCGAGTGGCAAGAGCCAGAGAAAAGGCCTGTCTCGCAAAGGATGCAATCACACTAAGCCACAGGCCTGTACAGAGCCCCAGCTATTTATAGCACATGGTTAGATCTACATAGGTCTCCTTTCTCTACGCAGTGGGAACACTGTCCTAGCTTCTCATGCTCAGCACCACAGTCTGCTGAAGCTGTTTGTGGTCATATCACTTTTTCTGTCTTCAGAGTGCACCAAAGAGGCAGAAGGCACTCAGATGTGCAGCTACTGGGAATGGTCCACCTCCAGGTCCCTCATTAGCTCCAAATCTCTCTAATTGGCAGATCTTACTAGTATGTCCCCTAGGAGTTGTCAGTGCTGGACAGCACATCTTCTGTGGGTCCAGAATCCCCTAAATTATCCATGAGAGAGCAGGCCCAGTCCTAGATATCATGGATGGATATGGACCTAGCTATTATGGATGGAAACAGACCCAGTATACTCATCCAACTATTATGGATGGGATCAGGCCCAGTGTACTGACCCAGATATCATGGATGGGATCAGGCCCAGTGTACTGACCCAGATATCATGGATGGGAGCGGGCCTAGTGTACTGACCCAGTCCCACTGCCCTTGCTCAGAGAAATTGATCTGTCCTGTGAGACACCAGGCTACTTTTAGAACAGACTGGTGTTTCCAAAAACCATGCAGCCTGACCATGCTGCCTCCTCCATCTCCTCACTCATTCCCCTCTTCCCTTCTCACCCCCCATTCCTGTTCTCTAGCCTCATTTCTTATCTTGGGGCCTTTGTAGATGGTGCTGTCATGCTTAGTATTCTACACACACACCTTGAAGTTCCCTTCCATCAAGCTAACTGCTGCTCACCCTTTGCGTGTCAGTCTTTCTCACTCCCAGAATGTGTCAGGACTCTTGTTCTTCTAATAGTCACAAAGTAGCTCTTACTTCCCAACAGTCATAGCAACATCAGCTTGTTTGTTTGATTGCTATCTTCCCAATGGTCAAAAGCCCTGGAGAAGAGACACCTTGTCCTCTGAGAGGCTCTGCCAAAGCCTGACCAATACAGATACGGATGCTCGCAGCCAACCATGGGACTGAGCATGGGGACTCCAATGGAGGAGTTAGGGGACATACTGAAGTTGCTGAAGGTGTTTGCAACCCCATAGGAAGAACAACAATATCTCCCCAGACTCCCAGAGGAGCTGCCAGAGACTAAGCCACCAACCAAAGAGTATACATGGAGGGACCCATGGCTCCAGCTGCATATGTAGCAGAGGATGGCCTTATCTGTCATGAATAGGAGGGGAGCCCCTTGGTCCTGTGGAAGCTCAATGCCCCAGCCCCAGTGTATAGGAGAATGCTTGGGTAGTGAGGCAGGAGTGGGTGGGTGGGTGGGGGAGCACCCTCATAGAAACAGGGGGATTGCGGAGGGGAAACTGGAAAGCTCCATTCTCTGTCCTCATCGCAGCTGTTTCTGACTCTCCTTGTGGCCTGGCCCAGAAGAAAAGGAAGGAAGTCAGACACCTGTCCTTCACTAGGACAAAGTACTTAATTGTTCCCATTACCTTTGAGCTTTTACTATGCCCGCCGTTGACCTTCCTTTTCAAAGACAGAGGATGCTGCCACAGCTCCTAATGAGCATGCTTATGGGCGTGACTCAGCCGGCCATGAAGGAGAAGCCCTGTCTGGCCCTTTTATCCAGTAGTTGGTATGAAAAAGATGGGGGGGAGCTACATGAGGAGAGCACCCTCAGGGGATCCCTTGTGTACTGCTGGTACTCCAGAGGCAGAGGCCCAGCCTCGGGTGGATCTGCACAGGCAGGAGAGTGAGCAGGCTCTTCTTCCCCTGAGGTGCAAACAGGGATGGAAGCCTCAAACGGGCTTCTGGATTCCCATTCTTGCCCCTCAGCCAGGCACTAGATTTAGTTGGTACGTTAGACACTTCCTTGTACTCAGAACACAGTGCTCCCCACTGCCCCAACTCTCCTCTGAGAGTCACTACCACTTCCAGCACCTAGTTGTTGGTGAATTGATCTGTCTGCTTCCAAAGCAAACGTCTGCTATCGTTCTAGCCAGCTGGAGCATCCTGTCCCACGCCACAGACTGACTCAGGGGTGGGGAGCTAGGCAACAAGGTATTCAAGTCCCAGATTTTCAATCCAGCTATTGAAAGAGAGGTTCCTGGAGACCAATTCACAGAGATCTAACTTGTAGATGAGAAACAGGACAAAGCTGAAGGAAGAAAGGGGAACCTGAGCTGTGATCGAAGCACCTGGGTACACTTAGACCCGGAGCTTTCTGCTCTTGAATTTTCATTTATGGAAAGCCTTTCTGGAAGCTTCTGTATAAATTTTCATTTCTGTCCATTAACATTGAAATAGGAAAAAAATAATAAATAAAGGATAGTGCCAGGTGTGGTGGCTCATGCCTGTGGTCCCAGCACTTTGAAGGCTGAGGCAGGAGGATTACCATGTGTTTGTTGCCTGAACTACACTGTAAAACAGTGTCTTGGGACTGTCCAGTAGTACCAGCCTACATCCCTGAAGTGGCAGCAGTAAGGCTGTGATTTCAACTCCTGTCTGGACTTCATAAACTATTATAGACTTGATTCTTTGGACTTACCACCCATCTGCCTGTGGACAGCCTCAAGATGTCTGTCCAACTAGCACACCTACCACGGATAAAAGCCTGAGTTGATCCCAACACACCATAAACCAGGAGTGGTGGTGCTCACGGGTAACCTAAGCACTCAGAAGGTAGAGACAGGCAGTTCGAGATCATCTTCAGCTATGGCACGTTTGAGGACATGGTGAGCCATAGAGAACTGTCTCAAGAGAAGGAAAGAAAAGAAAGAAAGAAGGGAGGAAAATATCAAGGAGGATGAAATAAAATAAAAAGAAAAGAAAACATGTTCTGCCACAAGGATCTAGTAACTCTAAACCTTAGAAAAGAGGCTGGCACTGGAGAAAAAAGCCCAGAAAGATCCCAGCCATGGCCTGGACCCAGAATGGGTGTGGGGAGACCAGTATCATCAGTGGATAAGAAGCAATGCCTGAAGTTGCCAGACTGGGTGCTGGCATACACTGCTTTCTCCATGGTCCTTCATATAGACATCAGGATCTGGAGACAAGCCATTTAGGATGTTTAATGGGCCACACCTTGAGGAAAGTACCATTCAGTTTTCTACTGCCATGACCACCCACCCATCAGTCCTCCTGAAGGTCAGCTCAGAGCAGACACTAGATCCTCCTGGCAGAGGGCTTTGGAACCTCTGGGCTCTAGAGAGTGGTCCTGCTCAACCTTCCCTGGGCCTGGAGTTCATCTATCTTTCATTCTCATGCCACAGCCTCCATGTCTTCCTCCATGGTCTGTCTACCTCCAACGGGCAACTTGGTATTTTTTTTTCTGAAAAACATGGCACTCTTCTTGGACCAACCACATGGCATCAGGAACCAGTATCAAGTTCAGTCAGGTGGCCCTTGGGACAGGGCCCAGCAGGGCTGCCATCTGGAACTCCTCAGCCCAGATGGTGAGACAACAGGCTGCTGGCACTGCATACCTCATGCAAGGAAACCTACTATCCTGCCTACCCACTCCCTCCCACAGGTGACTCTGCACACAGAGCTTTTCTCCTAGATCTGTCAGAGTCTGCAGTCATCAGCTGTCTACCTGATCTATCTCCATCTCCTCACACAACCCAACACAGTCTGATGTTTGGTTCTTCTATAATTCAACCATAAATAATGGCATTTTCCTGGTGCCCTGAAATGAGGTTATCCGTCAGAGTGTGAGCTCTGTGGCATGAAAGGAAACATCTCTGGAGAGTTTCTGGGAAAGCTTTGCCCCGATAAGAAATTTTTCTTTTTTCTTCCTATTTTGAATGTTGATGTGATAGTTAGAGTCTGGTGGCCAATTTTTAGCAACAAAGTCTAAGGGTACTCGCTAAAGATGGTGACTCAGGAAGCAAGTCTGAGTTCTCCCTGACATCCTCCAGCCACTCTTGCCTGACTGTTCCACATTTGCTTAAGTGATTGTACTTGGGCTTCTGTTTGGTGCAGCTGAATTTACTCTCGAGTGAGATACCTCCTTAGATACCTCAACCATGATTCGTAGACGATAGCTCTAATTTCATGCCTCAGCCAAGGCACTCCTGTGACTCAGGCTTCCAGCCGGAGTACTTGGAAGTACCAAATCATCCAAAACCTACAGAGAAAGCCTGGCTTCCGGCAGTGGGAGCTCTCCATGGAGCTAAGGGTGGAAGTGTGTGGATGGGAATCTCAGGAGGACCTCAGCCAGTTCACCACGAGGGGAGCAGTCACCTACTCACCTGGTCTAAGGCATATTCCCCAGCCAGTTCATGAGGGAAGGGGTCACCTATTCATCTGGTCTACAGCCTATTCCTCAGCGAACAGCATGGAAATGCCAAGCTTCTGATCATCAAAAGCAGAATCAGAGAGAGGCCGTACCCAAGCCCAAGCCTGCTCTCCTCTGGATGCAGCAGGCAGATCCTCGTAATTCGCTTAGTTTAAACAAAAGGAAACTTCATATTTTCCAGGATATTTTGCCTCTTAACACCCTGTTGGGACCCAGAGTATATCCTGGGTCTCTGGCTCAGCCTTTCTAGCCTCTCTCCCAGGTGACAGATCCTTTTTAGAGCAGCTCAAGGGGGGACTTGACCATAACAGTTGGAGGCCAGTTCTACAGGGGTGACTTCAGGAAACTGTGCAGCTGTAGACGAAGCTCCAAGGATGCTACTTGGAGAAGAAAGAACCTCCCATCTCCTTCAGGAGGTCACTGTCAGCTGGCCTAAACCCCTCCATGGCTTTGGGGAAAGGCCATCCACAGTCCAAAATAGTGCTACCCTCATCACCCTTCCCTGGCTAGTAGGACAGAGGACATAGTCAAGAAGCCAGGATTCTGCTTGCTGATCCAACATTGACTCACCACAAAACCCTGAGCCTCTGTGTCCTCCTCTCAGAATGTACCTCTTACTTCTATTAGAACGGTGTCTGCAGGGGCTGAGAGATGGCTCATCAGAGGCCCTGGGTTCAGGTCCAAGTACCTGCATGGTGCCTTGCAACCATTCATAATTCCAGTTCCATAGGATCTGACACCCTTTTTCCAAACTTGAGGAGTACTAGGCATGTATGTAGTACACGTACATGCATGCAGGCAAAACATGTATGCACATAAAATAAAAAATAACTTTGAAATGTTTTAAAAGCATGGTGTCTGCAACAGTCAGGGCTCATTCAGTAGCTTCAGACAGCAGACTCTCCAACTAGGAATGTCATAAATCAGAAAAGGTTGTACTGGTGCTCCGGGGTAGTGTGAACTTCGGGCACATCAAAATCAAGATTAAGCCTCTCCTTCCTCTCCTTGCTGATGCCTCATAGCTGGCTGTTTCCAGATTCCTTGTCTGTTCTGGTGACAAGATGGTGCCAGCTGTCCAGATTCTTTCTTAACAGCTCCAAGCACTTGGCTCAAAGAACATTCTCTTCTCCTCTTCACACGTGCAATGGATTAACTTGCTTTTGCTGTGACCAATTGCCTAAGAGAAGCAATATAAGAGGAAAAGCTAACTTCTGGGTTGGCTCACCATTTCAGAAAGCTTGGGCCAAGGCCGCTTTTAACCACTAAGCCATCTCTCCATCCCTTTCTGTGTCATTTTTTTTTAAGATTTACTTATTTATTTTACGTATATGAATACACTGTAACTGTCTTCAAACACACCAGAAGTGAGCATTGAATCCCATAATAGATGGTTGTGAGCCACCATGTGGTTGCTCAGAATTAAAGTCAGGGTCTTTGGAAGAGCAGTCAATGTTCTTGACCACTGAACCATCTCTCCAACCCTCTGTGGCATTCTTAAAGTCACTTTAGGGCAACCCCTGCTGCCCAAATGACCAGTAATGAAAGCAGGCAAGCCACCCAGTGTCCTCAGTGAGCAGAGGCTGTGAGCAGAGCCTTGGTCCTCAATGGCACACGAACATCCCCAGCTCACAGAGTGACAGAGGGGTTCTGTGGGAAAAGCCACAAGCACTTGAAATCCCCGCTTTGGGCAGAGACATCATGGGTCCCCAAAGCACTTCCCTGAAGCACTAAAAGTGCACTCAGACTGGTCACTCCTGAAGAGGGAATAAGAGGGTAATGTCCCCAGCTCACCTTCACAGAGAAGCTGGAGAGGTGACAGGTACAAACTCGACTCATTGGGTAACAATCTTTGATTCAGACTGGATATGAAATCCCAATTATCTCTGTTCACTCTCAACTGCGACCAAAAAAAAAAAAAAAAAAAAAAAAAAAAAAAAAAAAAAAAAAAAGACTACCCTAGAGCAACAGGGGAAGGTTATCTCTGTTCTCCAGGGCTTCTGAGACAGGATGTATGCAGCTACATGCTTCTTGAGAGAGCATCCAATACCCCAGCAGCCCGTATTGAAAACATCACCTATGACCTCCTGTGTCTCTTTCTGGGGTAGGGACCATTTCAGTAGCTCTGTCACGCCCTTCCTGATTACCTCTACTGGAGATGTCTGGCCAGTTCCACTCACCTGCTGCCTGGGGAGCCTCAGGATTGGTTGAGCTATTTGGTAGGTTAAGGAGTCCAGTAGCTCCGGTTGCCTTAGTAACAGGCACGGTCACTCCATCTCTACAACTCCTGAGCTGTTCTGCCAGAAACAGCCCAATGATGGAAAGGAGGAAGGGGAAACCCACAGAAAGCCACCAGCTAGGAGGACAGTGACCCACAATTCTCTGAGGAAGCCTCTTGGTGTACCCAGCCACTCTGGGCTGGTCATGCTGTCCCCAAAAGCCCAAAGCTGGACAGGCTTCCAGTGGATGTAAGACACTGAGTCCCTCCACTGGGGGTGCCTGGCCAGTTCCAGTCACTTCCCTGTGTCCACCACACCCCAATTCTACTTTCTGCAGCAATAGGAGGCCAAGCCAGAGCCTATACATGCAGCGTGCTGTGGGTTTTCCTATCTTGAGCAAGCAGGGATGCAGAGGGAGCTTCAGTCAATGACTATCTACTGCACACACATGAATACATACACAAAGGCATGAAGCAAACACATACAGGAACACATACACACATACGTACATATGCATGTATAGACACGTGCATGCACAAATGTATGCTCATACACACATGCACAGAATGCTTTATATATATGTGCATATACATATTTATCCACACACATCTGCACACCTATGCATTCATTTTCACATGTAATTCTTCTACTATCCTACTTTCTTTCATGTTGTTATGTGCGTGTATGTTGTTTCAAAATTTATTTGTTGCATAAGAGTATTTTTCTGCATATATGTATGTATGTGAACCATGTGTGTTCCTGGTGCCAGTGGAGGCCAAAAAAAAAAAAGAGTACTGGATCAAAAAAAAATTGGATCTCTTGTGAGCTACAATATTTGCTGAACATCAAACCCAGGTATTAAGTGCTCTTTCCTACTGAGCCATCTCTCTGGCCCTTGTTTATTTATTTATTCATTTTTAGACAGTCTCAATTTGTAGACCAGGCTAGTCTTGAACTCTGAGAACTCCAACTGCCTCAGCCTCTCAAGTGCTGATATTAAGGTACGTCCTACTATGTCCTTTATTTATGCATGGTGAATGCCATGTGTATGGGGGGTGTCTCTGAAGACCAGAAGAGGGCATCAGATCCCCTGGAGTTGAAGTTACAGGTGGCTGTAAGCTGCCTAATGTGCGTATTGGGAACTGAACAGGGGTCTTCATCAGGAGTAGCAATCCCTGACCATCTCTCCAGCTCTTTCGTTGCTAATATTGTTTGTTATTTTAAGCTTACAGCACCAAGTATTCCCATAGAATCTCCCATCCAAGTACTACTACCCTGCTTAGTTTTTTAGGATCAGATAAGACCAGGAAAGCTCAGGGTAGTATAGCTTTTCTTGCTTGTTTGTTTTTGTTTTGGTTTTTTGAGACAAGTTTTATATAACCCAGGCTAGACTCAAAATGAAGATGAATTTGATCTTGTTTTTTGGAGGGAAGGTTGTTTGTCTTTGTTTTTTGTTTGTTTGTTTGTTGAGACAGGGTCACAGTATGTAGCCCTGGCTGTACTGCAACTCACTGTGTATACCAGATTGACCTTGAACTCACAGAAAGCCATCTGCCTTTCTGGAATTAAAGGCAACTATTGGTTTCTTTTAGGAAGAGGGTCCCTCATAGCATAGGATGGCCTGAAACTTGCTGGTAATGAACATTTTTTTACACTTACTGCATTTATTTATTTGATAAATAATGAGTGGAATATAGATATCACAGGATTCCTGTGGAAGTCAGGGCACGACTTGGTGTTCTCTTCTCTTCCCAGGAATCAAACTCGAGTCATTAAACTTGACAGTAAGTGCCTTTATACACTGAGCCAAATCACCAACCCTACCCTGAATTTCTGTTCCTCCTTCTCCCACACTCAGAGTGCCCAGATCACAGGAGCCACGCAGAGCTTCATGCGTGCTAGGCAAACACTCTGTCAGCCGAGCCAGCTCTCAGCCCTACAAAAGAAACAGCTAATCTATGTGTCCAATTACCAATATAATCATAGCCCTGAATCCATTAGTGTGACTGCTCATGAATACCGGGCTTGCTGTGTGGGGAACAGGGGTGAGATTCATGATTGCAGTCAAGCTAACGCTGGGAATTTTAATTTTTATTTTACTCAAAATTCAAACACCAAATAATAACAGCGCTTCTTTGGTGGAATACATTTCCACAATCAATTAAAACTGGAGCCACTGGTTCAGAAGATGCTCCCAGGCAGCCTTCAGTGGGCCTGCTGAAAGATGAAAAGGCACCTCCGGTGAAGGTGTCACTCTGGAAAGGAGACCTCCAATGTCAATGACAGCAAAAGTGTGTGTAGCTGTGGTGATGTGAGCCCTAGCTCTGTGGCCTAGGAACAACAACAGGCACCGCCTTGTCTTTTAGTTCATGGTAGGCAATGTGGGACATTTTGAACACACTTTGATCTCCTGCCTGACAAACAGAGCTCAGAAGACCCAGGCAGCTCTTGTTCCTCACAGCCAAACATTTTCTCAGGCTCCAATCCAGAGCCCTGAGGCCACAGTGTCCCATGAGATGTTTCCAATGTCCTTTGAATGCTAGCTGCAGCAATGACCCTTCCCTGGGTCTCCAGCCTGCTGGGAGACCCTGAGGGTCACACTGTGGTTCTACAGAGCCAGTATGCATGGCTCCTTAGGGTATTAATCTCAGTGCCTGGCCTTATCTGGTTATTTCTTAGGGTATTGTTCAGGCTGCCTCCCTCTCTCAGGTATCTTTCTGGAATCTGATGATAGGGACTGGAGAAACATCTCAGAAGTTAAGGGGTGCATACTTAAAAAAAAAAAAACAAAAAACTTGGGGCTGGAGAGATGGCTCAGCAGTTAAGAGCACCGATTTCTCTTCTGAAAGTCCTGAGCTCAAATCCCACAACCACATGGTAGCTCACAACCATCCATAACAAGATCTGACTCCTTCTTCTGGGGTGTCTGAAGACAGCTACAATGTACTTACATAATAAATAAGACTTTTTTGTTTTGTTTTGTTTTGTTTTGTTTTGTTTTGTTTCAAGACAGGGTTTCTCTGTGTAGCCCTGGCTGTCCTGGAACTCACTCTGTAGACCAGGCTGGCTTCGAACTCAGAAATCCGCCTGCCTCTGCCTCCCAAGTGCTGGGATTAAAGGCGTGAGGCACCACCCAGGCAAGACTTTTAAAAAATAAAGATTTATTTATTGTATGTAAGTACACCCCAGAAGAGGGCATTTGATCTCATTACAGATGGTTGTGAGCCACCATGTAGTTGCTGGGATTTGAACTCAGGACCTTCAGAAGAGCAGTCGGTGCTCTTAACCACTGAGCCTTCTCTCCAGCCTGAGTGTATACTTACAGAGGATCTGGTTTTGGGTCCTGGTATCAATGGCAAGCCACTCACAGCTGTCTGTAACTCCATCTCCAGAAGACTTGACAGCCTTGTCTGGCCTCTACAGATACCTCCACGTGTGGCATTCACTCAAACACACATCAAAGGCTTTGTGATTTCAAGTGAAGAGTTACTTGGATTGCGCATTCTGGGGTCAAGCTTAGCAGCCACCTCTGGTTTCTGACAACCAGTAGAGCAGAGCCACCCCACTTATAGAAAGCGATGTCCCGCCTTCTACCATTCCAGCTGTCACCCTCACAGCCGACAGCAGCACCTGCACCATGTGCGCATCAGCTCTTCAACAACGGTTTTGATACTTTTTGTAATTCTTTGCTGAAGCCATAATGTCATTAGCATTTGCTGAATTATATTTTTCTGATTCTTTGACTCCCAAAGGTTATCTATCGCTGAATATCAAAATATTGCCACTAGTTGGGCGGTGGTGGCGCATGCCTATAATCCCAGCACTCTGGGAGGCAGAGGCAGGCAGATTTCTGAGTTCAAGGCCAGCCTGGTCTACAGAGTGAGTTCCAGGACAGCCAGGGCTACACAGAGAAACCCGAAAAAACCAAATCCAAAAATAAATATATATATATTGCCACTAAGATAACGAGAGTGATGCAGAAAAGGGTTTTTTTCCTTTAGTTGAGTGATTAGTGAGTCTACAGGTCTGGCAAGCTTCTGCCTAGACAAGAAAAATGAAGGTTGAACAGGAGGCCCAAGACCTCAGCCTCAGGGCCTCTGATCTGCCCTTATAGGGAAACATGAACCCAGAGGTGGTGGGAAGCTCATACCTTTAGTCACAACATTTGGGAGGCCGAAGAAGGTGGATCTTCCTTTGAAGTCACCCTAGTCTACAGAGTAAGTTCTAGGACAGCCAGGGCTACACAGAGAAACAGTGTCTCAAAGAAACAAATGGAGAAAATCTTTGTCTGAGAGAGAGAGAGAGAGAGAGAGAGAGAGAGAGAGAGAGAGAGAGAGAGAATGTGGATCTTTGTATTTAAATGAGGGTGTCTAGGTGAGACCAGCCTGAATTTAGGGTGAGGTCCTAGATCCAATAACATCTCCTTATAAATATGAATGAAGAGAGTTGTGTGTCCATGCGTGACATTGATGCCGGCACTCCAGAGGTAGAGGCTGGTGGATTTCTGTGTGTTTCAGGCAGCCAGAACTACATAGAGAAGAAGCTATATCATAATTAATAATTAATAAGAATAAATGCTATGTTCATAGCAGCCCTATTTATAATTGCCAGATGCTGGAAAGAACCCAGGTATCCCTCAACAGAAGAGTGGATGCAAAAAATGTGGTATATATACACAATGGAGTACTATTCAGCCATTAGAAACAACGAATTCATGAAATTCTTAGGCAAATGGATGGAGCTAGAGAACATCATACTAAGTGAGGTAACCCAGACTCAAAAGGTGAATCATAGTATGCACTCACTAATAAGTGGTTATTAACCTAGAAAACTGGAATACCCAAAACATAATCCACACATCAAATGAGGTACAAGAAGAAAGGAGGAGCGGCCCCTGGTTCTGGAAAGACTCAGTGAAACAGTATTCGGCAAAACCAGAACAGGGAAGTGGGAAGGGGTGGGTGGGAGGACAGGGGAAGAGAAGGGGACTTACGGAACTTTCGGGGAGTGGGGGGCTAGAAAAGGGGAAATCATTTGAAATGTAAATAAATTATATCAAATAAAAAAGTTAATAATAATAAAGATAGATAGATAGATAGATAGATGGGAGGAAGAGAAGAAAGAGATAATTGAGGCTCAGACACACATACACACAAGCTCTGAAGACAAGAATGGAGGTTGAATCTGGAGGCCGGGGATCCTGGCACCAACGAGGTAGAAAAGGCCTACAAAGTGAAGAGGCTCAAAGCGGAGTTCACCCAATGGCCTCCAGCTGAGAAGGCAAGTTCCTGCTGCCTTGTTCTTGTTTGTGAACTTAAGGGAAACCCACACACACTGCCACATTGTTCTTCAGCAGCTGGCTGGGGTCTTCTGCTCTACCCAGGAAAGAATTATGGGTAGCAAGAAGATGCTCTCCCAATGCTAACAGTTCTGGGTCCTCAGTGCCTATGGCCTAGGGGCTGGACAGACAGATCTAAAAGCTCACAACTCCAGGCCCTGGGAGCTAGGAACCTAATGCTCCAGCTTTAGAAGCCCAAATCTCTCTGTTCTCAGCTTGGAGGCCGTTGCTCTGGGCTTTAAGTACCAGAAGCCCTGGATCTTGGCAGCTCTTCTAATCCTCAGCTTCCAGCAGCAGTGAAGACAGCAGCAGGCAGGTAGCGTTTACTAGTATTGCACCTCGTGGGTGGGCCTCAGTTTCCAGGACCCTTGGGTCCATGGTGATGAGTTTTACAGTTCTTGTGCTGTGCCTTGCCCTGAGAGGAAGAGACTGCTAGAGTTCACTGGGATTCCTGAAATAAGCTATCGGAGCAATCATGGCTTGGACAGGACCGTTAGGAGCCAGGGGTGTGCTTTGGCAGCAAGCACCTGTGGTCGCCATATAGCTTCCTTGAGGCTTGTGTGTAATACTCAAGGCTGTCTGCTTGTCTTTTTAGGAGGTGGGGGTGAACTGAGAGAGACAGAGTATCACTATATAGTCCTGGCTGGCCTTGAACTCACGTCTATCTGCCTCTACCTGCAATGTTCTGGAATTAAAGGTGTGTGTACCACCAGGCTTTAGCCAGCTTGTCTCATGAAGGTAGTCTAGCCAGGCTGGTACTCCTCCACTAAGGCATCAGGACATCAGGAACAGATCTGACAATTAGGGAGTCAACCTGCCCTTGTCTCAAACATTTTTGCTCACTTAAAGGAAAAATAAACATGAAAATGGCACCTTCAATTGAAGACCCCAAATCCCTTACATTAGCGGTGCTTTAGATGTATGTAATCATGCTCTGTGGTCTTAGCCAAATACACCAAAGAGCTGGGTCATTTAACATCTCAATGTGAGGCCTAGGATAAGTTTTCGGCCTAGGATAAGGCATACAAAGGTCCTAGGCAGAGACCAGCTTGGGTGATGAGGCAGGAAGTCCCAGCCATTATTGGATATAGAAAAGGAAGAAGGCCAAGTCCTCAAGGGTCTGGGCTGAGTTCCATGTGCTGAGGGAGCTGCAGGAGAAATTTCAGGAGAGACAGTATAGTCCTGGCTGCTCTGGTGAGTGGGTTTGAGTAAGGGACTCTGTAGTGAGAATTCTGGAATATTGGTTTCTTCTTAAAAAAAAAAAAAAACAACAACACAGAAATATTATAAGGATGTGCTTTCATGTTTAATCTCAGGTGTGGAGATGTGGGGCTGCTTCGGGCTGTCCGCAGCACGTACGGTTTGCCTCGTGCTCTAGCAAGAGCATTATTTTACCAGTTGCAGATAGCTTCTGCGACTGTGTGAGGTTTGGAATTCTGGGAACTTTTCAGAGGATATATAAATGCTAGGGTTGGTGGCTGTTCTGGGAGGTAGATTGCAATTTGTTAGTAGCTGTGCTCAAAGAAGAAACAAAAGGAAAGAAATTTGGGGATCTCTATCTCTGTCCCCTCCCTCCTTCTTTCCCTATCTAGTGATGGGGGTGAAATGGAGTGGGGGGAGGGATGAAGGGTGGGAAAAAGAAGAACCCACAGAGTAGCAGAGACCAGCTACAGGGCCCCTCCAGTTCTCACATCCTGCCACAGCTGCTCCTGAAAAGATGCAAATGCGATAGAAGCTTCTGGCACTCCTCAGAGCCGGCAACCAAACCGGAGAAACAAAGCTTTGGATATGTTTGCTGAAGCGGCAGAAGCCAGGCAGTACCGGCATTATTGCCACACAATGCCTGCAAATGAGACTTCCAGAAGTCTGCCTCTGCTAAAAAGGACAACAGAGAGTCCAAATCAAGAGCCTGTCCTTGGTGGTTTTGCATGCAAAACTATTTTCAAGTTGGTGTCTCTTCCCATGTGACCTCACAGTGTCCACCCAACTCTGGAGTGATTGGAAGAATGGGACCTGCCAGGCTGGTCATTCTGGAAAACCAGCCACCATGTTAATTGCTCCATAATGGACTACATGCTGATGTATGGAAACAATCAACGATTCAGGCGAATGCCCTGTGTCCACAGTAGAGATTTGATTACTTCTTTTTATCACTAAATTAAATTCCTTCTCCTGTTTGTCTTGTTACATTAAATCTCTTCAAATCTTAATAGACTGCAGCTTCTGCCTGCAGCTTAGTCTCTGATAACATGTCTGTAATTTGTAGGGTCCAGGGCCAGAGGTGCCAAGGAAGCTAGGCAGATGTACAGAGTGCTAAAAATAGGAAGGTACTAAAGAAGCAGCTGACCAGGAGGCTGGAAGCAGACAGCAGAGGCATCCAGACCCATGGCCAGTTCTTGTTCCCAAGTCACTATGCACCCGGCTTCCCATGCTGTGTGGGAGGAACCTCCCAAGAGGGGCACACCTGCTTCCTGCAGATCAAGGCAGGACTCCTACCTTCTCCCTCAGACGTGCCTGTGCATTATCAATCCTCCCTACCAGGCTGCCTCCCTTTCCCTGGTATTCAGGCATACCCTGTGAGGAACTATCTTAGATGTCAGTGGCCTCTAAGATAAGAGTGCAAGTATAACCCAAGTCCAGCTGGCCAGGAGCTCACTGCAGACATAGCAGGTAGACTTATATATTGTGTTGACTGACAGGATGAGGGAGAGCTAAGTTGTTAAACCCTTGTCCGTGGATCATCTGAAGACAGCTCATAACATCCCCAAGAACAGCTAGGTGTGATAGTGTTCAACTTTAATCCCAGCACTTGGAAAGCAGATGCAGGGAGACCTCTGTGATTTCAAGGCCAGCCTGACCCATATAGTGAGTTCTAGGCCAGGAGGACTGACTACACGGCGAGACAAGACCAATGCAGGGTCAACCTCCAATGACCTGTGTGAAGGGCCTATGAACCTCATGTCTATCATCTGATCCTGAAGCTTCAGTATCTTTAAATCTTGAGACTCAGCTGCTCTTCCAGGCTGGGAGCCCCGAGTCTATGACTTCAATGTTGGTTTCTAGTTGAACAAGTAACCTCTACAGCTGAGCCATGACCATCACTCAGGATCACTGGTTTGCGTGACATCTATTCACAGCTCAAAATGTGCCTGACTGAATAGGAGTCCAGGAGGTACCAAGAGCCAAAGCCCAGGTGGGTGACAAAGATATCCAGCAATGTGGACTGAAGCCACGGATTTCCAGCAGGAAAATCCAAGGAGACACAGAGGGAGACCATAGACTGTCCCTGTCCCAGGTGACTGACAAGGACATGAGACCCTAGAAAGGGGAAGGAACCTTGGAGAGGGAAGAAGAAGCAGTTCCAGTTCCAGAAGAGCAGGTGCACCAGATGGTTCATATACATCCAGGCAAAACAAATACTCAAAGAAATAAAATAAATAGGCTAGGCATGGTGACACATGCTTTTAATCTCCGCACTCAGGAGGCAGAGGCAGTCCCATCTCTGTGAGTCCGATGCCAGCCTGGTCTACAAAGTGAGTTCCAGGACAGCCAGGGCTACTATACATATTTCAAAACCCTATCTCGAAAACCACCACCACTGGGCTGGAGAGGTGGCTTAGCGGTTAAGAGCACTGACTACTCTTCCAGAGGTCTTCAGTACAAATCCCAGCAACCACATGGTAGCTCACAACCATGAGATCTGATGTCCTCTTCTGGTGTGTCTGAAGACAGCAATAGTGTACTTACATATAATAAATAAATGAATCTTTAAAAAGAAAGGAAGGAAGGAAGAAAGAAAGAAAGAAATCAAGCTGAGCAAGCCATGATAACAAACCAACACAAACCAGTTAGCAGCACCCTCCATGGCTTCTGCATCGGCTCCTGCCTCCAGTATCCTTCCCTGTTTGAGTTCCTGTCCTGATCCTTCAAGAATAGACAGCAGCCAGGCGGTGGTGGTGCACGCCAGTAATCCCAGCACTCTGGGAGGCAGAGGCAGGTGGATTTCTGAGTTTGAGGCCAGCCTGGTGTTCAGAGTGAATTCCAGGACAACCAGGGCTACATAGAGAAACCCTGTCTCGGAAAAAACAAATCCAAAAACCCAAAAACCAAAAACAAAAACAAACAAACAAACAAACAAACAAACAAAGAATAGACAGCAATATGGGAATATAAGCTAAATAAACCCTTTTCTCCCCAAGTTGCTTTTTGGTCATGGTGTTTTGTCACTGCAATAGAAACCTAACTAAGGCCGGGCGTGGCAGCAGTGGTGCACACCTGTAATCCCAGCACTTGGGAGGCAGAGGCAGGTGGATTTCTGAGTTCGAGGCCAGCCTGTTCTACAGAGTGAGTTCCAGGACAGCCAGGACTACACAGGGAAACCCTGACTCAAACAAAAACAAAAACAAACAAACAAAAAAGACAATAAATAAAATTCAAGTCAGTCTTCTTTTATTTTTAGATTTATTTATTTATTTTATGTATATGAATATACTGTAGCTATACAGATGGTTGTGAGCTATCATGTGGTTGCTGGGAATTGAACTTGGAACCTCTGCTTGCTCCAGCCCAAAGATTTATTTATTATTATATGTAAGTTCTTGTGAGATAAGTTTTGTCTTAGCAGGTTTTATTATCTTTTTTCAGTTTTAGAAAAGGAAGTCACCTACCAAGAACAAATGGGAAATGGGGAGATGATCTCAGTGTTGAGGAAAAGGTGACACTATCCCTGTGCATTCTGGGAAACTCTGAACAGGACCAGCAGTGGCCTGAAAGCCAATAGACCAACAACTGTGGTCAGCATTGTGTGACTGCAGTGGCTCCTGGTACCTACAACAGGTTCAAGATTAGCAGACAGCATATACTCACGCACCCCACATCGGGTAATGCCCTCCCAGAGTAGGGACGGCCCCTTACTAGCTAGTGGGGCAGGGCAGTAGACTACCACAAGGCAACAAGACCATATTCAGGAATAGTGAGAGTGTCTTCAGAAGTCACAGAGGGACCAAGCCTGGGGGCGGGGGATATTAGCCAAGCTTGGGCAGTGAAGAGCCAGCTTATGACACACTGGGGTGACATGGAGAGCTATTCCATGACTTGCTTGGGTAAGATGCAGAGATAAACCATGATATGCTGAGGTGAGGTACAGAGCCCTTGACATGCTTGGGTGAGGGCAAAGCTAGTCTGAGACATGCTGGAGTGAGGGAAGGGCTATCCCTTCTCACACTAGGGTAAGATGAAGAGCTAGCCCATGAGAGGTTGGGTTGTCTGCTAGCATTCATCATTAGATCTATCATCCATTCACCATGCCTTCACTCATGTATGGATCCTCCCATCTACTACCCATCATCTATCTACCGTTTGTCAATCATCCGCCCATCCATCCATCCACTTCTGTCCATCCATCTAGCAGACATTTTCCAGGCAACACCATGTGTTGCCATTTTCCATCCTGTGACTGCAGAGCTCTGCCAAGCAGATAAGCGTTACCTCATTCAGCTTGCTTTTGCAACTAAGTAGCAGAAAAGAAACAATATAAATGAGCACTCTGCACATCCTGAGGGGGCACACAAAGAAGACAGAAAGTCTAGAAAAAGTTCCTCTCCTGGATGCTGAGGTGGGACCTGAAATCACAGAGAGATCTTATCTGTGCCTTCTCACCATCCTGTGCTGTGTGGCCTGAGTCCTACAACCACACCACCCCTGCCAGGTAGAACAGTGACTGGCTGCAGAGACCCCCATGCTGAGCACGCTGGGGCCCGCACTGCATTTGAGGGGGATTACGGGAGATTTGTTTGTGTTTGATCTCTTGCCCAGCAGTCGATAAAATGTAATTAATTTTAAAACAAGATTCACAGCTCTGTACTGCACACTGGGATGCACTTGGCAAATGCAGGAGATGCTTGCTCTGACTCTGCTGGAAGCAGGATATGTTCACGGCAGGCCTACTTTTACCTACACAAAAACAAGGCCAGAGCCTCCTTTCTGCAACTGGGGTAGCAGTTCTCCAGCTGGGATGGGGACAGAGGTCACAGATACTTGTGAAGCTGTAGCACTGATAGGAGTTGGGTCAGGGAAGCTGCAGAATGACTGGTGTTGAAATCTAATCTCTGATTTACTCAAAGTTGGGCAGGCTCACAGATGGGTTCAAATGCTTGCAGCAAGCCATGTGGGAGGGGTGTGGCAGTGAGGGAGCTCCTGGAGAAGAGCTGACTGACAGAAGACGGGGAGAGTTCCTAAGGAAGTTAACTCTCCTGTTAGCATGCTGCTGGGTTCTTGAGTCTCAGGAAGCTGTGGCTAGAAAGCCACATGTTATCATCCTAGGGCTAAGAGCCACAGACTATTACAATCCGTAGAGCCCCTGATCTTCCCAGCCACGGGGCCTTAAAAACGTAGGAATACTAAACATCTTGGCTTCAAAATACAACAGAGAGCCGGGCAGTGGTGGTGCACGCACACAGCAGAGGCAGGCCGGTTTCTGAATTCCAGGCCAGCCTGGTCTTCAGAGTGAGTTCCAGGACAGTCAGGGCTATACAGAGAAACCCTGTCTTGAAGGAAAGAAAGAAAGAAAGAAAGAAAGAAAGAAAGAAAGAAAGAAAGAAAGAAAGAAAGAAAGAAAGAAAGAAAGAAAGAAAGAAAGAAAACAAAAACAGAGAAAATGGGATTTAAAATCAGTGGGTATTTGGTAACATTGCCAACCAGGATGGGGCTCAAGCCCCAGGCCTCAGACCCTTACTTGCTTGGCTAGAGACTGTGCCACTGGCTACCCACATGGACATCCTTTGAGATTTACTGAGGCCCAGCCAAGTATAGTAATAAAAAGATTGACTGAAACATCTGTCATCCCCAGGAGCAACTGACCAGTAAGACCAGGCATAAGTAATGGCAGCACAGTCCTGGGGACTTGAAGTTCCAGCAAAATTTCACAACCACCTCTGTGGTCCAGTCATGAGGTCATGAAGAGTGTTCTAGTCTCCTGAAAGATTCACCTCCCCATACCAGAAAGAGGTGAATCCTCAGACTTACAACCATGGAGTGGTACCCCTGCATGTTGAAGCCTCCTAAGACAAATGGCTTGGGTGCTGTCAGAAGGAATCTGAGTTTGAGATAGACGTATGATGCAGCTGCATTAGCTTGGCCAGCCTTAGAACCTGTGTATACTATCCAAACTGGTTCTCTCTGCTCTAAGCCACGGTCCTATCTTCAGGCTAAACAGAACAAAGGAAAAACTTTCCACATCAAACATAGTTCAAGCATGAAGAAACATAGAAAATGTTCTAGTTTGGGGACCTCCTAAACCTTGAATATGAAGCAGCCAGTCCCACTGGCTGCAGAACGTTCTGCTTCCCTCTCCCTTCCCCTGGAGCCCACCCACATCTCATCTGAGCCTCTGATTCCACAGAACATTAAACCAACTCCCCAGGAGGAGCCACCATAGCCTCTTACTGTCTTCCTTGGGAAGAAGTGGGGGTTGAGGTGCTAGGCCAGGGGTAGGGACTGTGGACATGGTAGGGCCATTGTACCTTTGATGAGGCTCACTCATGATGGTGGAACTCCATGGAGACTCTACTGCTGGCCTTACAGAGGTGACACCCTGGGAACTAAAAAGAGCCTGGGTGGCAGACTGAGAAGACAGCTTGGTGCTACAGCTGCAAGGCCCTGAACTCTGTCCACCCCCATGATCTTAGAAACTGACCTCAAGCCAGGCGTGGTGGCACACGCCTGTAATCCCAGCACCTGGGAGGCAGAGGCAAGTGGATTTCTGAGTTCGAAGCCAGCCTGGTCTACAGAGTGAGTTCCAGGACAGCCAGGGCTACACAGAGAAACCCTGTCTCGAAAAACAACAACAACAAAAACAAACAAACAAACAAACAAACAAAACTGACCTCAAGCCTCTGACAAGAGCCCAGCCATGACCTTAATCCCAGCTTGTAAAGTCCATAGCAAAGGACTCAGTTATGCTCTCTCTGACTGTGGACACTACAGATGAGAAATGATTTTGAGCCTTCAAAGCATGTGATCTGTACCTAATGTACCTACTACCAAATGTGGGCTGCTCCCTGAAGAGAGACCTCACATACTCCTTGCCTGCAAGGATTCACGTGCTGGGGGGCGGGGGGGAAGCAAAGAAATAGCTGGCAGAACCCCCAGGGTACTGGAAGACAAGCTTTGGTAGACACAGAGCCCAGGGGAGCATGGGGCATGGAACCTGGAAGAGGACCTAGATAGTATCTGCTAAAGGGATGTCTGACCCAGCTTGCTCAGTCTGAACTTAAGAAGATGTCAGGGCTACTCCAGCGGTGGCTCTGGAGGGATAGTAGCCAGGGCTATATGCTTCAAGGCCTGGGAGCAGGACTCAAGGAAGCTGGGGTTGGGGGGTGGGGAATCTAAGCAGATCTATAGGTCAGAGCCAGCACAGCCAGGCTCCTGCTCACTCTCTGACCCAATCACAGCCTTGTACATTCCAGCATCCTATGCCTGTGAGAAATAAAGTCACTCCCTGTGGTAGAAATCACATTTGTCCTCAGATGTCAGGGACATTCCAGCTCCCCCTTCCTCTGCAGAGCCACTAATGTCAAAGGGATGATGAAGGCTCTACCTCCACAGAATAGTGTTAAGGAGGAGAGGAGAGAATCACGGCGAAGGAACCATGACTTTATGAAGACACATTGCGGGGTGAAGTGCATTGGAGCAGAAAGGCCAAGCTGTGATGGATGGATCTAGTTCTGGCTGGGCGGGGCTCAGAAGGGAGCAGAAGCCACCAGATGCAAGGCAGGCAACCTGGCTGGATTCCTGGGGAAAGTGCTGGATATTCATGCCCCCATGTGAGTAGAGATGAGAGAAGGGAAGGAACTTCCTAGATGCACAAGAAGGGGAAATGTAGACCAGACCAGGCCTCCTCAGAAAAGCCAAGTGGTTAAAAAGGTAGCTGATGGCAGCTAGTTGTGTGGGTGACACAGCTCTGATGATGGGAGGGAGGGAGTATGACAGCAAAGACCAGTGCTGGACTCTCTACTGGCAGATGTGTGCAGAGAGCTTAGTCTCACAGGGACAGATGCCTCCAGAGTATAGTAGCAGAATCTGCCATACAACTTTGGAGACAGTACAAGTGCCTGTCGGCAAACTAGGACATCACAGGCTGGAT
This sequence comes from Apodemus sylvaticus, assembly GCF_947179515.1. Classification (NCBI taxonomy): domain Eukaryota; kingdom Metazoa; phylum Chordata; class Mammalia; order Rodentia; family Muridae; genus Apodemus; species Apodemus sylvaticus. The sequence goes on from NC_067493.1 coordinate 58,663,700, forward strand.
GCCATGAGTTGAGAGTCATGGAAGGCCTGGAAGATGTCCGTCCAAGAACACAGGGCAAGGGCGGAGTAGCAGGAACACTGCTTTATTTGGGAGACATGGGGAGCAATCTGAAAGACAGTTCCCAGATTGGAATTTAGAGAGCTTCAGTGAGGTCCTCAAGGCAGTGCCAATTGCTCACAAAGTTACTGCAGCTGAAACTTAGTCCCTGGAGCCTCCCCACCCTCTGTAGGCTTGTGCTGCCTGGTAGCTTCTGGAGAGACTCCCAGTGTTAAGGGAAGGCCACAAACAATGAAAGTCATTTGTATCCCTATCTTAGCTGCCAAAGCCCCAGGCTTTGTCTAAGCCCCAACTCAGCCATTAACTTCAGTAGATGTCATTCTCCCAGCTTGCTAAGAAGGGGTCTTTATTCTACCCCAGTGCCTTTCCTATGGACCAGAGATAAGCCAGGGCTCAGTGGGCTAGACTCTAGGAGTGAGCTGTTGGCTCATAGTTCTGTACCTAACAACTCTCAGCCTACACTAACTTCAGGATATACCCTGACCTGAACTGTTTCATGCCTCTTGATCCTGAAAGCCACTATCTATCTGACCCTGTAATAGGAAAGTCAGGGCCCATTCTATGTAACTGAAGCCATCAAGGTGCCTGATGTCCTCATCCAAAGGCTGCCAATGTCTGATGCTTCTGAGAAGTCCAGCCACACAGCACCCTCTCCCCACTAACTTTATAGCTTCTTGCTCTGGGATGGGTGAACAGCATCCTAGAACACATGGACACACATAGTGCTCACCTGAAAAGATTCTTGGAGGTGAGAAGAACCCTAGAAAAAGGACTGAAGGCAGTACCCACCATAGGGCTACTCTTGACAGCCCCTATATGAGGAATCTCGTGCACAGGACTAAGAAGCTTAAGTGGCTTCTTTGTGTCTGTGTTGGTGCAAATCTCCATAGCTGCTGGCTTAAAACATGTGTGTCTCTTGGATTTGAAAGATCCAAACCATTCAGACCTTGTGCCCCTAAACCTTCACCATAGCCAAGGAGCTAAGTAGGCAGTGAGGTGCCTGTAAGTTTATTTTCCAGACCCTAGTGAGCATAGGACAGCTAGCATGAAGAGTCAGAGGCCTTGGAAGGTTCTGGCTAAGACCAGCAATGCAGATTTGAAAGTTGAGAAGCTCAACATCAATATACACCTACACCAAGTAAAGCCATCCCTGTGAAGCTTGCCTGCCCCCCAGATGAAAGCTATGACTGAGGACATCCTGAGGAATCCGTCCCTGTCTCCAGTATAAGAGGAATGCCAAGGCAAGGGATTACTTTCTCTGACTGCAGAGACACCCTCAACTATACAATGTCTTGGCTTTACTTGTATTCCTGAGGTGTTGGTGGCCTCTTGTGGGCCAAATGAGGCCTGGGATGAGCTGAGCCACCATGTTGTGTGTGACACAGTAGACATAAGTGGGCAGAATGCGGGGACACTAATGCTAGAGTTGAACAAACCTGTCCTTCACAGAAGAGAGCATCCTCCCACACCCACTTCCTTGGAGTTCACCATAAGCCAGGAGCAGGAGGAAAGCGAAGGAGAGGACCTCCTTCCATAGAGAGCACAAGACAACCTAGCTTGAGAAAACAGACTGGGTTTGGAGGACGGGCTCACCTTCATAAGGAAGTTAGCATTCTGCCAAGGTACACAGGGGAAGCCAAGCCTTGGTGTTGAAATGCCCACTGCTACCGGCTGCGTCTGACACTCCTGCTTAACACCTTTCTAAGGATTGTATCCTTTCCTCTCCTCCAGACAGTACCCACTTCTCTGGATGGTTTACACAACAGGATTGAGCTGCTGAGGGAGGCTGGAAATCTTTAGAGTTCCTTGACTTGTAGAAGCATTCCCCCAAATGTGCACCCTGTTTAAATGGCTTCTTTGTGTCTGTGTTGGTGCAAATTTTTATAGCTGCTGGAATAGAACATGCTATATGTTCCATATGCAATGACCTGTGTCCAACTGCCACATTCTGAAGTATAGGGTGGCACCCCTATGATGACTGAGTTGGAATTTCTACCTGATTCTGAATGAGGAAACTCAACGTGATTCTCATTCTCTGGGTCAGAGTTAGAATGGAGCATCAAGAAGCCTGATGATGAGCCTAACTGTGAAATCAAAAGCAGGGCAGGACTTCATAACTCAAGCATCAAAGCTGGACCTCTACATCAGGGCCTGGCCCTTATGCACCAAACACCTTAGGACCTTATTCTTTCTATCAAGGTCTTCCTAAGATAACCATTGCAGCCTCCTGGAAGCTGAGACCCCTCTAGTCAGCTGAACCACTATATCTGAGACAGACTTGGAGCTTTGTGTCTTTGTAAAGCCCTTGAATGTCTACATCATGTGACTAGGACTGAGAACCCCCCAGGCACATTCTATGTACTTACACGCACACGCACGTGCTTATGCATACACATAGCCCATCAATTAGCTTCTCAGAACAAAGAAGACCCACTTTGAAATAATTTGCTGCCTGGATGCTGAAACAGTGAGCAGTTTTTAAAGGGCACCTTCTTTTAATTGCAAACAGAATTAAAGTGTTACCCCTGGGCCATTGGCAGTAGCTTAGAGAAGAGATGTGGCCACAGGCCCCATGATCTGGGTGCTATTAGGAGATGAGGCTCCCAGTTCTGCCCAGTAGACCTCCTGCCTAGGAACCCATGCTGAACAGGGCTGTTGGGAGGAGTCTGGGATGTCAGAGTGGGTATCAGGTGGGGGTCTTCTGTGTCAGTGTGAACTCTGGAGTATCAGCTGGACTTTGGGGTAGGTGCTAAGGTGTAGACTGTCTTCCCCAGCTGTGTAGATTGTATTTTTGGTACATTTCAGGCCCTTGCCTCTGAACAACAGAAGGACCTCATACACATTAGCCAGGCCCAGGCTTTGGGGGAACTGGAGACCACAACCCTAGGCTGGCTCCGGAGCTATGAAGTCTATGCAGGTTACCAACCTAAGCACATCTTTCTGCCAAGCCACGGTGATAATGGGACCCTGAGAGCTATGTAGAGCCTGGACCCATGCCCAACTCCACTCACTCATACAAAGAACAAGAAAGATCTGACTGAGAAGGACAAAGAGTGTGTTGGGAACACATGCCCAGACTACATAAAACAGAGGTTTCTTCATGTTTATGTAACACATGTATGTGCAAGACTACGATCTTCAAAGCCACCCTGCTGCTCATCTGAGCCCTATAGCAGCCCTGCTTACCACAGATGTTGTTTTTCCCCCCGAGTCGGAAATAAGAATGCTGAGGAGTAAAAAGTTAAGGTACCATCTGGAGACAAACCAGCTAAAAAGGGAGCCCTAGGATCTGAGCCCAAATAATTCAGGATCAAAGGAAAAGACAGACAAAGAAAGACAGAAAACAGAAAGATACCATCAGACAAAGAGAAATAGACAAAGATAGAGATGGAGACAAAGAATACGAAAGAAGAGAAGAGAGAGGAACTTTAAAAAGAGCAGGAGCCACAGGCCTAAACCAGAAGAGTTAGGTTGTGAGGACCCTTACCTGCCCTCCAGCTGCTCCCTAAATCAGACCTCTGCAGGTCACAGCTGGTCTGTTGCTGGCTTGGAAAGGCAGGCAACCCTCTGGCCTCGCTTCTGGCCAGGACTCTTGGGCTGGTATGAAGGGTGCTGCTGTCACCTCGTGGTCATATCTGGTTCTACATGCTTGGAGCCCACAGACACTTCTGTCTGCTCTGCTAATACTGTCCTGAAGTTCTCTAGTGCTTACTACATACCCCCAGAAAAACCACCACTGGCCCTGCTTCTTACAGGCTGCCCAGATTGTTGAGATCTCTGATTTCTTACCTCCTTCTCCAACTGTCTAGGGCCAGTTTTGAAGAGAACTGCCCAGGTGTTTTCTACATGTGTAGAGGAATTGTCATCCAGCAACATGGCTGCTCTGGTAAGGGATCATATCCAAAGACTTTCAGGTCTGTAGAAGTTTGAACCTGGTTCTTCCTCCCAGCATCATGCCCCCAGAAATAAGACTCGGAATTAAAATATATTTACAGATACCTTGACCATATAGCTAGGCTCTTCTCTGACTAGATCATAACTTACTATAACCCACTTAATCAAATCTACATTCTGTCATGTGACTGTTGTGCTCAGGCACCATGAGTCTGTCTCATTACATTGGGTGAATCCGGGACCTGGCCCTATCCCAGAATTCTTTCTGCCTCCCGAACATCCCACCTTCTATTCTACCCTTAGGCCATAGGGTTTTTAATTGACAGGTGATACATCCATACAATACACAAGATGTTCCCTCTACATAGGTCTGTGTGATCTAGTTGGAACACAGACACGCCTTTAATCCCAGGAAATGGAGGCAAGCAGATCTGTGAGTTCAAGGCCAGCCTGGTATACAGAAAGTTTCAGGTAAAGAAAAGCTTAGGTCCAGGTACACAAGTAGATATAGGTTTTTCCAGTAAACAACACAATTTCAGAGTTCATGGTGCCATCAAATATCCTGCAACAGGCATCTGGGGCCAAGCTGTGTATGTGAACTTTATCCTGGCTCTTAGTGGAACCCGGCTCAATATGGGATCCACCACACTGGGCTCGGGGCAGGATGTCACAGAGCATGAAGCTCCCAGAAGCCCAAGCCTGGTCCAAGAGGTCTGAACACCTAACCCTCGGTATCCAAGCTGATGAACAGGGAGGAAGGCTAAACCTCGGGGCCAGATCAGGCCTCAGTGTCCCCACTGTAAATTGCTCTGCCCTGCTTGCATGGACTCAACAAGGAGGGAGGACAGCCTCATCTTCCCCCAACGGCCCTTCACAAGCCCTGCTGACAGCCCCTCTGCCTGAAGCTCAACTCACTGCTGCTGTATGAGACTCCCAAGATTGAGCCACAACCCCACCATGTCATATCCTGGCTGTGTGACCTCTGACCTTGTGCTGTGACCTTGTGAGGTGGCTATAGTCGAGGCTCTCTGACCATCAGTTCTGGGGGCTACAAGTTCTCAGGCACAGCCTAAGAGGTCCAGTTACCAGATACTTGGAAGGAGCTGGAACCCAGCTAGTCAACAAGACTGGAGAAGGCAGTCTCCTGGCTCCCTCCCTTGCTCATCTAGCCTTTGAAGGACCTCCCATTTCCATATGAGAAGCCACGGGCTTCCCTACCCAAGGTGGAAGGCAATAGCGAATCAGATCAGCAGAGAGGACTTTGGGATTCCAAATCAAGAGGATGACTGGGGAGGTGAAGAGGTAGGTTCAGAGGTTTGTGCTGATGAAGGACAGTGAGTCCCACTTCCCTCAGCCATGGAAAGGAAGAGCCTCTGAGGACCTGAAGAACTCTGAGGACCTCTCTGCAAGAGGCCAGAAGAGGGCACCAGCCTCCTTCCCGCTGCCCTGCCACACCCAGTGGTTCAAGGGTAGGGGTGGGGGTGATAGCTGTTAGCTCAGGTGTCACTGCCCCTCTCCCCTCTCCCTCCCCTCCTCCTCCCCTTTCCCTCCCCCCTCCTTTAGTGTTCTTGCCTATTCCTAGAACACAAGGCTGTAGGAACTTGCCTTCTACTTTTCTCTCCAACATAGAATAGGCTCTACAGACAGTAGGTGCTTAATAAGGGCCTTGGCAGGAAGGAGACCATGCAAGCGCAACACCCTAATACCCCAGATACCCACTGAGACTTCTGTTTCCCGCCCCCCCCCCCCAGTCTAGTGGCACTTAGGGAAAACTCAGACCACACCCTGGGGGGAGGAGCTGGTGTGGAACGCTGAGTTCCTCAGTCCAGTGTACAGAGCCTGCGGGTGGGATTTGGGTAATTCCCGTGATGAGTTATTTACTTGGACAAAGTGCACCACAGGGTACAAGCTGGAGGCCTGTAGCATATGGAGGCCTGCCACTTACTGGGAATTCACTTCTTCAAAATCAGTATCACACAGGTTTCTGAGAGCTTTAATGGGGTGCATATATTAACCCTGTCAGCACAGCTGCAGCCCTGCATGGGCTGGCGAGGAAGAAACCCAGAGCCCAGGGCAGAGCTCCCACCCTTCACAGAACCAGAGAGTTTCCTGACACAGTAGGTGGGGGATATAAAAGTGGGGAGGAGGCTGGGGTAGTAGTGGCACACACCTTTTAATCCCTGCTGGACTAAGGAGGCAGAGGCAGGCAGATCGCTGAGTTCAAGGCCAGAGCAAGGTCTACAGAACAAGTTCTAGAACAGCTACACAGAAAATCCCGTCTCAAAAAATCCAATCAATCAATGGAGGAAGGGAAGCTGAGCACAGTAGCACACACTTGTATTCCCTCTGTCACTAGAGAGGCTAGGACAGGAAAGCCTGAGCTGTAGCATAGAGCCTTGTCTTTTAAAAAGAAAAAGGAGCCGGAGGGGTGTGTGTGTGGTGGTGGGGGGGGCGCACGCCTGTAATCCCAGCACTCTGGGAGGCAGAGGCAGGCGGATTTCTGAGTTCGAGGCCAGCCTGGTCTACAGAGTGAGTTCCAGGACAGCCAGGGCTAGACAGAGAAACCCTGTCTCGAAAAAATAAGTAAATAAATAAATAAATAAAAATAATAATAAACAAATAAAAAACAAAACAAACAAAAAAGAAAAAGGAAAGAGAAGATGAGGGCCCTGCCTCATGCCTTGGTAGAGAGAACCCCAAAGGCAGACCTGGAGGAGAGTGGGGAAGCAGGGTTCTGAAAGGTATACAGGAGCCTGCTGGCTAGGGGAGTGCAGTCACAAAACAGTAGTGAGACCAGAGGAGAGACGGTGGGCTAGAGGGGACACATCTATAATCCCAGCACTGGAGAAGCAAGAGCTTGAGGGTCTCCAGTTTGAGAACAGACTTAGCTACAGACAGTTTTTTGCGACCCTGTCTCAAAAGAGGGAGGTGGCAGGCATGCATGGTGGCACTTGCAGAGAGGCAGAGGCAGACAGATCTCTCCAAGTTCAAGTCCAGCATTGTCTATATAGGGAACTCCAGGCCAGGCAAGGCTACATGATAAGTCCCTGTCTCAAAATCACGTGGAGCGCTAGAGAGCTGGCTCAGGGGTGAACAGCCCCTGCTGTCCTTGCAGAGGATCCAGGTTCAGTTCTCAGCGCCTGCATTACAGCTCACAACTATCTGTAAATCCAGTTACAGGGGATCCAATCCCTTCTTCTAGTATTCATGAGCACCGGGTATGTATGAACATGGTGTGTATGCATACATACAGGGAAAAGACATACATATAAAGTAAACCTTAAAACATTTTTAAAGGGCGGGGAATGCAGGTTCTTTATCTATCATCATACCTGGGGGAGGGGCTAAATAAGAGCCAGCAGACAGAAACAAAGAGAATCAGAAGCAGACACATAAAGACAGACAGACACAGAGACACAAAGACACTGAGAGGAGAAAGAGGTGACATCATAGGATGGCATCTGCCTTCAGGATATGGCTGACTGCTTAGGCAATTGTCTAGATTTCCCAAGATGCTGCAGAGTAGTAGCAATGTATACAAAACCTAAAAGGGGCATTTCTTATGAATAACACCAAACATTCTGAAGGTTCTAGAACTTATCCTCAGTCCCATAGTTACACATGTGGTTGACAAGCAAAAAGCTTCAATCTCCCTGTGGTCATACTCCCTTCTTCCCTTCTTCCCTAAATGAATGTGGCCAGCACCATGTTGTCGCTGGACCTTGTCACCAGCTGGCTGGGGACTGACAACAGGGCCAAATTATAGCTTGATCTATGGAAACCTTATCACCCAAGTTTCACATTAACAACACCTGCCTACAGTCACCAAAGGGATAGCATCAAGGGGCCTTGGGACTTGTGTGGCCTAGAGAAAGAGCCCAAGGGGTTTTGCCATGTCTTAAGGGCCAAGTTCTCCACCCCTTGAGCTCACAATGAGGTACTACTCACATGTCAGGAGGCTACACCTGACTCCAGATCTGCTGAGCTGTGATCATGGGCTTTCAGCCTCTAGAGAGAGGATTCTCTGTAGCCTGTGATCCACCACCTGTGTCACACTGCCTTGCGGCCCACATGGACTAGACACAGACAGACACCTAAACACTTCTAGACAGCTGGCCAATATGTCGATGTCCAAGCACCAAGTTGGCAGAAGATAGAAGCATGCTGGCCTATAATAAAATAATAAAAAGGGGTGGGACTGGTGCGATGGCTCAGCGGTTAAGAGCACCTACTGCTCTTCCAAAGGTCCTGAGTTCAAATCCCAGCAACCACATGGTGGCTCACAACCATCTGTAATGAGATCTGACGCCCTCTTCTGGAGTGTCTGAAGACAGCTACAGTGTACTTACTTATAATGAAAGAAAGAAAGAAAGAAAGAAAGAAAGAAAGAAAGAAAGAAAGAAAGAAAGAAAGAAAGAAAGAAAGAAAGAAAGAAAGAAAGAGAGAGAGAGAAAGAAAGAAAGAAAGGAAGGAAAGAAGGAAGGAAGGAAAGAAAGAAAGGAAGGAAGGAAGGAAGAAAAGAAAGAAATGAAGAAAGAAAGAAAGAAAGAAAGAAAGAAAGAAAGAAAGAAAGAAAGAAAGAAAGAAAGAAAGAAAGAAATTAAAATTAACGAAAGAAGCATGCTGGCCAGCTCATTGCATACCAAGACAACTCTTAGGCAGAAGGTCCGAAGTATATATCCTATCACTCACCCTACATCTATACACACACACACACACACACACACCTCCCACTCTCTCTGAGTTGACTATCATTCATAAGAGACCTGGAAATGTCTCTCAGTTATTGAAGTGTCTATCTACCTTTTCCTGTTACGATAAAATTTCCTGACATAAAACAACTCAAGAAAGTATGGGTTTATTATTTTACTTATTTGTGGTGTTTTGTTTTGTTTGCAACAGGGTCTCTACATAGCTCTTGCTGTCATGAAACTGACTATGTAGACTAGGCTGGCCTGAAACTCACAGAGATCCATCTACCTCTGCCTCCTGAGTGCTGGAATTAAAGGTGTACATACCATGCCTGACTCAGATTCACCAGCAAATGTGGGAACTGCCTGTGGGTGACAGGTGATGGCTTTGCCACTCCCTGGGACAAATGTCTCCCCATCTGTAAACTGGTCCAACAGAGACACCTGTTAATAGGGTTGAAATGTGTGTGGTATTCAGTTTGGATTCTACAATGGAAACTTAACACAGATAGGTGGTCAGTTTCACGTGGAAATACAAAGAGCCAATTGGCTGGGGACATCAGAAAGGCTCAGAGGGTATATCCTCCTACAAGGCATAGCAGTTTCCTTTCCTGCCAGTCAAGAGTGTAAGGACACCACAGCCCTTATCAAGGAGTAGAGTTGTGACATATGTCAAGTCAGGAGGCATCCTAGTGAGTCTCCTTCAGGCCTAATTAGATTTTGTTGTAAAGAGATAAAAAGCTGTTACTTTGTATCACCAAGGCATCTTTTTCAGCCTGATGAGAGGGGGGAAGTTTGGAGAGGAGTGGAAGGAAAGGGCTGGGCATTAATGGACTTCGGAATAAAATCCTGACACATCCAAATTGATTCTGAAGCCTGAGAAAATTGAGTTCAGAGAAAATTAGATTTATGCACTGTAAAATGTATCTGCCTCTTGGTATCTACCAAAAGCTGTTAAAACGGTAATCTTTAGAGATGTATGGAAATTGTGTGTGAATAGACCAACAGACCATCCAGGGAGAAGGCTGCCTCTGTGGAGACATACATGTATAGCACTACAATGAATAATAGCAAATACTGTGCGTTTGTTCAAAGCATGTAGAAGTACCGGCTTAGCTAAAGGCTCCTGGTAACTGCCCCATGTGTATGTTCTCAGAAACCTTGGGATTATGGGATACAGCATGGACCCAGCAGTCCGTGGACTGTGAAGCTGCACTTCCCCGTTTTGGAATGCAGAGGGATAGCCCAGATTGTTTCTCCGGAGATCTCAGGAAATCTGTGAGTTGCCACTCTGTTGGGGATGAAGCCCAAGGAACCTAGTTCCTGACCCTTTGACCCCAGTGGAATCCACCAGCCTTGCAACTCCTCCACTGACAGACCCCGTCTTGTTTCTTTTTACAGTTTCTCAGGGACCTAGAAAATGAGTTTAGGACAGTTTTGGATCTTTGTGCCATGAAGTAGGACAGACAGACTCCCATTCAGGATAATTATCCATCAAACTGGGCAACATTGAGCTGTGTAACAAACAGCCCTCACACTACACTGAGCACATAAAAGTGTGCTTACATGCCACTCGAAATGAAGGTCAGCGTGTCACCTTTGTTCTGTGACTACTAAAGACCAGAGACCCAGGGTAACACACACTCCCACACAGCCACCAGAACAGATCCACAGGCAAGTCTAACGTCTAGAGTACAATAAAGTATGATCCTTTGTCCATCTCTCAAAGGAGACCAAAGTGTCTGCAAATTGTTCTTAAAACTCCTAGGGCCAGCTGAGCAGTGGTGGCGCATGCCTTTAATCCCAGCACTTGGGAGGCAGAGGCAGGCAGATTTCTGAGTTCAAGGCCAGCCTGGTCTACAGAGTGGGTTCCAGGACAGCCAGGGCTACACAGAGAAACCCTGTCTTGAAAAACAAAACAAAACAAAAAATTCCTAGGGTCAGCATCTGAACCAGGTCTACTGCCTCTGTCCAGAGGAGATGACCCTTAAATTGCAGGGAGAGAATCAACAGAAGTCAGTGTGAACCTGACACAAACTCAAGACTTGGGTTTCATGCTCATAGCTAGTAGCCCTGACTCCATGAGGCATTTGGAGATGGGCCTTTATGAATGGTGCTCAGTCAGGAAGAGAGAAGGACTACTTACTTGTGCAGGCAATTCCTGTGTCTTTTCCTATTTCTATTCCTGAGTCCATTACTCTCTTTCTTCTCTGTCTCCCGCTTCTTCTCTCTGTCTCTGACTCTTTATCTCTGTCTTTTTTTTTTTTTAAAGATTTATTTATTTTATGTAAGTACACTGTAGCTGTCCTCGGACACACCAGAAGAGGGCGTCAGATCTCATTACAGATGGTTGTGAGCCACCATGTGGTTGCTGGGATTTGAACTCAGGACCTGAGCCATCTCACCAGCCCTATCTCTGTCTTTTTATCTCTGTTCTCTCCACCTACCCTCCCAAGCCCCAGCGCCAGGAGTCAGCAATGATTGATATTTCAGCTGCTTGCTCTGCGGTGTTGTTTTGGTTTTTGAGTTTTTGGGTTTTTTGTTTTGTTTTGTTTTGGTTTTGTTTTTGTTTTTTTTTTGTTTTTTTTTTTTTTTTGTGACAGGGTTTCTCTGTAGAGTCCTGGCTGTCCTGGAACTCACATTGTAGACTAGGCTGACCTTGAACTCAGAAATCTGTCTGCCTCTGCTCCCAAGTGCTGGGATTAAAGGTGCTCGCTGGCACTGTCTGGTGCTGTGTATGTAGTGTTATAGTACGTAGCCTGAGTTGAGACAAATGCCGAACCAACCTAGCCTGAATTCTTCCTTCACTGTGTGAGCTCAGACCCTCTGTGAAGACCTCCTGTGGGACATGAATATTGCAGAACTCGAAGGGATCTTTCCCCTACAGTGGCTTCCATCTCTCTGTGAAAATCACTTGCTCATAAACTCACCAGTTCTGGGAAAGGGAGAGACCAGAGGTGGGAATTGCAGTACATCATCAGACACTGCTCTGGGCCTGAGATGTGCAGCAGGGAAGAATAAAAATCTCAGGGAAAATAGCCTGCTCTCCTGATTGCCTATTCCCTGCTTGCAAGAGGGGAGGCAGCAACAGAGTCTGGCGTCTGCAAGTTCTAGGACAGTGGGAGGGGTTAGCAAAGTAGGGCTAGGAAGGGATGCTGACATTGGAAGAATGTAAGAACTGAGCTATCCAAGGGGATTGGAGAACAGCATCTCCAGCAGAGGACAATACAGTGCAAAAACTCTGAGACAGAAGTAACTTGGGTATTCAGAGACCCAGGAGGCAGAGGTGGTCATAAAGACAAAGTTGATGGGAGGACACTGTGGAGCCATGAACAGCAAACAAATGTGAGGCGACTTGGGTCTTTTCATGGAATCCTCTCTGGCTGTTGGAGACAGAGCACGGGGTACCATGGTCAGTTACTACAGTCAAATAGATAGCTCTTGAGTTAGCAGCATAAAACACATAGGAAGAGGCTCACCAATTCTGCGGATCAGGAACTAGACTAGGTCTAGCCAGATCCTTGAGATCAGGGTCCTGGTGCCAGCTGGGCCTGGGATATCTTCGGAGGCAACTGAAGGACACATCCCTTTTCCTCACCTGGCTCATAGCTGGGCCGCTGGCTCTGACCCCAGATGAGTGTGCAGAGTCTCATCTTGCCATAGCTATCTCTTTCATTGTGTTTCTGTTTGTCAGTAGTAACATGGGTCTCCCTCCTGCCTCCCCAAGGACCACAGGAAGGTACAAGTACCAGCAGGTTAAGTCGTGGGGCCACTTGAGGCTGCACCCGAAAGACAATGAAAGGAGGAACTAGTCAGACAGTGGTGGCACACGCCTTTAATCCCAGCACTTGGGAGGCAGAGGCAGGCAGATTTCTGAGTTTGAGGCCAGCCTGGTCTACAGAGTGAGTTCCAGGACAGCCAGGGCTATACAGAGAAACCCTGTCTTGGAAAAAAAAAAAAATCCAAAAAAACAAACAAAGAAAACCAAAAAACAACAACAACAACAACAACAAAAAAAAAACAAAAAAGAAGGGATTGTCACAACAGGAAATAGAAAAAAAACAGCCTCACCCTGAAAAAGTGTTACTCTCATACAGAAGAGTTAGATAAGGAGAGCACCCTAAAACCTGTTCTGCTTAACAGGAGTTGACAGACCTCAACAGAGACACCCACATCTAGCTCAATCCCCCCCTGTCAGTAAATAAGTAAAGCTCTACTTGGGGTGGCTGCCAGTGCCTGAGCTCCAGTCCAGCCCTAACCAATCAAGCCTCCCACTAATTGCTTTAGGGAAGAGGCAAGGCAGAGGGCTCCTAATGGGGCTTTAAGGAGAGAGACAATAGCCCCACGCCAGCTGTTGCCCGGGGCAACTGTACAAAGGGCTCTAGCTCAGGCAGAGATTGGATTACCCGCCTGTTTATTCATCCACACACACATTTATCCTGAGCCACCCAGGGTGGAGAGGGGATTTAGCAGCTGTGTCACAGCCCATGAATGCAAAGACGAATTTGTGGGAAACACGCGGACAGATGACAGGAATCCATCTCTGTCATTTTCCCTTCCTCTGTGAACTTCCCCTTCCAAGCACTACCTGAACTAATCTGCTCAGAAACAAAAAGAAAGGCTAGTTCTGTGAGGAACTGAATCATACCTGGCTTTAGTTTCCAGGCTCCCCTGGAATTTAAGGCAGATCTGGCAGAATCCCATCTCCCCCAAGGGATGCCCTACTTAGGAAACGGGACATTGGCCAAACCCCATATAAGACGTAATGTACCAAGCTCACCTCTTGCACTGGTCCAGGTTCCCCCAACCTCAGGACAAGACACCTGGCCTTTTACAGATATGCAAGGCTTCAGTTTATATTTTCCCATGTTATCTTCTCGGACTAGCATAGCAGGGCATCTGCCACTGCTTGAAATAAAATGGCAAACAGACTCTCTGCCCCACCTTGTCTTCTAACTCTAGAACTCCAAGAAGTCAAGGTCTTGAAGTTGCCCTGGGGAGGAAGGAAAGGAAGAGGTATCCAGATGGAACGGTGTGCAGGCAGGAGGCTGATAATATGCAGGGAAGTGGCAGGCAGACCTGTCTTGCAAGAGGGTCCTCTCAGCCATGGATCTGGTTATCAATTTGTAGAGGGAGCTTTGAGTCCTGTAATGATTTGTATATGCTTGGCCCAGAATATGGCACTATTAGGAGGTGTGGCCTTGTTGGGTTAGTTGTGTCACTGTGGGCGTGGGCTTTAATACTCTTGTCCTAGTTGCCTGGAAGCCAGTCTTCCACTAGCAGCCTTCAGATGAAGATGTAGAACTCTCAGCTCCTCCTGCACCATGCCTGCCTGCATGCTGCCATGCTCCCGCTTTGATGATAATGAACTGAACCTCTGACCCTGTAAGCCACACCCAATTAAAAGTGGTCCTTATCAGAGTTGCTTTGGTCATGGAGTCTGTTCACAGCAGTAAAACCCTAAGTCAAGGCCAGACAGTATCATGAAGGGGCAGAAAACATGTCCTGGGCAGACTAAGATGGGCTCAGAGGGTCCCAAGGGGAATGTGGACCCTCAGCAATGTACCCTGGATGGAGAGTGGATTCAGGTGGTTGGAAAGAGATCAAACTGAGGCCAGAGGTTCTGTGCAGCTCTGTCCATTGCTCCTCCTAGCAGTCATAGATAGCAACACCCCCAAAAGGACTCCACAAAGGTGAAGGCACCCTGCTCGGCCCACTACCACGGAGCTCAGGGACCTCCTCTGAGCAACCTGCAAACAAATGGCAACAGCCATTCTACCCGGGCTTCCGAGATAACAGGCCAAAGACTGGGTAAAGCCCTTCCTCCTGAGAACTGTTCTAGGGTAAGACACACAGGGCTCAGGACCCTGAGGCTGCCATTCAGATGACTCTATCCGCTATGAACCTCATTGCATGGCCATGGTGTAACACTGAGCAAGTGGCCTAACCTGGCATCTTATCTCTGTGTATGTAACATGGGGGTGACAATAAGACCCCCGTCAGGAGGAGAAAACGAGCTCTCACGTAAAGCCATGTCCCCATTCCCATCATGCACTTGGGGTGGACACCCAAGGACAGCTACACAGCACTATGATCTGCAGCCTTGGCATTTTCTCCAGCAGGCCTATCAGGAGGCGAATTCTGGAGGGCAGGAACCCAGACATCTCTAGTGTGAGGCAGGAAAAAAAAAGCCAGAGCAAAGTAGTATTCATTCACTCCCAGCTCCCGCTGCTACAGTGAGGAACCAACCATGGCAGCCTCACCGGGTCTCCTTGGTTATAAGAAAAGATCAAAGTGCAGGTCTGGGTAAAGATTCTGCTCTTGGAGCAAACACAGCTGTAGATTTCAGATGATAACATCTGTTTCAGGGTCCAGTAAGGTCAGCTTCTGCATCTATCTAACCTCTCTGTGAATTGACGACCAGTTCCTAGCAGGCCTGAGCCAGAGCACTGGCAACCAAATACAGCGAAGACAGTGATGACAACAGTTCTGAGAAGACCTCACTTCCTCAGACCTGGCACACAGATGACACTCAGCATATGTGGGTAATTAAGCCGGGCATGGTAATACCTGCCTTTAACTCTGTGAGTCCAAGGCCAGCCTGGTCTACAAAACAAGTTCCAGGACAGCCAGAGATATTACACAAAGAAATCATGTCTAGAAAACACACACACACACATACATACACACACACACACACACACACACACCCCAAATCATATGTAAATAATTGTAAAAGGACCAGCATGCCTGAACTGGACCTTGTCAGTTTACAGGTTCGCCACATCAGCAAAGGCCAGAAACACATCCTCAACTCCACCTTCTTCACCAGAGCATCACCCAGTATACACCACTGAAATGGGGCTAGAATTCCTCTCTGGAGGGTGGCCCAGCCTTTGAGGTGCCTAGGTACAAAGAACGACTAGGTTGGGTTAGACCATATACAACACCTGGAGGCTCATTCAGGGAATTAGCCTAGGCTATCTCTATAGGAGCCCAATCATGGTTCTGAGAGGCGCTGGGAAGCCAGCATGACCCACCAGACACGTGGGCCCTTGGATCATCTCAGCACCAAGCTTCTGAGGAGTGGCAGCTCCTGCCAAGAGGAGCAGATGAGCTGTCACTCACTACAGCCAGCCATGCTGGGGATTTGTAACACACTAAGTACCAGAATAGGTTTTTTGGTGTGGTTTCTGGTTAACCTGGAACTTGCAATGTAGTCCAGGCTGGCCTGACACAGAGCTTCATCTGCCTTTACCGCCCAAATGCTGGGATTTAAGACAAGTGCAGCCTCACCTGGCCTATATCTAGGGGGGAGGTTGGTGTTTTTTTTAATTTTTAAAGCATGTGTGTGTGGGGGGGGGGTGTATGTACATGTGTTTAGTACCAACGGAATAACAGAGGCCAGGTATTGGAGCTCATGGAACTGAAGCTACAGGGGATCACGAGTAAGAATCAAACTTGGGTCCTCTAGAAGAGCAGGAAGAACTCTTAACAGCACTGAGCCATCTCTTCAGCCCTATTCTGCTTTTGTTTTGAGATAGAGTCTTATGTTAGCCCAAACTAGCCTCAAACTCTCCACATAAAGGAAGATAACCTAGACCTTCTGGTTCTCTTTCTCTCACCTCCTACATGCAAGAACAGGCTACCATGCCTGACTACTAACTGAATTCAGAATCCCCCGGAAGACACCATTCTAGATGTCTAGAGCATTTCCAGAGGAAATTATCTGGAGAAAGAACTATTATGGATGTGGGACAAGCTAGAGCCCCAAAATCAATAAAAAGGAAACAGGAGAAAAGCCAGATAAGTGCAGACATCCCTCCTTTGTATCCCATTCCACAGATATGTGGGGCTGTGAAGATCTCAGCTGTATGCTCCCAATGCATGGAGCTGCCTGCTCTCAGATCCTCCCACCAGCCAGTGATGTATCCCATCAGCCAAAGCAAACTCCTCCTCCCTTAAGTTGCTTTTTCTTTGGACAGGGTCTCTGTCATGTACAGTAGGTTGGCCTTGAACTGACAGAGATCCACACCTCTCTGCCTCTTGAGAGCAGAGATGAAAGGCATGTGCACCACACCCACCACACCTAGATAATGCTGCTTCCTGTTAGGTATTTAGTAACAGCAATAAGAAAAGTAATGGACGCAATAACTTCAGAGATATAATAGGGTGAGATAACCATGTTTGATTAGGGGATTATTGTCCTTACAAGAAAAGGCGTACAGATGCTGTGTGGGCAAGGAGCACACTGGTAATCTCAAGGCCCAAAACTGGAAGATTATCAGTCACAAACTACCAGGGCAATCATTGCAAAATTCTATAACAAGGAGAAGGAGCCGGGCAGTGGTGGCTCACGCCTTTAATCCCAGCACTTGGAAGGCAGAGGCGGGCGGATTTCTGAGTTCAAGGCCAGTCTGGTCTACAGAGTGAGTTCCAGGATAGCCAGGGCCTCACAGAGAAAGTCTGTCTGGGGGGGGGGGGGGACCAAAAAAAAAGAAGAAGGAGGAGGAGGAGAAGGAGAAGGAGAAGGAAGAGGGGGAGGAGAAAGAAAGAAGGAAGAAGAAAGAAGGAAGAAAGTGACTAAGCAAGGGAAGGAAGAAGATGAAGTGAGGAGGAGGAGAAAGAAGATAGAAGGAGAGGAGGGACTAGGAGAGCAAGAGGAAAAGCTTCATGTCAACAGGATACAGAGGATTTGGAGTGGAAGGGACAGGAAGTCTTCCCCACAGCCTTGGAAGAGAACAAGCCCTGCCAACGTTTTGGTCTCAGACGGATACGTTCCTGCCATGGCCCTCTTCCATGCCTGTATAAGCAGTTGCTGTGGCCTATACTGTCTCTTGAAGAATCTGGTCTCTCTGGATTCTAGAAGAAATAAAAAATAAAATCCCCCAGGGCTGGTGAGATGGCTCGGTGGTTAAGAGCACTGACTGCTCTTTCGAAGGTCCTGAGTTCAAACCCCAGCAACCACATGGTGGCTCACAACCATCCGTAATGAGATCTGACGCCCTCTTCTGGTGTGTCCTAAGACAGCTACAGCATACTCACATATAAGAAATAAATCTTTAAATCAAATCAAATCAATCCCAATTTGGGGGTTGCAAGCTTGGTCAGCTGGGAACATACCCACTGTGTAAGGATGGAGACCTGAGTCTGATCCCTGGAACCCATGATAAGGTGGGAGGAGAGAACGCCATAAAGTTGCCCAATTCCACAAAGCTTTCTTCTGATCTCCACATGTGCACCATAACATATACATGCCCACAGTCATATATATACACCACATGCACCATACACGCACATATACGCACAATAGTAATAATCTGGAACTTAAGGCAGCCCTTGAAAAATAAAATAAAATCCTCTTCCAGAAGGTCCACCAGCTCCTAATAGGATTCCATCCTTAACTCTCTTCTAGGACATTTTTTCTGGGGCAGAAATGATCTATTATCTTGAGAGAATCTATAAAACAGAGACCCTAGGCCAGGCGGTGGTGGCACACACCTTCGATCCCAGCACTCAGGAGGCAGGCGGAACTCTGTGAGTTCGAGACCAGCCTGGTCCAAAGAGCAAGTTCCAGGACAGCAAAAGCTACACAAAGAAAAACCCTATCTCAAAAACACAAAACAATCAAACAGGAACCCCAGCAAGGGACAGAAGGCTGAGTTCCTCAACTAGCCTATAGTCATACCTGCTGTGGCAAACTGGGAATCCTCACCATTCTAATGAAAGAATCTTTGAGAGTTCAACCTAAGGGTCCTTGAGGGTTCTGCTAGCGATCCCTAAAGGTCCAGCCTAGGGATCCTGCCAGTCCAACCTGAGGGTTGTGTAATGTTATTGTTTAATAATAATAGTAGCTGAGAGTTCTAAATTCTGATCTTCATGTAACAGGCAGAAGAGAGAGAAGCAGAGACAGAGACAGAACAGGCCTGGGGTGGGTTTCGAACCCCCAAGGCCCAAATTGATATACCTCCTCCAAAAAGGCCACATATTCCCTAATCTTTCCCAAACAGTTCACTAACTGGGAAGCAAGCTTTCATATACATGAGCTTATTGAGCTTATGAGAATCATTCTCATCCAAACCAACACAGTGTGTGTGTATGTGTGTGTGTGTGTGTGTGTGTGTGTGTGTGTACAGCTAAACATCTGTAATGGGATCTGATGCCCTCTTCTGGTATGTCTGAGGACAGCAACAGTGTACTCACATAAAACAAATTAAATAAATCAAATGGAAGCGTGAACCTCCAGACAGGTAAAGCGAGCAAACAGACCCTTACATAGGTTCGATCTGACCATGATGGGTGGGACCATGAGAACACTGTGGTCCTGGCAGTTCAATTCACAGCTTCTCAAGCCTGGGAATTACTCTGGGAAGTTTTGGGTTCCAGGAGTTTGGTTTGCTCTCTTAGGGTTCATATGCTCCCACAAACCACATGCCTTGAGCTCCCAAAGACTGAAATCTGTATAAAACTCTGAAGGAGATAGAAGATGTCATTGGAATTCTGTAGACCACAGCGACCACTCTTCCCTCCTAGTTTCTGAGCCAGAATTGGGTCAAATGTTCCCTTTCAAAGCAACCATCACGGAGAGCCACATGGCCCTGATATGACAGCTAAGTACAATGTAGACTGGAAATCGGGGAGCCTGAGCGGGGCAGGAGAGGAAGAGAGTGGAGTAGAGCTGGGAAGGGTTAGGGAAGGAAAATCCATCCCAGGGGTAAGTAAGGCATCACTGCTCCCTGTTCCTGAGGAACTGGTCTTCCAATGTCCACCTGAAACCGCCAAAGCCAGGAGATAGCCCTGACCAAACTCACTCACACTGATACAAGGCAAGATGGCCCCCAATGGCAGCCAGGCTGTGTGGGAAGCTTGGGAACAACAGAGAGTTGGTGGCTTTCCTCGGGAAGAAATCAGCTGTTCCTCAGGAGTATGTCCTTCACTCGTGGGCTAATCTCTCTCTGTCAGCAGAGGGGACTTGGGAACAGCAGAACAGATGCAGGGAGCTTCTTGCAGCAGTCAAATCTATTATCAAGAAGATAATAAAAGTTCATTCTAACAAAGGGTGCTTATTCCAGCCTAGGGATGTTCCAGATTCTCACAGAAGGTTGCATGGAGTTCCCACCTCCTGTGAGTGGCCTTGTAGAACACAAGCTGGGGACAGTCCCCCACAGATAACAAGGAAGAAGAAGAGGAGAAAGAGGAGAAGGAGGAGGAGGCAGGATATAGGAGGCACAGAGTCAGGTGACCTAGTGTCCCACGGGAGCTACAGCCCTGAGCTTGCTCTTAGACTCTGGCACCCAGCCCTCCTCAGCCCCTTCCCAGTCCCAGTTGCTGGTGGGGCTATATCCTCTCCTTAAGGCCCAGCAGGACAGGCTGCTCAGGACATGGTGTCCATAACGTGATCCTCCCAAGAAGTCCACCTACCAGTGAGGATCCCAAGCAGCTTCCACAAATACCACAGAACCCAGCCTACCACACAGCATAAAACAGGACTGCTGGTCCAGCTTGATGCTCCCACACCTGAGATGGTCTGTGTATCAGCAGCTAGCGGCTGGGCTACTTCTCAACTGGCCCTCTCCAGCTTTCCCACTGGCTAGTGCCCTGTTCTCTTTCCTTCCCTCCCTCTGTCTTCTCCTCTCTCATCCATTTACCCCATTCACTCATCGAGTCAGAGTTCAGGGCTAGATGTAGACAGTTTGTGGTATGACCTCAGCATAGTCAGAAGAACATACTGGAAAAAAAAATCCAAAATCAAACAACAGAAAGCATCCTGCAAAATGCCTAAGTGACACCCTTCAAATGATCGAGTTTCCAATAAGACAGCCTGAGAAAACCCAGAGGCCAATGGGAAAAAGGAACCAGGTCCTATGTGGGATACCTGAAGACACTGGGCTGCTGAGGAGTGAGAGGGTGGGAAGTGGGAATGGAGATGCAGGGGGTTGAGGGTAGGAGCGGCCTTCGGAGCATCCAGGTTGTCTCTGACTCAGCACCCACGGAGAGAAGTCAAAATCCTCAAAATACCATCTTGAATTGGAAGCAAGAGTCCCAGGGGGTTCAAGGTCATCCTCAGCTAAACAGTGAGTTGAAGCCCTGACAGGGACAACATTAGACCCTGTCTCAGAAAAACAAAGAGGTAGATGAAGAGAGAACAAGATGGCATCTGTGTCCCGGAGCTCTTCTCCTGCCTCTCCTGTCACCCTGCTATCTGTCCCCATCCGGTGCCTGGCCCCTCTGACCCCTGTCATCTGGCTCCTGCCTCCCCTGTCTCTTCTGACCCCTGGCCCTCTCTTGCCCTAGCCTCTTGTCTCCCATTCCCTTACTCCATGATTCTGTACTTAACACTAACTCCCTTCAGAGTCCTGGGGGGACATTCCCTAATGTTCCCTATACCTCATGCCTCCCCCCACCTCTGCCCCATTTTAACACTCATTCCTTTATCCCCTTCTGATATCACTCTTGGGGACACCTTCCTAATACCCATCAAACATTGTGAGCCCCTCTGGGAGTCCCACGGTTCCCTAACAGCTGACCCTGTGTAACACACGTATGTCATTGCCAGGTTCCAAGTTCCTCATTTATGTATCCTACGCAGACTGATTCCCATGGGCCGGGGCTTAACCCCATCAAAGCTTTGTTCTGTGTGGTCACCCAGGTTCCCAAACGTTAAACCAAGGGAGGGAGGATCCCAACAGGCCCCAAAGTTAGAGTCCTGATTCCAGGCCCCGTGGCCGGAATTGAATTCCAGCATCCCCAGGAGGAACTGGGAAATTTATTCTTGCAGTTTGTGGGGCTGAGCTGAGCAGACAGGCACCTTTGGGGCCTTGTTGCTATCAAATGGGGATTTATTGAAGCTAGGGCACTTGGCAGGTGGCCTGGCAGCTGGCTGCTCAGGGCTTTGCTCCAATTAACCTCTCTGGCCACAGCTGTGAGATACTGGGGCCGGCACTGGACCAGCTGTGCCTCTCCTATCCCTAAGCATTCAGTTAGCACTTACGGTGAGGTGAGTGTCCAGGCGTGGTATTTCTTTCCGGGGTAACCCCCTTCTGAACACGACTAATAAAATAGTGGCCAAGCCGGGCAGTGGTGGCGCACGTCTTTAATCCCAGGGGAGGCAGGAGCCAGATGGACAGGGAGTCACTCACTTGGGAGGCAGAGGCAGGCGGATTTTTGAGTTCGAGGCCAGCCTGGTCTATAAAGTGAGTTCTAGGACACCCAGGGCTACACAGAGAAACCCTGTCTCAAAAAAACAAAAACAAAACAAAAACAAAAACAAAACCAGTGGCAACGAGAGTGGGAAGGGAGTCATGGAAACTGATCACCTCCTGATTGTTCTCCAAAAGCTGAGCAGAGTGACTCTTGCCAGTGGGTGAAGCAGAAGCAGAGGCAAGCCTAGCAGTAGTTACCAAAGCAACATCCACTTGTTAATACTTAATTGGGTCATAAGATTGCTGTGGGGCTGCCCCACTGACCTAAAGATCCTTAGAAAGTTTCCCTGGGTTTCTGGGCAAGAGTGCAGACAAAGTCTAGCTGTATCTGTCCCTGCCTCCTGAGAACAGGAATCTGCCCTTCCAGATCCTCTGAGGTAGAGTCTGAAATGGGCAAGTTGGAAGGGAACTGGGAAGACTGGCCTGGAAAACTCTATGTAGTTCATGCTGGCCGAGCCTAGCTGTTTGTTTGTTTGCTTGCTTTTTTTTAAAGAAAGATCGTCACAAGAAAGACACAACAAAGAAGGAAGGAAAAGGGGGATAAGAAGAAAAGTTGTCACTGTATAGACCTGGCTAGTCACCAACTCTCAGCAATATTCTTTTTTTTTCTTAATTATTTATTTCTCTTTTTAAAAGATTTATTTATTTATTTATTTATTTATTTATTTATTTATTTATTTAATATACATGACAAGTACAATACTTGTTGTAGCTAAGGATGATCTTGAACTCCTGATCTCATTGCCTCTATTTTCCAGGGGCTGGGATTACAGATATATCCCCCAACACTTGGTTTTAAAAGTTTTTTAAAGATGTATTTATTTATTATATGTGAGCACACTGTAGCTGTGTCTTCAGACACTATTTTTTCTTCTCTCTCTGGCTCCGCGGGTCTAAAGATTTATTTATTTATTATATGTACATTGTAACTGTCTTCAGACACACCAGAAGAGGGCATCAGATCCCATTACAGGTGGTTGTGAGCCACCATGTGGTTGCTGGGAATTGAACTCAGGGCCTCTGGAAGAGAGGTCAGTGCTCTAAACCGCCGAGCCATCTCTCCAGCCCTCTCAGCAATATTCTTGCCTCAGCCACAGGGTTAGAGTCTCAAACCCTGGGACAAATGGTATGATATTTAACATATCAAAGGTGACCTGCCACCAGGTTCTCCCAGCATCAACCAATTACTGGATCCTCCAGGCTTGTATACCCTGCCCCCTACTCTAAACTTTATCCAGCCCAGGATCTGGGCTGCCCTTCTCCCTCCCCAGCTGCCTTTCCCTATATACTTCAGCCATTTTGGCTAATCCTCCTTTCTTTCCCCTCTCCCTTCCTCTTCTTACCAGGCTCACATCTGGACTCTCCCGGATGTGTCTGCCTCTGTTCTCCCTTCTATCTACAACAAATTTTCACCACCATATCCAAAAACACAACACATCCTAAAGAACAGTCACGTCCTTTCCTCTTTCTCTCTCTCTCTCTCTCTCTCTCTCTCTCTCTCTCTCTCTCTCTCTCTCTCTCTCTCTCTCTCTTTCTCCCTTCCTTCCTTCCTTCCTTTTCCTTGTTTCTTTCTTTCTTTCTTTCTCATTGTTAGGATTACAGGGATGTATCACCACACCAAGTTCAGCAATTTTCTTTGAAATTCGTCTCAAAAAAGTCAAGGGGGCATGGCCAGGAGCCCTTAAATCTTATCTATTAAAACCCTCAAAATGTGGCCTCACTGGGGAAAATCTCTGGTACCATTATGCAAGTTCTCCATTGGTTTTTCAAAACAGGGTTTCCCTGTATAGCCTTGGCTAGCCGGGAAATCACTTGGCAGACACAGAGATCCACCTGCCTCTCCCTCCCCAGGGCTAGGAATTAAGGTGTGTCAGGGGAGGACATTCCAGAGACAAAGGATCTACATAGTAAATTCAAGGACAGCCAGGACTACATAGAGAGACCCTGTCTCAAAACAACCAAGCCAAAAGTCTCCATAGGTCAGCCAGGGTTAGGACAGGCTGGGAACCAAGGTCCCGGGCTTTTATCAAAGGAAGTGGGAGAAGGCTTACCAAGAAGACCTTGAGGAACAGAAGAGATAAAGGTGACCAGGCCACAAGCTGTAGAGCCTCTGGGAACCTAGAGAAGAGAGGATGGCCTAAGGACACCGCAGACATTGAAGTCCTTTATGATAAAATGTTCAGGGAGTGGAGGGATGAATCATTACTCCCACTTTACTTTATGAACCTACTCCTACTTGCTAAAGTATTGACTAGCTGTTAAAGGGCACCAGGATTAGCATTTTGTCTAGGATCCACTCCACGCTTCCCTGACAACAGCCAGGTGTGCCTGACTCACTATAAAAGGGGCTGCTTGCCAGGCAGAGGTGGAGCGCACTTTAATCCCAGCACTTGGGAGGCAGAAGCTGGTGGGTTTCTGAGTTCAAGGCCAGCCAGGTCTACAGAGCGAGTTCCAGGACAGCCAGGGCTACACAGAGAAACCCTGTCTTGAAGCCCCTTCCCCCAAAAGGGGGGGCTGTTTGCCCCCTCCTCTCTTGCTCCTCCTTTGTCCCTTGCTCCTGTTGCCCCTCTTTCCCCATCCCCTTTCCTCCTCTCTCTCCATGTGCTCATGGCCGGCCTCTACTTCTCTACTCCGATCGCTCTGTCTGTCCCTCAACTCCCTCCCAAGCCCCCATGTCCTGAATAAACTCTATTCCATACTATACTGTCTGTGTGGCTGGTCCCTCAAGGGGAAGGGATGCCTCAGCATGGGCCCACAGAGGCACCCCCTTCCCCCACACTTGACTGCACACCCACCAAATATATTCCTTCTCCTTATATTTTTATAAAACACAACCAATTGTGTCTCTAGCAATAGTCATAGTTCTACCCCGTGGGGTTCCACAAGATGCTTTTCAACTTCAATCCACCCAGCCACAAACCACATGCCTGATTCCATTCCCAGCACAAAGACTGAGGAGGGTTATCCTCTTTGCTCAGCTCTAACAGAAGGACCTATTGTCTCCTGTATTTTGGGGATCTGTACCAAAGAGTCTTTGCTTACACTTAGAGACCAGGACTAAATGGTACACATTTGTAATTCAAGTATTAACGTGAGAGGTAGTAGAGTAAGCAAGCTCCAGGGTTCAAGGTCAGCTACAGCCCCGGGAGAAAGCTGAAGGTCAGCCTGAGATACTAGAAATTCTATTCAAATAACAAAAACAAGCCAGGCATTGTAATACATGCCTTTGGTCTCAGTATTCTGAAGGCAGAAAGTGGGTGGATTTCTTGGAGATTAAGGTCAACCTGGTCTGCAAAACAAATTCCAAAACAAACAAACAAACAAACAAACCAAAAATTAGGGGGCTCGAGAAATGGGTTAGCACTGACTGTGGACAAGTGGCCCTTCAGAGCCACAAAAGACTGCTACTTTCCAGAAGGTGTGCACACTACTCCCATGTTAAAAACCTTACAAGACAGCCTGGTGGTGGTGGCACACAACTTTGATCCCAGCACTTGGGAGGCAGAGGTAGGTGGATCTCTGAGTTTGGGGCCAGCCTAGTCTACAGAGTGAGTTCAGGGACAGCCTGGGCTACACAGAGAAACCTAACAACAAGAAGAAAGGAAACCTTACATGAAAGACTCACCGTTTCAGAGGCCAAGGTCCATGGTTACTGAGATCCATGTACTTTGTCAGAACAGCTCATGAAGGAGAAGCCTGCTCCATTCATGGCAGGCAAGAGACAGAGTGAGGATACAGCCAAAGGCCAGGTTCAACCTTTAAAGCTGTGCTCCTTGTGGCCTCCTCCCTCCAGCTGGACAGTATCTCCTAAGCCCCCACCATCTCTGAATAGGCACGACTTTCTCAGCAGGACGGTTATTATGTTTGAGGGCTGGGACTAAAACATGGCGGGCATGTCTTTCCAGGCCAGGACCTATGTACCGAAGGGGACCAATGGGCTGGTCCTCTGGTGGGCATCTGGCACAGCTGAGAAAGGAGTGGAAGCTGGTCCCAGGCCCTGGGATCCTCTAGAGCCTCCTCCAGCCTTCTGGGCACATGGGTGCTGTGGGGAATCTGGCCTGAATCCTACTGAATGCTCATCAGGATACACAGCTAGCATCACCACCTCCAGTCTTTTTGGAGGTCCACTAAATGTTTACTGATTGCTGGAAATGACCCAGTTATTGCCATGGAAACACCAGAGTGTGTGAACTTTGCCTGGCACGCATATCCTTGTGACAGGGCACCTGCTACAAGCACCCTCAGTAAGAACAGCAAGAAGCCCACTAGCAGAGGGTACAGGCAGTAATGGACCTATATTATGGCTGTGCGGGGCCAGAGAGGCCTTTGGAGGCTTTTGTACTCCCAGGGTGAAACTCCTTGTCTTCTCACACTAATTGTGCCTCAGCCACCTGAGAAACCTCCTAACCTCCTCAAAGCAAAACCTTTAGTCAGTCTCCTGGGGCGATGGGGGTTGGGGTGGGGACCCTCAGGAAGCTGGCAATAAGACAACAGGCTCAAACCTTTTCAGCCCCTGAGCAGACTATATCTGACATCCCCACACATACACTTCTCCATTTGTACTAAACGGGCTGCTTGTCTCTTCCGCGTGTGAGTCCCCCTCATGTCCTTGTGCTGTGTCCTGGTTCCACCCAAGCCGTTCCGGCACTGAGCAGATCACCCCCTCCAGATATGTGATCCCCAGTACCCACGAGGACCTCTCTACTCACCCATTTTTGTGCCTTACGGGACTCTCAGGGTGATCAGCTTCATTCTACCCCCAGAGGGATGCTGAGTCATGACTCAGTAAAGATGGAGGTGGTAAGAAACACCCTTGCCTGGCACTGAGCCTTTTCATGCCCCACAGGCCTTCAGGTGTTATTCCCTGGGCAGTCTGCAGTGACCCCCATGCTCTGGAAAGACAGAAGTGCTCTGTGAGTACAGTGGCTCAGGGCTGGTTTCACATACCTGGTGCTCTGTGTGTGCATGTATGTGCATAGGCATGGTAAACATTGTGCTGTATGTACAGTTGTGTGTCCATGTGTGTGTATGAGTGTGATTGAAAGCAAATATCCATGTATGCCTGTCTGTGGATACATGTGGGAAGTCCATGTACACGTATGTACTGTTCACATGTGTATGCAGGGTGTGCACATGTGTTGGCATGTGGGTGCATGTGTAAGTCTCATACTATATATGTGTTCACAGCTCAAGGACATCTCAGGAGACTGTATAGCTGGATGTGGTATTAGAGTTCCTAGTGGCTCAGCTACCCTTCTTTCCAACACCCATGGGGAGGGAAAAGTGCAAGTAACAGGCATTGAGCTGGGTTTAGCTAAGGCAGCCTGGTACATTTCTCAGAGAGGGGACACTGCTGCCAGCTGTTCAAGCCCTGCTAGCCCGGGCACTGAAAAAGCAGGCCCCAATGCAGTCTGTGAAGTTCTTTCCATAGGATTAGGGCGAGGGGCCTAGCCGGAGCCACAGAGGTAGGTCATCTGGCATCCTTGACCTTGGGCTGTTTGGCTCAGTGGAACTCGTACTTCTTCATCCATGAATATGTAAATATGTGATCAGTATTGGGAGGAGAAAGTTCCTACTCTGTGCCTGTGCCCTGGTAAAAAGACAGAGATCCAGAAACCAAAGACGTGCCCATCCGGGGTAAGGCCCGCACCCAGGGGAAAGAGCCTTGCAGATGACCTTCAGTTGTCATTTCCAGCCAGAATGCAGGGTTCCCTCCCCATATGGTGCCTCTGCCTGATCCCCAAGGCATGCTGACAGGCTCCATTGCTTTCCCCACACTCCCCTCCCTGTGCAAACAGGCCTTCATTAGACTCTTAAAATTATCAACACTGAGATGACCAGCTGCTTCCTACAAGGCTTGTGACTGGCTCAGATTCTGTATGCCTAGATATTGCCAGAGGGGTGCTGCATGACCTCCCAGCAAAGCCAGAGTTGTTATAACCTCTGCAAAGTCTCTTGTGTATCACTGGGGAAGGGAATGCTGTGTGGGGAGGGTTCTGTAGTCCCAAATGGAGCACTTGGCAGAATCAAGGCCTCAGCCTGCACCGAGTTGACAAACAGTGACCTTTGATCCCAGCCAAGGCTTCCAACCTGCTGATAGGGTGACTGTGACCACTGGACTTACACCTTAATGCTGGCCCACCAAATCTGAAAGGTAACAGATGTGAGTCTTCTTTAAGTACATTTGTGTTTAAGTTACAGGTTTCCACTCATGGAAATGGATGTAGAGACCAATGGGAGGGAGTCACATGACTTGTCTCCACATGGGGAACTCCCAGGAACAGGCATCCCTCACACTACCTCACCTATGGCTGTGCCATCCTAGGTAGCAGAGACTGCAGGTGATCTATTAGCTCAGCACCAGAACTTCCTGCAGAGTCATTTGTCACAGCGGGAACCTGGGGACAGAGGGAAAATATGTCTGACCTTTCTCCTTTCTCATATCTTGGGTTCCTCCCTGCCCTTGCTGGTAGGAGCTGCCCACCCACCATGCTGACCTGGATGCTCATCACTGCCACACCCCACATAGCTAGTTCTTCACTTGGTCCCATCCCCTGCTAAGATGACCCAGGCTGGCACCCTTTACTCATATGGAATAAACTATGTTTTACCAAAAACATGTACAGTTGGTAGAGTATTTGCTTAGCATGTAGAAACGCTTGGTTTTCATCTCCTTCACCACATAAACTAGGTATGGTAGCACCTACTGTATTCCCATTACTTAAGAGATAGAGGCCAGAGAACAACAAACAAATCTTTAACTCTTGCTGGAATCTTTAGCCTCTGTCTCTTGAAATGTGATCCTTCTTCTCAAATGTAATTAAGATGTGAACAAGGGGAGGTGCCCTTAGAGGGAGAGTAGAGGCCCAGAAACACCAGGAAACTCAACTGAAGACAAGAAACAGGCTAGGTGAAAAGCTCTGAGACAGGGTTCCTAGCAGGAAGATCCCAAATTGGGGCAATAAGAAGTGCTTGAGCCTGATGGTGGTGGCAGCAGTGGTGGCGGCAGCAGTGGTGGCAGCAGCAGCAGTGGCCGCCTTTAATCCCAGCACTTGGGAGGCAGAGGCAGGCAGATTTCTGAGTTCAAGGCCAGCCTGGTCTACAGAGTGGGTTCAAGGACAGCCAGGGCTACACAGAGAAACCCTGTCTCAAAAACAAAACAAAACAAAACAAAGAAGTGCTTGTGGACAACTTGGGTCTGGCCTCTGGCCCTCAGGGCAATGACAGACTTGCCCCAGAGGTTTTAACCAGCCTTCTTCAAGGCAAAGGTCACAAGCACCCAAGACATTCATTCACACAGGAGTTTTCTCTAGGGCTCTGGGCAGGCACTGTACTGCAGTGGGCAGAGGACACACTGCTGTGCTCTGAAGTCTGGTTAGCCTGTGGGGCTGGAGGTGACTCTGTAACACAGGCAGCAGGAACAGGGAGAAGGAAGATTAAACAATGCACTTGCTGTAACTCCAGAACATGCAGAATCAATGGGAGCCAGGAACAGTTCCAGGATGGTAAAATTTGTGTGCTACAAGCATCCACTGTGCACTCAGAGCTACTTCCAGGAAGACAGCAGAGTTCACCAGTCTGGGCATGATCCCAGAGTCAGAAAATGCACAAAGCCCATGGCCACATTAAATAGGTCCACTTTGTTGGTAAAGTGCCCAAGAGGGAACTAAGGTTGGAGGAAGCTTCATATGACCCAGGAGCTATGGAAGATACAGCAATATCTCCATGAAGAGGGGTCAATGTTGTCTTTAAGCCCAGAGTTGTGAGAAGCAGAGTGTGGATCCTCTTCCTATGGGCAGCTAGAGACATTTCGACTTTAGCTGAAGAGCCATCACAGGGAACAAAGTGAATTCTTGTGGATACCACCAATGCTATTAATGCCCTGCTAAGGGTAGCTGTGGTTGTGAGTATGAGGCTACAGAACAAGATACAAACCTATGGGGTGGAGAGATGGCTCAGTGGTTAAGAGCACTAATTGCTCTTCCAGAGGTTCTGAGTTCAAATCCCAGCAACTGCATGGTGGCTCACAACCATCTGATGGGTTTGTTCCTGGGTTTCGGCAACAATGAAGGGGGCATAAAAAGAGAGAGAGGGGTTTAGGGAATGTGGCACGGTGGTGTAGGGGAAGGGGGTGCCTAGGCAGGCCCATGCCCAGGCACCTCTTCCCCCTGAGGGACCACACGCACACAGACATGGTATAGAATAGAGTTTATTCAGGGCAGAGGATGGGAGTTAGAGAGGCAGAGAGAGAGAGAGAGAGAGAGAGAGAGAGAAGAGAGGCCAGCCATGACCACATGGAGAAAGAGGGGGAAGGGAAGGAGAGCCCTAGAGGGGCAGAGAGGTGAGAGTACTGAGAGGCAAGAGCGATGAGAGAGAGAGGAGGGGCAAGTAGCCCCTTTTATAGTGGGCCAGGTCTATGGGGCGGGGCATACCTGGCTGTTGCCAGGTAAGTGTGGGGTGGAGCTTAGGCAGAATACTAACACCATCTGTAAAGGGATCTGATACCCTCTTCTGTGTCTGAAGACAGCTACAGTGTAATCATATACATTAAATAAATAAATAAGACACAAAGCTATAACCCTGGCTCAGCGCTAATAACCTCTATCCTAAGGATACTCTGGGTCAGCTTTAATAGCCTCTATTCTAAGGAGCTACACTGGAGGGGATGTCCAGTCTCTTGGAGACCCTAGCAGGCTCCTTTTTTTGCTCCCACCCCTCCCCCAGCCATCACCTGGCTCTGTGCACACCCTGGGCTCTCTGGGTTCCTCTCTAGGAGACTACTGTCCTCTCAAAGTCAATCCTGAGGAATAGGGCCCTGGTTCCCGAGGGAGTCAGGCCTAGGCTTCCTACAGCTTATCTTGACCAAGGACTGGGCAGCACAGAGGAACTTCTAAGTCCAGAGAAAGGACCCAAGGCAGCAGGAAAACTGAGACAAACATTTGAACTCCGGCCAGAGAGTACCCACAGACTTCATCTAGGACAGTATATCCCTTTAAAGGACAAGCAGGTCTTCTTGAGGGACAATGAGGTTCACTGAAAAACCTCCCATCACTGTACCTCAGCCTTCCCAGAACATGATGACAAGCTCTGCCTGCTACCAGGGGGCCACTGGGTAGATGATAGAGCTTGCTCCTGCTATGCTAGGGTGGAGCCCAGAGCAGGTGCTAGGAAAAGACCCTCTTCACATAGTGTTAACCCCAGGATATTGGGTTTTTGTTGGAATGGAAAGCAAGCACTAACATCTGGGATCACTTCCTGGTCAGGAGCCCCACAGATCACCTGGGTAATGTATGGAACTGTGAGAGCCCTGGAAAAGACGCTGGTTCTCTAGAGGAACAGGATCAATAGGATGAATGTTATTATCAGGGAGGTTTACCATGTTGATTTACACAGTTGGAGAGTGAGTAGCTCAACAATGACCATCTGCACACTAGAGATTTGGAGGACTCAGTCACTGCTCAGTCCAAGAGGCCAAGAACCTCAAAACAAGGAGACTAATGGTGTGGCCTTGGTCTGAAGCTGCAGGCCTAGAAGCTCCCTGGAGAGCCACTGGTCTGCAACTATGTTGAAAAGATGAAATTGGAGTTTGATGTTCATAGGCTACGGCAGCAGCAATAGATGCACTCATCCTGGAAAAATGAGGCTTGCATACCCTGACTGGCTTTCTCTTCTACTTTTATTCAGTCTGAGCCCAGTAGATGGGACTGCCCATAGTCAGGGTAGGTTTCTCTGAAGTGGTTGTTTACCCTCATGTCAATTATTTTCAGAAATGCTTTAGGCGTTTCTCAGTCCTGTCAACCAATGTCAACTATTGTGATAGTGGCAGGATGGATGGTGAGAATGGCGATGAAGATGCTAAGATGTGGTGGCATCGATGAAGAGGATGATGGTAGTGATGGTGCTGAAGGTGGCTGCAGTGATGATGGTTAAGATGACGGTGGTCCCTGGAGAGATGATGCAGTGGTTAAGAACATTTGTTCTTGCAGAGGACCCTGGTTCAGTTTTCAGGATCCATATGACAGCTTATAACTGTCTGTAACTCTGGCTCCATAGAGGGTCTGACATCATCTTCTGGTCTCTGAGGGCATAGGGACAAAGGAGGTACACATACAAAGCCCTCATACACAAAGAATAAAACCAAATCTTTCCATTGCTGTTTTGAGACAGGGCTTCCCTATATAGCTTCGACTGTCCTGGAACTCAGTCTATAGACCAAGCTAGCCTCGAACTCAGAGATTCACCTGCCTTTGCCTCCCCAGTGCTAAGATCAAAGGCATGTACCACTACTGTCAGGCAAACAAATTATTTTTTAAAAGATGGTAGTAGTGATGGTGGTAGTGGTGGTGGTGGTGATGGTGATCGTAGTAACATGAATACCAAGACTAAGACAGAAACCTCTGCCCTTGACTGCTTATAGCCCATTTGGGGAGAATAAATAAGAAAAAGTTTAAAACATGTAACAAGTCTGGGAAGGACACATATTGTTAAGTCAATTGGAATAAAGAGAATAGGTTTTGCTGGGAATAAGAATTCAGGAGGTGGGGTTAGAGAGATGGTTAAGAGCAGTGACTGCTCTCCCAAAGGTCCTGAGTTCAAATCCCAGCAACCACATGGTGGCTCACAACCATCCGTAATGAGATCTGACACCCTCTTCTGGTGTGTCTGCTACAGTGTACTTTTATATAAAAAATAAATACATCTTTAAAAGAAAAAGAATTCAGGAGGTTAAGGTTCAAGCATATTCTTTATAGCCACTAAAAAAAAAAAAAAGCTGAGAACTACAGAAGAGAAAGATGAGTCTCTAATGAGTGCTAGTAGGAAAGCTGTATGTTTACATGCAGAAGAATTTACCTGAATCCTTATCAATCATTATGTGTGAAAATCAACTTAGTATGAATTGTAGACCCAATCGTAAGATCTGAAACTATCAGATCATCAGAAGAAAACATGAAGAAAAAGCTTGTGACACTGGGCTAAACATTGTTTTTTCATACATCCCCATAAGACAAGACAACAAAAGCAAATCTAGAACTAAAAATAATTTGTGCAGCAAAGGGAAACAACCCGTAGAGGCAACACATGAAAGGAGAGGAAATAGTTACAAACAACGGAGGGAGAGCTAATGTCCAAAATAAAAAGGAACTCAAACAACTGAATAGCAGGAAAACAAATACCCTAATTGAACACTGAGCAATGCATTTAAATCAACATTTCCCAAAAGAAAATATACAAAAGATGCTAGGTATGATGGCACATGCTTATAATCCCAGCACTAGGGAGTCTGAGGAAGGAGTATAGCCGGTCTGTGTAGCAAGTTTCATGCTGATGTACTATCTGAAAACAAACAAACAGCAAAAGTAGCAAGCAAAAGAAAGACAGAGAAGCTAGCAAAAATAATGAAGATCAAGGGGACTTGTATGTGGGGTGGGGTGGCCTGGTAGTCCTGTATGCCATCCTGCCTTTTGAGATGCATGGAGGTCACATAGGCTGCTGCTGTATGTAGAGCAAGCCACCTAGGTAAGGCAGGAGCCAGAGAGACCCAAGAACTATGGCCCTGGGCCAGGGGTTTGGGGATGAACCTGAAGATGATGTAAAATCTGCGGTGGAAGATGATTCCAAAAGGTGAGAGGATCCAGCAGCCCAGATGACAAGGGCAGGCAGAACCATTTATCCCATCAGCTGAACTGAGGAAAGTTCTGTCACAAAGGTGCTAAACAGGAGGCACAGGAGGCTGCTATGTGAACCTTAGCAGTGAACCAACAGCTTGGAGATCTCTTAAGGTCCATTTGCCGGTCCCTATGGGCTCCAGTGCTTGCTGCTACCTGCAGATACTGGTCAGCACTGGTGTCCTTAGGAATGAAAAAACATGATCAGATACCAACTATGCAGAATGCTCTTTGTGATAGAGGCCTGTAGGCAGATGAGGAGCTGCTGGGCATCTCAACGAAGGGAAGGCTGAATGAGTGTGACCACTCTGTGTGTGAGGCAAAATGAGAAAATGGGCCAAGGCAGGGTGGGGCGCAGCCCCTCCCTGAGAGAGGAGCTCAGGGCAGAGCCTCGTTTAGAGATTCTCACCCAAGTCTGTTCCCGGATGAATTGGAAGATGTCTGATATGAGCTTGTTACAAATTCAGGGAGTGGAGACAGCAAGGACAGGCAGCTGCTTACAGTTCTCCTGGTCCCTGTCCAAGATAAATTGCAGCAGAAAGTCCTGAGAGAGGAGAACCTTTCTCTGATGCTTCCCTTAATCTTTAAAACAAGCTTACTTATATTTATTCATATGTGGTGTATATACCACATGAATGTTTTCAGGGTCCAAGAGAGAGAGCCCCTGGAACTGAAGTCACAGGCAGCTGTGACTTTGGGTGCTGAGAACTGAACTCCTGTCTTCTGGAAGAGCAAAAATCTCACCGAGTGATTTCTCTAGCTCCTTTCCTCTTAATTTACAGCAACTGACAACACAGGGAGGCAGAAGCTCTGACCCAGGACCATCCCTGAGGAGTGTGGGATCAGCCTGTGCAGACAAACAATGCTAGTCAAGAAAGCTTTGCTATCTTCTCTATCAAGCGGCCTCTGTCTAGCTAGCCACTTGCAGCAAATGTGAATCCTCACCCTCCATGTCTTCTATGGTCACCAGGGCTCTGAGCCACATTGTCTTTGTCCCTGGAACCTAGCCACTGCCAGTCTCTTGTCAGAGGGAAACAAGGACATGCTGAGGAGTTTCAGCCCTGGGGCCTGGTTGGTGTCTTAGATACCATCAACTCTTTTTTCACCACCCACAAATAGTTCTTAGCCAGATCTATTGCCCCAGGGAGGGACAGCCAGTGTTAGTGAACAGTCTCCCACACACAGCAACAGAGAAACAGAAACAGAGGGATCAGAGCAGCTTGTCACGAAGCCTCAGCCACAGTTTCTATTATAGCTGTGCACTGGAGAAAGAGCTAGAATCTTATTGGTTTAGGTGTTCAGAGTCAGAAGAAACTTGAGGATCTCAATGGTTTACTGCTCTGGGTTTCTACCTGCCTGCCAGCAGCTGGTAGCTATTGTAATCTTCAGTTTCCAGGAGCAGCGATTATGAACATCAGCAACAGGCAGTGTCTGCTATAATTTCAGGTCCTGAATAAGTTTGGAAATCAGGAATTTCAGTTCCTAAATTTACTAGCTAATGATACAACTCTTGGGCCTAGAGTCTAGGCACTCTTAGCCTTTAAGGGCTGGCAGCTTCCTGGAACATTTGTAAATACTAGTTTCTCATCTCCAATACTACACAGTTGTTTTTTTTGTTGTTGTTGTTGTTGTTGTTTGTTTGTTTTTTCTCTGTCTCCAACACCTCTGCCCCTGTTATTTTTGCTTGAACTCCCAGAGATCAGACTGCCAACAGGTGCTGAGATTAAAGTTGTGTGTTGGGCATAACGATGCATGTCTTTAATCCCAGCATGGGCAGTAAAAGCAGGGACATCTCTGCGAATTGAGGCTGGCTCAGTCTATGTAGTAGCAAGTTCCAGGACAGCCATGTCTACATAGAGAAACCCTGCCTCAATAAAACAAGACAAACAAAATGTGTCACCACTGGCTGTCCTAGAACTCACTCTGTAGACCACACTGGCCTTGAACTCGGAAATCCACCCTGTATCTCGGCCTCCCAGAGTGCTGGGATTACAGGTGTGTGCCACCACCGCCTGGCTTCCTTTTTATTTTTATTTAATTCTTTTTTCCCCCCATAGCAGTCCTGTTACACATAGTCCAAGAACATTTAAATAAGAATGCAAATCAGAAGTAAAAGATTGGTCTTCAAACATCATAGCCAACAATGCCACGTTTGCCTATGATCTCTCTGATATAAAACCACATCCACACCTTAGTAGCCACCAAATCATTCAGCACAGCTTCCTCAACTGTAAGGTGTTTGAAAATACCAGTTTTAGCACTTTGAGTTATTTTTTTCACACTCTGAATAGCTCTAGGGATTTCACCAGGAGTTGGGGGAACCAGCTCAACCTTGGTATAGTGCCAAATGTGGCCAATCGAGGCTTTGAATAAGTCACGGCAGCGATCACCATCTCGACGGTGCCTTCATCTCAAGTTATAGATGAACTTGGCCACGGTCTGAGGTGAAAAGTAGGTCTCCCTGAACCACCGGCTTAATTTTATTTAATTCTTTAAAAATTTGGTTCTGAAAATCAAACTAAGTGCTTTGTCCATGCCAGGCAAGTGCTCTATGCCCAGGGTTATACTCCCAGACCCTAGCCCTTGGCTGTCCTGGAACTCACTCTGTGGACGAGGCTAGCCTCGAACTCAGAAATCTGCCTGCCTCTGCCTCCCAAGTGCTGGGATTAAAGGCGTGCGCCACCACCGCCCAGCTCAGACCCTGCTTTTCAAAGATATTTTCCAATGCAGAAGAGGGTGGCCTCAAATCCATCCCTGACCCTCAGTCTCCCAAGAGCTAGGATTAAAAGTGTGTGCTAGTTAACGCTCCTGAGTCTAGGGTGACCATTCACTGTCTGGCCCAGATGGTAGCCCATACTCCCTTCTTCATCCACAGCTGCAGTAGAGTCACCCAAAACAATGAAACACACACACACACACACACACACACACACACACACAAAACAGGTCATAAACAGAGTGCTCATTTCTCAGTTCCAGGGGCCCAAGTTCAAGATCCAAGTATCTAGGCTTAGTCCCTGGGTCTAGGTCACTCTCTTTCCTTGCAGATGTCATCTCCCCATATCTTCACATGACCATCCATCCCCTTGTGAGTACCTGTGTTTTATTCTCTTCCTATAAAGTCACCAGCCTCACAGAATTAGAATCACTCTAGGGACCTTGCTTATCTTGCCACCTCTTTAAATAACTTATTCCTAATCAGGCAACTCTGTGGTCAGTGGCCTGACCACTGGCTT
Organism: Apodemus sylvaticus; assembly: GCF_947179515.1. Lineage (NCBI taxonomy): Eukaryota > Metazoa > Chordata > Mammalia > Rodentia > Muridae > Apodemus > Apodemus sylvaticus. The sequence goes on from NC_067493.1 coordinate 58,700,446, forward strand.
CCTCCTACCTGAGGAGAAGTGTTGCCATCACCAGCCCTGCACCTGCTCCCATCACAGAGAAAGCTGGAATTCAGCTCTCATGGGGAAGGTGCTAGCATCTCCCAAGGTTACAAGGACAGAGATGTGTCGTGTGTGTGTGGCACCTGGGATAGCCCCAGCTCATCACCTCAAGTCCAAATGCACAGGCTTCTTAGAGACTTGAATAGCTCTGATGCTTCCTGGATACTCTTCCCAGATCTCTCACAAAACTTCTGCTACCAAGGTCTTTGTTGATGATCATCTGAATTATGGCCTCCAGAGAACATCCCTACCTCACCCTGGGAACCTTGATGGAAACCTCCATAGCAAAAGAGACTAGCAGTATGTATGGGTCATCCTTCCATGTGGGTCTGGGAGACAGAAGCATGAGAGTAGAAAGACCCTGGGCCATACTAGCCCTGAAGATGCGTACAAGAGGAATGTTTACCTCTTGAAGCCACAGAGGGCAGACCCTAGTCATACTTCAGACGTCTGGCTTGGCACTGTAAGAGTTGGTTTGTGCTGACTCCACACTGCTCTGGGTGCTTTATGAGAAGTGTGTTTACATCTATCATGTCCTCAGAGGCCTTCCTGCTTACAAGCAGGTCTTTCATCCATGAGCCATTTATCCCTGAGTTTCTGATGTCTGATATCTTCATTATACCTGGTACCACTTGTTCTCATGGACCAAGGGCCCATTACACACCAGGGGCAGCAAGGATCTTTCAGGGAATGAGATATGAAAAGCCATCAAAGTATTCCTAAAATAACCCTTGAGGTACTCAAGGGCAATGAAACATGTTACTCTGCCAACTGATGACAGGTAAACCTGTACCTCATCCACCCACTCACCAACAAGGGGGCATTCTGGCAGGGTTGATGCTGAAACTGGTACAGATCTAGAAGATATGATGATCTATGTCCTCGAATACATGTACTTCCCAGTTTATGCCTGGAACAGAGCAAGGATCTCCCAAAGCCCTGAATCCCAAAGGGCTGGCTCAAGCCACACGAGCAGGTATGGGAGCCTCACTTATGCTCCTGAGCATTGCTTAAGATAAAGACAGACCCTGTTCCTGGACTCATGTGACATCCCAGGTAGCACCGCCATGAGGCAATGTACCCAATAGCCCAGAGTTCAAGGTCAGCCTGGACTGGGGCCCAGTAGGCCTACGCATACTCTTATCTATTACCATGCAGAACCAGAAACTTAAAAGGCATGTATTTGTTGTAGCCCCTTCTTTGAAGCTACAAGACCTATGTTTTCACACTTTTTTGTTTCCAACTCTCCTGATAGCCTGATTTGTTTTTCAATACTTCATGTGTATATGTGTCTTGCCTACATGCATATCTGTATACTGTGTAGTCTGAGGAAGCCAAAAGAGCACTGAATTCCTCAAGATACAATGACATTGACCCTTGAGCAAGCCAAAAAGGTCCCCATCACAAGAGCCTCAGATTCTGTCTCTGGAGTCTCATTCACTGCTTCTTCTGTTTTGGTTTTGTTTTTTTGAGACAGGGTTTCTCTGTGTAAACTTAACTGTCCTGGAACTCACAGAGATCTACCTGCCTCTTCCTCCTGAATGCTAGCATTAAAGGCATGTGCCACTAACACTCAGCTTCCATTTGCTTAAGGAGCTACTAGAATGGAGAGACAGGGACACCCTGGTGGTTTGTACAGCTGACCATAGATTCTGAACTCTGTCTTTGATCTTGAAGGCCCAAGGTTGGTCTCAGAAGCTTCAATGGTCTCTTCTTGACACAGCAACAAGTAATAAGCTAATTCCTTATCCTGCACACGCCGAGCACACACACCCACACCCCCCCCCACACACACACACCCCTTTATCTCTACTCAGTTCCTTCTAATTAGTAGGTGGGGCCTCTAAGAACTTAAGAACTACAAACTTTTTTTTTCTTTCGAGACAGGGTCTCTCTCTCTCTGTAGCCTTAGCTGTCCTGGAACTCACTTGTTGTTGTTGTTGTTGTTGTTGTTGCTTTTGTTTTTCGAGACAGGGTTTCTCTGTATAGCCCTAGCTGTCCTAGAACTCACTCTGTAGACTAGGCTGGCCTTGAACTCAGAAATCCACTTGCCTTGTTTTTTTGAGACAGGGTTTCTCTGTCTCAAATGCTGGGATTAAAGGCATGTGCCACCACTGCACTGGAACTTACTGGAACTTACTTTATAGACCAAGCTGTCCTGGAACTCATAGAGATTCCATTGCCTCTGCCACCCAAGTGCTGGATTAAAGGCATGCTCTACCACCTCCCGGCTTGCTTTTTTTTTTTTTTTTGGTTAGGATTTATTTTATTATTCTTACTTATGTGTGTATGTATGTTTCTGTGTGGATATGCATATGTACACTTGAATGTAGATATCTTGTAGAAGCAGTCTCATGAAATCCAATGCTGTCTTCTGGTATATAAATATATATGCAGACAAAACACCCATATAAATAAATAATCTTTAAAAAACCACACACAAGCAAACAAAAACAAAAAGAAAAATAACATATGCAACTAAAAGAAAACTTGAGGTAAGAAAACCTAGAAGAGATGGAAACCCCAAAGCCATCCAGTGTCTGAATCCAGCCCTGTTTGAAACCCAGGCGGATGTCAAACTGTCACAGTTTGATATAAGCCAGTCATTTTTGGTTTTCTGTCATTTCTGACATAATTCAGACCATTTTCCCTAGGCTGTACACAGGCCACGCTCAGGCTTGAGAAGCGACTGCTTGCAGATAAGCTTCTTTGCTTGTCACTTTTCATGGTCAGTCTGATATCTTCCACCCCAGCATCTAGAACTGGACTCTTTCACAGAACCAAGAGGTGTGATAGACATTAATGAAGGTCTGGTTCTGTTCTTAGTGAGGTTGGGTCTGGAGAGGATGGGAGGCCGTGCTGGTGGGAGAAGGACCACGTGGATGGTCTGGGAAGTGGTACCTGTTAGCCCCTGAGAGGACAGAGGCAGGAACTACTTGAGCACCAGGATGGATAGGTGCTGGGCTGTTCCTACAAGCTGTTACCTGTATTGGTATCCATAGGCAACAGCTAGTGGCTCAAGATACACAAGTCACTGTCCTTACCTCTATCTATGACAAAAGGAGGCCTAAATGCTCCTGTCCCAGAAGTCACATGTAGAAATCAGGTCCTCAATGTGACTGTCATCAGATAGAGCCACACGGGTCTCTCTGGGTTATAAAACTGCTTGTTCCGCTCCTTCTTCAGCTTTGCTGAGTATATACAAATTGTTCAGGTGCCTGACCCTGACCATCAGGAATGTCTTTCCTGTTTAGACAGGCCAGTAGTCAGCCTCCAAGCAACGATGATGTTTTTGTGGGACTAGAAGAAGAGGGAGGGCTTCATGCCAAGGAGCCACAGGCTTGAACTTGGAGGGACATGCCTAGGCCCATAAGAAACAGGTGGAACAGCAGATTCTCTGAACAGGAGCCAGCAATAGGGACCACTAAGGATGACTAAACAGAGTTCTCCAGGAGGTTAGTTCCAAAGACAGGACAAATGATTACTAGTTTAGATCTCTGAAACTGACACACTGAGATAATGCCCAGTGCTGTACTTCTTTGCAGCACTGCAACTTTGCAGTGCCTAGCTGCCACCACCACCACCAAGAGTGCTGCCCCATGCAAGGTAGAAAGCACAGGGTCAGCCAAGCGAACTATTGTGGTCTATACACACACACACACACAGACAAACACACAGACAAGCACAGATATATACATACAAACATATGGGCACACACACATGGACAGACATACACAGACACACAGGCCCCACACATACTCACAGACACACATACAAACACAGACACATACACATAGACACACACAAGCACACAAACACGCATACACAGGCACACACACAAACACACAGACACACAGGCACACATACACAGAGACACAGACACACAGGCACACAGACACAGGCACATACACAGACAAACAGAGACACACACATATATAGACACATGGACAGACATACACACACACACAGACACATGGGCATACACACACGGACAGACATACACATAGAGACACACAGACAGACAGACACACACAGGTACACACATAGACACATGGGCATACACAGACAGACAGACATACACATATACATACACAGATACACACACAGATACATGAGCACACACACAGACACACACATGTACGTGCACATACACAAAGACACATACACACACACACACAAAACAAAACAAAACAAAAAAGAAAATCCAAACTGCAGCAGGGCAGTGGTGGCACATACCTGTAATCTCAGCACTCTGGGAGGCAGAGGCAGAGGCAGGCAGATTTCTGAGTTTGAGGCCAGCCTGGTCTACTGAGTGAGTTCCAGGACAGCCAGGGGTATACAGAGAAACCCTGTCTCGAAAAAAACCAAAAAAAAAAAAAAAAAAAAAAAAGACACATACACAAACACAGACACACATGGACAGAGAGGCACACAGAGACACACAGGCCCCCACACACAGACATATAGACACACACAAAGACACACACATAAACACACATATATACACCCAGAGACACACACAGCACACAAACACACGTATACAAGCACATATACAGACAAACACAAACATACACACAGACACACAGGCACAAACACACAGACACACACAGTCACTCACTCACTCACTCATGCACACACTCACAAAACTGTGAAATAGGTTTTCTCTGCCCCTCCAGGCAGCCTACAGTCCAGTGAGCAAGAAAACAACAGTTGATAGTTGGGTGTGGTAACAACATACCTTTAATTCCAGCACTTAAGAGGCTGAGACAGGAGGATTGCCAAGAGTTTTAAGATCAGCCTAGCTGTTTCAAGGCCCTGTCTTAAAAAACAAACAAACAAACCAATAAACAGAAAGCCTACAGCTGAAGTTGCATGTGGTGGCTCTCCGGGATTATACAGTATAGTGAGTTCTAAGCCACCCTATCCCAAACAAAGTAACAACCAACAGCTGGAGTTTTAACCCTAAGCGTCCAGGCTGAGTATTAGGCAGCATCAGGGATAACTGAGCACATTTCCCGGTTAGGGAGCGTGGAACTTCTGAGTTGGCCATACTGTTGAATGTCCGTAGTAACACTGAGCGTCCCAAACACATGCAGCTGAGAAGCAGATGAACTGATACTTAAGGCCTAAACTCACAGATGTCCTATGGATTGGCTTTGCACATAGTCCAGCACAAGAGGGCTGGGACTCGAAAGCAAATTCTACAGATGACTGATGAACACAGCTGATGGATCAGCTGGAAGCAACTGATACCCACACTGCCTTTCAGAGGTCCACAGGGAAGACACTCTACTGTAGGTGGCAATGGCCAGGTACAGGCCTGGGCTGCGGCAGTGGTCAAGTACAGTCCTGGGCTGGGAATGGGAATAGGTGAGGCCCTGAGCTATTGTGGGTGAATAAGGCCCTTAACTCTAGAGTCTGAAGCCTGTTGCCAGCTGAGAATCAAGAATTCTAGCACAGCCAGGTGGTGGTGGCACACGCCTACAATCCCAGCACTTGGGAGGCAGAGGCAGGTGGATTTCTGAGTTTGAGGCCAGCCTGGTCTACAGAGTGAGTTCCAGGAAAGCCAGGGCTATACAGAGAAACCCTGTCTCAAAAAAACCAAATCCAAAACAAAAACAAAAAAGAATGAATTCTAGCACAGCCAGGTGGTGGTGGCATACACCTTTAATCCCACACTTGGGAGGCAGAGGCAGGCATATCTCTGATTTTGAGGCAAGCCTGGTTTACGGAGCTTGTTCCAGGATGGCTGGTTTCTACAAAGAGAAACCCGCAGGGCAGTGGTGGCGCATACCTGTAATCCCAGCACTTGGGAGGCAGAGGCAGGCAGATTTCTGAGTTCGAGGCCAGCCTGGTCTACAGAGTGAGTTCCAGGACAGCCAGGGCTATACAGAAAAACCCTGTCTCAAAAAACCCAAATAAGAGCCGGGAGTGGTGGCGCACTCCTGTAATCCCAGCACTCGGGAGGCAGAGGCCGGTGGATTTCTGAGTTCGAGGCCAGCCTGGTCTACAGAGAGAGTTCCAGGACAGCCAGGACTACACAGAGAAACCCTGTCTCAAAAATAAATAAATAAATAAATAAATAAAATAAAATAAAAAATAAAAAATAAACCCAACAACAACAACAACAACAACAAAACCTCTTGGGGACTTGAGAGATGGCTCAGCGGTTAAGAGCACTGATTGCTCTTCCAGAGGTCTTGAGTTCAATTCCCAGCACTCTGGGAGGCAGAGGCAGGCAGATTTCTGAGTTCGAGGCCAGCCTGGACCACAGAGTGAGTTCCAGGACAGTCAGGGCTATACAGAGAAACCCTGTCTTGAAAAACAAAAAACAAAAACAAAGCACAAAACAAAACAGAGAGAGAGAGAGAGAGGCCAAGGCACTGGTAGGATGTCCTGACCCTTCACTGAGGGCTGCTGCTTTAAGTGTTCTCACACAAGACCCCCACCCCATTCTACATTTTCATTGCTAACCAAGACCAAGTCATCGGTGCTGATTAGACTGTAAGGAATAAAATCTCATGGTTCATTTTAAAAATATAATTTCTTGAGATAGCTTAGTCCAGTTCCAAAGAGATGGCAACGGGCCCTACTAGGGAGGGAGGGAGAGAGAGAGAGAGAGAGAGAGAGAGAGAGAGAGAGAGAGAGAGAGAAGCCAACGTTGGCTATGCTTTAGTCTTTCCCTGAGCATCAAGCACCATGTTTAAATCTACATACAACTTGGAGCTGGAGAGATGGCTCAGCAGTTAAGAGGGCTTACTGCTTTTACAAGGACCTAAGATAGGTTTTCAGCACCTACACAGTGACTCAAAACCATCTATAACTCCAATTTCAGGGGATCCAACTTCTTCTGGCACCAGGCACATGTAGGCAATAATAAACTTTTAATAATCTCCCACTTTGTTTCTCTGTTTCATTACATTTTTTTTGTTTGTTTGTTCTTTTGTTTTTAAACATAGGGTTTCTCTGTGTGGCCCTGGCTGTCCTGGAGCTCACTCTGTTTCATATTAGATGGTCTCAAAATTACTTTCTACAATGAATTCATGAAATTCTTAGGCAAATGGGTGGAACTGGAAAATATCCTAAGTGAGGAAACCCAATCACAAAAGAACACACATGGTATGCACTCACTGATAAGTGGATATTAGCCCAGAAGCTTGGAATACCCAAGACACAATTCACATATCAAATGATGCCCAAAAGAAGGAAGAACCAAGTATGGATACTGTGGCCCTTCTTAGAAGGGGGAACAAAATAGTCCCAGAAGGAGATATGGAGCAGAGTCTGAGGGAAAGACTATCCAGAGACTACCCCACCCAGGGATCCATCCCATATGCAGTTACAAAACTATTATTATTACACTATTTTTTTTTCCGAGACAGGGTTTCTCTGTGGAGTCCTGGCTGTCCGGGAAATCATTCTGTAGACCAGGCTGGCCTTGAACTCAGAAATCTGCCTGCCTCTGCCTCCCAAGTACTGGGATCACAGGCGTGTACCACCACACCCAGCTATTATTACACTATAATCCATGCCCACAAGTTCTTGCTGACCAGAGCCGGATATAGCTGTCACTTGAGAGGCTCTGGTAGTACATGACAAATACAGAGGGGGACACTTTCAGCCAGCATTGAACTGAGCAGAGGGTCCCCAACGGGGTAGCTAGAGAAAGGACCCAAGGAGCTTAAGAGGTTTGCAGTGCCATAGGAGGAACCACCAAGTACTCCCAGAGCGCCCAGGGACAAAACCATCAACCAGATAGTACACACGGTGTTACCCTTGGCTCCAGAAGTGTAAGCAGCAGAGGATGGCCTTGTTGGACATCAAAGCAAGGAGAGGCCCTTGGTCCTGGAAAAGCTAGATGCTGAAGTGTAGGGGAAACGGGAGAGGGTTGATTAGTGAAGGGGGGAGGGGAGATGGCTTATGGAATTTGGGGGCGGGGACCAGGAAAGGGAAAACCATTTGAAATGTAAATAAATAATATATCTAATAAAAATGATAAGAAAAAATTACTTTCTGCAGCAAGGTTAAGAATCCAGCTTTACCTTAGTGGAGGTAGCTAATGGGTAAGCCCAAGTTGTTATAGGAAGGTACTCTGTATGCTACCAAAAGAGAAATGTAAACCAGTCAGCCACAAATCCCTTGCTTACAATGGTGTCCCGCCTGTAAAATCAGATGGAGCAATGGTGACACAGAGCTTGTGGGAGTAATCAACCGATATCTGATTTGACTTAAGATCCACTCCACAAGATGGAACCCAAACCTGATCAAGAACCAAAGACTAGGTAGCCCAGGGACCTAGGATAAAACCAAATACTACCGTTCTTTTAAAAACAATCAAACAGCTGGGCAGTGGTGGCGCACGCCTGTAATCTCAGCACTTGGGAACCAGAGGCAGGTTGATTTCTGAGTTCAAGGCCAGCCTGGTCTACAGAGTGAGTTCCAGGACAGCCAGGGCTACACGGAGAAACTCTATCTCGAAAAACCAAAACAAACACACAAACAAACAAAAATAGTATCGATGAAGTGACTTCTAATGAGATTCTGCTGGACTCAGGGCCCTGCTCAGCCATCATCAGAGACGCTTCCTCCTGCAGCAGATGGGAACAAATACAGAGACCACAGCTAAACATTATGCAGAGAGCTAGATACCTGGGAACACTCAGCTCTGAATGGCTTGTCTATATCAAATCCTTCCTAGGGCTCAGGGTATTCCTAGGAAGAGGAGGTGAAAGGAGTGTTCCTAGCCAGAGAGGAGAGAGGACACACACACACACACACACACACACACACACACACACACAACTAACCAAACAAGGAAGGCCCTCTAAATCAACACGATCAAAGCTTATATGAACTCACAGAGACTAAGGCAGCATGCACAGGGCCTGCATGGGTCTGCACCAAGTCCTCTGCATACATATTGTGGCTTTCAGATTAGTGCTTTTATGGGATTCTTGAGTGTTCTAACAAATGCCTCTTCTTAGGCTCTTTTCCTTCTGTTCGTCTAGTATGATGTGATAGTTGTGTTTTTGTTCGTTTGTTTGTTTGTTTGTTTGTTTTTGTTTTTGAGACAGAGTTTCTCTGTATAGCTCTGGCTGACCTGGAACCTCACTCTGGAGACAGGCCTCAAACTCAGAAATCTGCCTGCCTCTGCCTCCCAAGTGTTGGGATTAAAGGTTTTGCTATCACTGCCTGGCAATAGTTTGTTTTGTTTTGTTTTGTTTTGTTTGTTTTGGTTTGGTTTGGTTTGGTTTTGGTTTTTCGAGACAGGGTTTCTCTGTGTAGCCCTGGCTGTCCTGGAACTCACTCTGGAGACTAGGCTGTCCTTGAACTCAGAAATCCGCCTGCCTCTGCCTCCCAAGTGCTGGGATTACAGGAGTGTGACACCACTACCCAGCTTTTTTTTTTATCATATTATATTTTGTTATATTTTATCATCCCTTAGAAGCCTGCTTATTTACTGAGAGAAAGAAAGTGATGGATCCCGATGAGAGGGGAGGTGGGGAGTGGGGTAGTGGGAGGAAAAACTAATCACCATATATTATGTGAGAAAGAAAAACTATTTTCAATAAAAGGTGAAATAGAAATGTAAACTATCACAATGGAGGGACCTATGGCTCTGGCTGCATATGTGGCAGAGGATGGCCTTGTTGGACATCAGTGGGAGGAGCGGCCCTTGGGTCTGAGGGATTTTGATGCCTCAGTGTAGGGAATGCCAGGGTGTGAAGACAGGAGTAGGTAGGTGGGGGGGGGCACCCTTATAGTGAGGGGGGGGGCTTCTGAAGGGAAGACCTGGAAGGGGGAGAACATTTAAGAGAATATCAATTTTTAAAAAGTTTTTTAAAAAAATGTTTTGTTTTTATCTTTTATGTTTATTGGTGTCTTGCCTGTATGAATATCTGTATGAGGCTGTTGGATATGCTAGAACTGGAGCTACAGACAACTGAGCTGCCATCTGGGTTGTCTGGAAAAGCAGCCAGTGCTCTTAATCACTGAGCCAGCTCTTCAGTCCCTCAATGATCAAATCTTTTTTTTTTTTCTTTTCTTTTCTTTTTTTGTTTTGTTTTGTCAAGACAGGGTTTTTCTGTGTAGCCCTGGCTGTCCTGGAACTCATTCTGTAGACCAGGCTGGCCTTGAACTCAGAAATCTGCCTGTTTCTGCCTCCCAAGTGCTGGGATTAAAGGCACGTGCCACCACTGCCTGGCAACAATCAAATCTTTTAAGAGTTAATCCCGGGGCCAGAGAGAAGGCTAAGGTTAAGAATACTTGGTTACTCTTCCAAAGGACCTGGGTTCAATTCCCAGCACCCACGTGGCAGCTCACCACTGTCTGTAAATCTAATTCAGGAACCAGATAACCTACTATAGACATACATGCAGGCAAAACACCAATGCACACAAAATAAAAGTAAGTACATTTTGAAAGAGAAAGAGAGAGAGAGAGAGAGAGAGAGAGAGAGAGAGACAGAGAGAGAGAGAGAGAGAGAGAGAGAGAGAGAGAATCCAAATGGGCCTGAGAAGACCTGAACTGGAGACATCAGTTTATAGATGCCAGAAGTCTCTCCCTGGATCCAATTGTTTACAGATCTTTATGCTAAGCTTGTCCTCTTTTCTGTATTTTTACTTTAAAAAGACTGTTTCTTTACCCACCCACCTCTTCTCTCCTTAGTGGTCAGAATTCTAAGCCTACTTACCCCGATACTCTGGCATTCTGGTATTCTCACTCCAACTGAAGACCCCTACCCAGTGCAGCTGTTTGTCTACTCCCAATGCTGAACCTGACTTCTGACTCAATTGAAAGCATGACTTTCATCTCACCCAAGTTCCTTCTCCCAGCTGCTGTTGGGAGATACAGCTTGCACACCCTATTTTGTTTTTTTCTCTCAAACTCTAATAAAACTTCCTCAAGTTTTTTCCTTTGCATTGGTAAATACCTTTATCTACAAAACTAAGAACTCACAGAAATGACCTGTAATCCCTTATAACAAGGGGAACCCGTGATAGCCTCAACCGCAGGAGGCATGGGCGAGAATCAGAACTGTGGGGAATCAGGCAAAAGCCTGGGATGTAGACCAGTGCTTGGGAAGCGTACGGGTTGGTTTTTTTTTTTTTTTTTGAGTGTCCCTATGTTGGTGGGGTTTCCACCTACAGGTAGCTAGGATTATCATTTCCACTAAGAAACTAGTATAAATTGCATCACAAACTTTAGCAAGTGTTTGCCAACCTGGGTGAACACAGGTCATCAAAATGGTCCTGCAAGTGGAAGCAAATGAGCCAGGTTCACAGTCCAGGCAAATGAAGCATGTTCTAGCCTCTCTTAGGCCTGCTTCTCTCCCTGTGTCTTGTGGGGAAAAAAAATCAGTTCAGATGTCTTTCCTCCTCTAGGGAACAACTGAGTTAGAGTCCCATTCCTCCAGGGAGGCCATGGCTGGTCTCTAAATAGGAAATGAATTAATGGAGTTTTTAATCCCAGGAGAGCTATGGACATTGGACGGGAAGAAACCGAAAAAGAAATGTCCCATACACAGAGAAACCCTGTCTCGAAAAACACCAAAAAAAAAAAAAAAAAAAAAAAAAAAAAAAAAAGTCCCTAGCCTGGTCTCTGGAGCCCCTGCCTTTTACTGGGGCAATGCATTTGAGAACGTAGGAGACCCTACTGGTAAGCAAGCAGGGATACTTTTTTGTTGTTTTTTTTTTTTTTTTTCGAGACAGGGTTTCTCTGTATAGCCCTGGCTGTCCAGGAACTCACTCTGTAGACTAACCTCGAACTCAGAAATCTGTCTGCCTCTGCCTCCCAAGTGCTAGAATTAAAAGTGTGTACCACCACCGCCCGGCACAAGGATACTTTTTATTTCTGTTGAAAACGTCAAAAAGGTCTCAGCCCGTAGTTCCTGGAGTGGAAAAGGCTTGGCCTGGAGGGGAACTCCCCACAAGCTGGGATGGGTGGTCTCAGGAGGAGTTGTCTAAAAGAGTCAGCAGGAACTAGAAGCTGCTTTGGTTCTGCGTCTTTCCAACAGGATTCTTAGCTAGTTGGATGCTAGCTCTGAGTAGTTTTTAAATAAAATCTGGAATGGGAAGGGAAGGAAGACCTCCCCCTCCCCCAGCTAGGCTGTCAGGTGTGTTAGTCCCTGTGTTGTCAAGTGAAAGAGCACTTGAGGATGGTAGGCCTTGTTCCCAGATGCCCCGAGGGACACTATGGCAGAGAACCTTCGGCCTTCTCAGGAGCCAGATAATGTGCACTTGAGGTCTTGTCCAGGAGCTTTCTCCAGCTGTGTCTGCTTCCTTTATGGGCCTCTGTGCTTAGGTGTAGGCATAGCTCAGTGACACTTTTCACTCAGTGCTCAACGAGCTGTGACACCTCCTCTTTCTTCATGTCAAATGTTCCCACTTCTGAAAGTCATCAAAGTACCTCGGAGGTTTTTGAGTAATTATTATGTGAATTAGTGGCCAGCTCCAGGACATTCCAACTGGGTAAGTTGCTGAGGAAACCCACGGCTTTGTCTAGCTTTGAATTTCCTAGCAGCAGTCCCCAGGTCCTTGGACTTAGTGTAGGCAGATCTCTAAGACTGGTGGGTTTGGTTTTCAGAGAGCTATCTAATTTTGCTTGGGGACCAGGGTGTGACTGGGTTTGAGGGCTTGCAGGTGGAGGATGACATACACAGTGGGAACCAGAACCAACCTGCCTACTCTCTCACGTGCTTCCACTCAGTTTGCCGGAAGCTACTGTAGGTGCATAGACCCAATACCTCCTACGTGAAGGGCGGAAGGGGCGGCGCTGACCAAACTCGCCGCAGGTGGCTGGGCAGTACTTGTATGTGAGCACTAATTGCTTAGTAGGCGTGGTCAATAAAGTGGGGCAAGAAGTAGGAAGGATCTGACCACGGCTAGGCTCAGCGCCCTGAACAGGACCGAAAGGTAAGGGCGGGGCTTAAGGAACAGAAAGCTTAGAGAAGAGAGGTGGAGCCGGGAGGAGTGGGGCGTGGTCTGAAGAGGGGAGGGCGGAATTCTAAAGAGAAGTGCGCAAACGGGTGTGGCCTGTTGCAGGGGCGGAGCAAAGGGAAGGCCGCCAAACCCTCCTTCTCGAGGGCGGGGCTTAATGTGAAAGGGCGAGGGGCAGCTCAGCGCAGAGCCATCTAGTCCGGAAGGGCGGGGTCAGGGCGGGGCCAGGGCGGGGCGGAGTCGACGGGTCAGCCTCCCCCGGCTGCGCCCGCTTCCTCTGGCAGTCCGGCCCGGCGGAAGTGCGTCAGTTGTTATCCGCTCTGGCCGCTGCCACTACTGAGTCTGCCTCACGGTCCCGGTGCTCAGAAGCTCCGCCACCAGCCGCCTTCTTCCGCTGCCCGCCGGTCGCCAGGGGCTGTGTCCCTGGGGGCCTGGTCTAGGGCCGCTGAGAGCCGGCCGCACTCCGATGCGCCGGACCCGGGGTCCTAGCCCGCGCGGCGTCCGGTGCTGAGAGCCCGCGCCCGGCATGCCCGCCCCGGTCCCGAGCCCGCCCCGGCCCCGAGCCCGCACGGCGCCCTCGCAGCCCGGCGGCACGGCGTAGCAGGCGGCGCGGGGCGCCAAGGTCACCGCCGCGGCGCCGCCATGGAGGCCAAGGTCCGGCCAAGCCGGCGCTCGCGCGCGCAGCGAGATCGCGGCCGGCGTCGGGAAGCCGCCCGGGACGCCCGCGCGCAGAGCCCGTCGTCGGGTGAGGAGCCAGAGCCCAGTCCTGGCAAGGAGAACGCGGGACTCCACAGCGCGCCACCTCAGCGCCCTACGCCTCTGCGCGCAGCGCGCCCCCCGCGGCGCCGTCGCCGCGAGTCCAGCTCGCAGGAGGAGGAGGTTATTGACGGCTTCGCTATAGCCAGCTTCAGCACCCTGGAGGCCCTGGAGGTAGGTGGGCTGGAAGGCCAGACCCGGGACCAAGGAAACCCATACGCACGCCTCCTGAGCCCGCGCTGCACCTTGAGGGGTGTGTGGGAGGATTTAAACCACGCTACCCAAGCGGGCTTTGCAGCGGTTGTTACTTGTTGCCAAGTTATCGTTGCGTCCGGGACCAGCTGGGGAATTGGACATTGTTGGGCCTCGGGAGGCAGCGACGATAAAATGGATACTTGGGATTCTTCCAGTTCGGTGATCTCTTAAGGGTTGTTTGGAGGGAACTGGGAGTCAACTGGCAAACCTTCTTGATGATTATTTATTGCATGGGTATATAGGCAATAGGTTTACTAAAAATACTACGTGTTTGAGTTGTCATGCACAATATTTGCTGAGCAAAGTGTCGTTCCTACCTGAACTCAGGTTAGTAGAGAAGGAAGTGAGAGAGGTGGTCAATGAGTGAGTGAGTAGCCAGTGTGTCTTTGGAACTCAAGTGGTTGGAAATGCTGGTCAGGACTTCAGGACACTTAACAAAACCTTCAAACCCCTGGGAATTCAGAAATCTTCTGAGTGAGCCCTTTGGGAGCCACATCTTATTTGCTGGGCTGTGATCTCAGGGAACACTGCAACCCATTTCACTCTTGCCCTGGATGATACCTGCGATTCCCCAGTTTCAGGCCAAGCTTGAGAAGGGGGGGGCTCATTGGATGTCTAAATGGAGTCTCCCTCCAAGTTCATATTCTAACTCTGAGGTCTGCTGGGTCTGTAGAGGATCAGATGGTGATGGCCAGCCACTGTGAATAGCTCTGAGATGGGTTTGTTTGATTCGCAGGTAGGGCCGAGGCTCACCTGTGTTCAACTGTGTCTTCTGGGGAACTTGAGATGAGTTCTGGGTCCAAGCCAAAGATCCCAAACAAACATGATTTTTGTGGGTTGTGCTGTATTGTGTCTGGTCTTGATGTGCTAAGACACAAAGGCTTTGGGGTTTCTGCCTTAGTGATGGTAATGACACAGCCAGACACTGCAGGCCCCTACTTTGCAGCCATGGTACCACATACTACAGGTCTGCAATCTCATTTCCTACCTTGCCACACCTGTGTCTGCTAGGCCCATAAAGAACTGAAAAGAGCCTGCACATCCGTTTAGCCTTTTCCACATTTCTAATTTGGGCCTCTTCTGGATCTCAGGCTTTACAGCCTCACCATACTGTTTGGTGCCATTACACACCATTTGGTCTCACCTTCTTCCACACTGTGGAGACTTGACTGATTGGTATGCCTGGGATTCTGCCCTTCAAACTTGTCAATGGGAGGGTTTTGCCTACAGGTTCCCTGTACCCAGAAGGAAACAACCAAGACACAACTTAGAGAGGAATGGCCCTTTAGGAAGCCCAGAGTTACTGCCTTAAGGCTGTCATTATTAGACCAGCCCATTTGAATCTAAATGGACTGCTTGTGTTGGCTCCAATTGTATTCCCCTTTTCCCCACCTCTTCTAGTCCACATCTAAAGGCTTGACTTATAGAATCTCACTTGCTTATCCAGGTTCTAAGAGATTGTCCTGCCTCTCCTTACACCTGTACAAAAACCAGCCTCACTTCTGAGTTTGGCCTTGAAAAGTACTTGGTTTCTGAACAGATATAGATTGTGTCTAGAAGAGTTTTGCTGGGTCTCATTTACTGGTAAACTGTAGTGGACTTTCTCTCTGAGATCAAGTAATTTATAATCCCATCCTATCATAGTGTTGACTAGTTCATTCTTCTGGTTGTCTTTACAGATACAAATTCATTTATCCCTTCAAATGACCTTATAAGCAGGTTTGGACACTGCAACTAGATGAGAGATCTGAGACACAAGCAGACTGTAGTTTACAGTCTGGACTGTCCTGCTGCTGGTTCCCTTGCAGCCTCACTTGTTGGGGGAGAGGGGCTGCCACATTCTCAGGATTGGCAGGACTCCAGCCCAGAGGAAGAGCTCTTCTCAACAGTGACTTTAGGAGCCCCACATGCCATGACACTATTTGAGTGTCAGCAAAGTCTGCATAATCCCCCCAAAGGCGTTCAGTATATGTGAATGGCTTGTGAGATGTATGGAAGAATGTCCCATTATCTTATTTGAGAATGTCTGTGCAGGCTCCCTGTGCCAGGGTAGCCTCAGATATCTCTGTTCATCTCCCTTTGTCCTTGTAGGGGATGCAATCTTTGACACTTTTGAGTCTGTGTGGGTAGCCACTTTCCCAAATGTCATGGTAGTGATTGTTGGTTAAAGGGTGCATGCAGCCTGGCACCTAGCCACAGATTTAGACTAAGAGCCTCCTCATCCTGGAACTGAGGGCATGCCTGCTGGTGTGATCTTAACAGGTTGGGGAGTAAAGGACAGGGATCCATAGAACTATGGTTCCACCCTCCGGCATTTAGGAAAAGTAGATTTTCTTCCTTGTAACAATTCTACTGGTGTACTGACAAAGGTGAGAGGAGACTGCTCCATCACCCGGCAGTGAAAGGGTGAGGAACTGGTTTAGGGGCAGAAGCATCCTCTCCACTCAGTACATGTGCTTAGGTCGCTGAACAAGTTGTGCTTGTACCTGTATTTTTAGGAGGCAGGCTGAGCCCTGTATTCTGCCCCAGGCAGACAAACACTTTCTATCCCTTAGGGCTAAGAATATGGGGAGCAGGGCTCAGGCCCAATGTAGCTTTAAGGTGGCCAGTGTCAAGAGAACGGTTTTTAATACCATCTACAAGCAGAAACCACCTGTGCTTTCATGTCATGTGATTTTGTTGATTTGTTTGTGCAGGTTGATTGAGGGTGATCAGAATGTCAAGCTCCTTAAGATAAATGTGTGGTGGTGGTGGTGGTGGTGGTGGTGGTGGTGGTGGTGGTGGTGGTGGTGGAGGTGGTGCAGGCACTCCCAGTGCTCTGGAGGCAGAGGCAGAGGATCTCTGTTCAAGGCCAGCTTGGTCTACTACATAGCTGGTTCCAGGTCAGCCAGGGCTACACAGAGAAACCCTGTCTTGAAAAACAAAACTAGATAAAAAGAATTGGTATCCTGTTGCTTCAGTTCCAGTGCCACATTCCATGGGTGTCTGCTGTATTTTAGAGCCTCCGTCTAGGGAAGTTATCAGGGATAGGTATCCCCCTACACGTGACGGGAGGTGCTATTTACTCACAGTGGAGTCATAGCAACAACTATGTCACTTGTACATAAAGGATTCCTTAGAGTGGCCATAGAGAGCTATGCTATCTACACAGGGAAGGAGGAGCACAAGAAGGCAACTGGGCACATATGTGTCATTTATGGTGAGTGGGTGGAAGGTTCCTCACAGTGGAGATGCAGTTGGATATATGGATGAGATGCCATCTACAATGGGAGGAGGATAATTCCCAAAGGAGGCACAGCTGGATAGCCATTATCACCTAAGTGAAGTTGAGGGATGTGCCTTACAATGGAGTAGAGCTATATTGTCTAGGGAAGGAAAATTATAGCTTCTTACCCCTGTGCATTGTGAACTATACTGGGGACAAAGATGAAAAGAAAAATTCCCCCAAATGCTGTGTGCTATGGTGCTCATGAGTTACTTTTTCTGTTTGTTTGTTTGTTTGTTTGTTTGAGACAGGGTTTCTCTGTGTAGCCCTGGCTGTCCTGAAACTTACTCAGTAGACCAGGCTGTCCTCGAACTTAGAAATCCGCCTGCCTCTGCCTCCCTAGAAGGATTTAAGGCATGTGCTACCACTGCCCGGTCTTTTTGAAAGATTTGTTTATTTTATGTATATGAGTACACTGTAGCTGTGCAGATGGTTGTAAGCCATCATGTGGTTTCTGGGAATTGAACTCAGGACTTCTCCTCACCCCAGGCCCGCCTCACTCTGGCCCAAAGATTTATTTATTATTATATATAAGTACACCGTAGCTGTCTTTAGACCCTCCGGAAGAGGGTGTCAGATCTCATTGATGGTTGTGAGCCACCTTGTGATTGCTGGGGTTTGAACTCAGGACCTTCAGAAGAGCAGTCAGTGCTCTTACCCGCTGAGCCCAATGTGACTGATAATTCATAAAATATGTCTATGAAACAACCACACTGTGTACAATGCTGTGTTTAAACTGTTGAGACAGGGTATGATGGTGCACACCTCTTTTTTTTTTTTTTTTTTGGTTTTTTGAGTCAGGGTTTCACTGTGTAGTCCTGGCTGTCCTGGAACTCACTCTGTAGACCAGGCTGGCCTCGAACTCAGAAATCCGCCTGCCTCTGCCTCCCAAGTGCTGGGATTACAGGCCACTGCCCGGCAGGTGCACACCTCTTTAATCCAGAACTCCAGAGGCAGAGGTAGGTGGATCTCTTGAGTTCCAGGACAGCCAGGGCTACCAGTCTGCTCTGACCTCTCAGAATGGCTTGAGCAGCAAACTAGACCTGTGGGTTTATCATGAGTCTCAAGTTTTCAAGTACAGATTCTTAGGTTCTTGGGACACGGCTTGGGAAGGCTGTGTTCACCCTGTCTGTGTTCTGGGGTGGGTGGTCCTTCTGTGAGCTGCTGGTGGGCTGGGTAGGGAGTGCCCCATATGGTTCAGGATCTGTATACCCTGCCCTGTCTGTTTGTACATAGCTGTGGGAACTGAGACCAGACAGACATCTAGGTGAGGAGAGAAGAGAGCTATGGCAGGAGACATTTTTTGTTTAGGAGCCTGGTACCTCCGTGTGGCTGTTTCCTGGTGTGAGGTTCAGCCTGAAGCCAGTAACCTAACCTAATCTTAGACTGTGCTGGGCATTCACAGCTGGTGTTGGTCCTACAGCTGGAGGGGGTGGGGGTGGCGGTGGCGCAGGGAGGGAAAGACCAGTTTCTCTGAGATGAATGGACACATCATGTGAAAGCAAGGCCATCTCAGGCCCTTTGGCCCATATGAATGCACAGAGTATCTTGGGTAGCCTGTCCAATGCCAAGGCCTTGTCTGGAGCAGACAGCTTCTTGGCTAGCACTCTGATGCAGGCACCCCTTTTCTCCAACTGTATAGATTTTTGAAGAGTCTCATTTATCTCTTGGAAACCCCTTACCTGTGGTCATAGAAAGCTTTTCTTTTTAGCTTATTGGGCCAGATACCTCCTGGGTTGAGCTTCTCTATCCATCTGGATCCTTATAGCCACATCTGCCTCCCCTGAGTCCCCATATGCCCACTTCAACCCTGGACCTTGGCTTGGAACTGCTCTCTGCTTGGAACGCTCTTTCCCCGGCTGTCTGCTTGCTTAGGAAAGCTACAACAGGGCACAGTACCTCACGTCCCAGTGGGACTCTTTCTGCTCCTCTAGCAGGCTGCCCCTTTCTGTCTGATTGTCTGCCCCTAAGGAGACATCAGGGATCTGTGTTCTGTTCCTTCTCTCTTCACCACTGACCCCCACCCCGCCCCCACCCCTACCAGATTCAGATGTGCATGGACAGTGCTCTAGGAACAGGCCTAGTGTGGCACTTGAGGAGACTGAGCTACCAGTGGTTGTCAGAGCTGGGCTTTGAGGGTAGTTTGTTTCTTGGTCATCCTGGCCTTGAATTTGCTGTGTAGTTGTTAACTTGCCTCTGTCTTCCAAGTGCTG
This sequence comes from Apodemus sylvaticus, assembly GCF_947179515.1. NCBI lineage: Eukaryota > Metazoa > Chordata > Mammalia > Rodentia > Muridae > Apodemus > Apodemus sylvaticus. The sequence goes on from NC_067493.1 coordinate 58,719,933, forward strand.
GAATAATAAACATGTGGCACAGTCATCCTGACCATGCTAGGCCAGTGCTCCACACATTTCTAAGCCCCTTGGTTGTTCTTGAATGAGTATAGTTTTGTTTTGTTTGTTGCGCTTTTTTTAAGATTTATTTATTATATGTAAGTACACTGTAGCTGCTTTCAGACACACCAGAAGAGGGCATCAGATCTCATTACAGATGGTTGTGAGCCATGTGGTTGCTGGGAATTGAACTCAGGACCTTTCGGAAAAGCAGTCAGTGCTTTTAACTGCTGAGCCATCCAGCCCTGTTTGTTGCACTTTTCCCCTCAATTCTTATTCTGCTTCAGTGAGAAAGGTATTTTCCCATTTGCTCCTGTAGACCAGGCTAGCCTCAAACTCAGAAATCCGCTTGCCTCTGCCTCCCAAGGGCTGGGATTAAAGGTGTGCGCCACCACTGCCTGGCAGCTGTAGTACTCTTGTTCTCATTCAGACTTCCAGCACTTGACTCTGGTCATCTTGCTTTTGTTTATAACTGTAAATTTACTCTGCCTTCAGTTTGCATCTCTTAGCACTGCTAGAGCCACGGGTTGATGGTGTTTCTCTAGCATCTTTCCTTCCCCTGTGAGGGCCCTCCAACTTTGGTTCTGATGTGCAGCATCTTATGGGGACACTGTTGAAGCACCTTCCTGGCTTGCTGACTGAGCCTGGGTTTTGTTCTTGGGATCCAGGAACATTTCAGTTGTTAGCTGTTCAGGTGTCTCTGGAACCCCAGAGAGGGTATATGGGTGGAGTCCATCTCAGGTTTTGGCTATGAGCTTTGTTGCTGTATTCCTGGAGGGGTTGGTCTAAGACTGGTTCTGCTAGCTCTACTAGATTTCTCTTTTTTCCTGCATTCTAGAATAGCTACTTCTTTTACTAGACAAAATTCTCAGGTTCCTGAAGCCTTCTTAACTGGTGACCAGTTTGGTCAGGGTGGTTGGTGGTGAGGCCTGGCTTTCAAGTCAGGAAGTCTTATCAGGAGGCAGCCTATGAGCAGAAGCTAAGACCTGGTATGTACACGGTGCATAGCAGTGCCCATCTGCTAAGGCCTGGGCACCTCACCCAGCTTGTAGTGTTCAGAAGTCTGGGAGGGGCCTAGTCCACTCAAGCCCCAGTGACCCAAGCTGCTTACCTCAGCACCCCTCCATCCAGACTCCACAGTCAATTGGACAGCTTCCTTATTTCCTTCCATGAGCTACCCATTCCCGAGATGATCCAGGCTTAAATCCAGGCCCAGTGTTAGCCTACAGCTCTTCCACCCACTGGGTCAGCTGCTGCTAGGTGGGTTAGAACATCTGCTCCCACATGTGCTTGGGTGTGGTTTTGGCTTCCATCTCTGGTTGATGGTATGGGGGTGGGAGGAATGTGATGGAGACTGTGTATAGAGTAGAGTTCGAAACTAGTCAGAACATTATGGTGGAACAGGAAGTACCTGGCTGGCTCTCAGCCTGCAGGCCCCAGGGCTCTCTCTGCTTTGCATGTGGACTATGTGTGCAGTGTCACCTGTGTCGTGAACTACTTTCTCTGTAAGCAAAACAGAAGGCAGGCAGCCCTTGATTGTAGAGGCTAAGCCTAAGGGTTTGTGGAGTATCTGCTTCACCCAGCAAGGAGAGCATGATGATTCTGACACTAGCAGATTGGTAAGGCTCTAGAGGGCTTGAGGGAGTGTGATGCCACCTAGGCCCGCTCTTTGCCAGGAGCCTGTTCTCTGAACTGAAGATTAGAAAGGATCCTTTTGTTTCAGTTTGCAGAACTGAAGGTCCCTAAGTTTATAACCAATGAGATTTTGTCATCTCATCAGACTTCATCAGATCTCTGGCTATAGGTATGTCTCATAGCACATGAGTAAGCAGGTCTGGCCTGGATATTGGGGTGACCAGGCTGACTGGACCATTGAGGTGAGCCTCTATCCTATCCATTCCTCCCTACCTATGCCCCTAAGGTTACCTGTAAGGTCTGTCACCAGTTAGTGTCAGGAGGGCATTGAGGGGTGTTGTTAGAGTTTGAGGGCTGTGGAGAAAGAGGCACAGAATGGTGGGTTTCAGGTCCCCCTGAAGTGAACTCTTTGGGTCCTCAAAGTACCCAAGAGTATCCAAGGTAGCTTCTTTTTTTGTTTTTTAAGATTTCTTTCTTTATTATATGTAAGTACACTGTAGCTGTCTTCAGAAGCTTTTTCTTCTTGCTCTGGCTCCACTCACTCTAGCTGTTTTCAGACACCTCAGAAGAGGGCATCAGATCTCATGGATGGTTGTGAGCCATCATGAGGTTGCTGGGATTTGAACTCACGACCTTCAAAGATGAGGAAAATTGTCAGGATGGACAAGACACTGCAGAGAGGGGTAAGGACCACAGCCAAAATGCAAAGAGCTGGACATGGAAGTCAGGAGTCAGCTGGTCAATCAGATGCCAAGCAAGGGTTATTACCAACATGGGACAAAGCGAGAAAAGGAGCTGGCCACTCTCTGGGAATCTATGCCCAGATTTCACCAGAGACTCACCAGCAGTCTACACTCCTGCCTTACTATACTCTGTGCCTGTTTCTGCATGAGGATGAGAATATCACTGCAGCCTCTTTGGGGGCTACCACAAGGAAAACCACCCCGACAAAATCCTCCAACCACCTGTATCTTGAAGACAGTGCAGCACTGACCTGGTTCTGCCACGAAGCAACTAGGCAGTGGTGGGTAACAGCTAGGGTTTGCTTTGAGGGACACCACAGGAACTTTGACACGCTCCTCTATTCCTTACAGCCAGAGGGACTGGCTGGTACAGCATATGCAGGCACCACTGAGGCATCCTAAGTCCAGGGGCAGCTGCTTCACGTGAGAATCAGAGTCGGGCTGTCAAGCCAGGCCATGGCCAGGTTTCTACCAGGACCCAGCCCAATGCACAACTGTATATACTACACATGCTGCAACTGGCACCTGTCTGGGCTAGAAAGCTCTGCACATGAGGCCACAAACTCAGCAGCTCTCTGTCCAACTTTCAATAGACACCACACAGAACAGCTCATGTTGCGCTGAGGAACACTCATACCTTTTTTAGCATCTCAGATAGAACATGGCACTAGAGCACTACCTGAGTCCCCACAACACTCATCTCATAGTGGTTTAAGAAAGCTGTGTTGGAAGCTGGAGAGATGGCTCAGCAGTTAAGAGCGCCAACTGCTCTTCTGAAGGTCGTGAGTTCAAATCCCAGCAACCTCATGATAGCTCACAACCATCCATGAGATCTGATGCCCTCTTCTGAGGTGTCTGAAAACAGCTAGAGTGAGTGGAGCCAGAGCAAGAAGAAAAAGCTTCTGAAGACAGCTACAGTGTACTTACATATAATAAAGAAAGAAATCTTAAAAAACAAAAAAAGAAGCTACCTTGGATACTCTTGGGTACTTTGAGGACCCAAAGAGTTCACTTCAGGGGGACCTGAAACCCACCATTCTGTGCCTTTAAAAGCCAGAGATCTCATAGGGCTCCTTCTCATCTGCCCTGACACTATCCCCTCAAACCCTGGTTCTGGGGGTACTGCTCCTACTGTAGGGCTTTGGTTGTCCTTGACCAGATTCTGTTTTGTATGAACCGCCCTTCCCTCATTCCATGTTGCCAATACACTTAAAACTGGGACTGAATGGCCCAGATCCAGGCAGGGAAGGAACACAGTGACTGCCCAGGAAGAGCAAGTGGCTTCTTCTAATTGAGGTGAGATGGTGATTTTTTTTTCACTATCCCTAGCTTCCCCCTTCATCTGAAATAGGGATTGGTCAAACAGAGTTGGGAATATACTTATTTTTCAAGGCTCCAGTTCCAGGGGTTTTCTGTCATCCAGGAATAAAATCTACATTTTCTTCTAGGGTCCCAGGAGCACCATGAGCCTGTCTCAGGGCATTTACATATCCTCCAGCAGTACAACCACTGTCTCCTAGCTTCTAGGAAGAGGCCCTTTGCCCTCAGCCTTGCCAGCCAGGTGGATCAGGGAGGTCTGTAAACTGCCTGGGAAAACCTTCTTCTTGCTCTGGGTCTTAGTTCCTTGTCTGCAGGAAGGGTGGTGAGGCAGCATGTGCTTATTCTCCTGCCAGCCACTGGACACTAGGATGAGAGTCCTCTGAACATGTTTAGGTACCTGAGTCTACCTGTTAGACTCAATCTGCACCAGATAGACACTGCTAGACCACAACTGGGCCACTTGCTGTGAACCTCCAGTGCAGAGAGGAGAACTGGCCCCTTACCTTCCCCCATCCATTTTAATGTCCCAGGCTTGTGGCATCAGAAACATCCAGACTGGCTTCAGCTACCCCTGTACTGCTGAAGAGGCTTTGGGGAGACGCCCTGGATGACAGCTGAGCAGCAGCTGTGCTGAAGCTTGAGGGGGCCTGGAGTGTGGCAGAAGTTAGACATGAGGTGTGTCTTCCTAGTACTTGGAGAAAGTGCTTTTGTGACAGATGGGTTGTTGACCTGCCTTGTCTCTGGCTAAAGAGGATAGGCCAGGAAACATGGCTTAGGGTAGACTGTCCCTCAGGAGTATTCCAGTGGGAGCGCACTGAGGATCCAGTCTATCTTGACTAGGGTAGGGGAACTTGAAAGCCACAGCTCCCAGGATATCCTGGAGCAGCCTTCAGCAGTGTGCAAAGGGGCCTTTTGCCCTAGAGCTCCAAACCTTCTCACCTTCTTTCCTGCCTTTGCACACCAGTTGGCTCTGGAACCACTTTGTTCATCTGGGTTTCCACTCCTTTTAACTGTCCTCACTCAAATCTACATGATCTAATTTCTTGTTTTTAGGACTGTGGCAAAGTCTGTGTCTGAAATACACAACCTACATCCTCTCAGAGTGGCCCCAAGTGGGCTGTGGAGTTAGACCTGAGAGCCCATAGGTCTTCCTACACTTTCCTCTTTCTAGCAAACTGCTTGCTACCTTTAGGGCATTGCCCTTGTTGACCTTGCCCCTAGGGCTCAGTCTTCACAGCAGCTCAGAGGGAAAAAATGCCCCAAAAAGAAATGGGATCAGAGGACAAGGCTATAGTCTTTCTGAAAGGACCATGGCCTTTCAACAAATTGGAGCTGGAAGGAAGAAAATGTTATGCACTGATTGTGGAGACTGATTTCAGAACTATTGCCCAGGCCAGCAACATGGACTAGAGCTTGGTAGGAGTCCGTAGAGGTCACACCCTGTAGGTAATAGCTAGAAGTGGGCCCCCTGCACGTGACTCTCTAGGTTTGGTCAATTGCTACGTATTTTAATGCTAAATTCTAACGGAAGGTCTGGGCCTAGGTGGGACTTCTCTGCTTTTCTTATGCAAACCTTGTTCCTTTATTTAAAACTATTGATTAAATGTGTGGGGTGGAGCAACCTCCGGGAGGCTAGGTAGGAGGAATGTGCTGTGGAACTGTGGGGGGGGGGGGGGCAATGACTGGAATGCAAATAAAACAAAGGGGAAAAAAAACCTATTGGTTAAGTAAAATTAGGTACAGCCAACTACTGGAGGGATTGGAGATAGGTAGGTTTGGAGTAACCTGGCTGGAGATAGAGAACGTGAGGAGTATGGAAGCCATCTCTAGGAGAGAGCATGAGCACATGGCCAGGAGAACGGCAAGTATCTGGGGTATATTGCCAGGGAGGTAGCCAGGCCAGCAGTTGGAAGAGTAGATTAGGAATTATTACACACACACACACACACACGTGCGCGCCTCTGCTCCAGTAATTGACAAAGCCCAATATAATAACTGCGGTGTGAATCTCATTTATTTGCAAGCTAGTCGAGGATAAGCTTAATTTTTTTTCAAGTGGCCTGCATGCTTCCCTGTCTAGTTGTAGCTCCTCTCTGAATAGTACTGCTAATGTCAGTGCTTCAGACCTCTTCACCTTGTTTAGCTGGAACAAGGTCTGATTTATCTCCAGGTGACCCTCTGCCCAGACAGCGCTGTGCATAATGGAGCCACTGGACTGGGATCTGAAGAGATGGTTCTTTCCCAGAACCTTGGTGGGTGGAATGCTCAAGATGCTTTGTTCAGCAGTTGCTCCATGGACCCCTTGGTGCTCTGGCCTCCCCAGCTTTTCTTGAACCCCAGCACTATAGCAGCAGCTCTGGAGTAGCATGGTCTCTTTACCTCCCTGTATCATGTGGCACCCCACACTACTTACTTGGTCTATAAACTAAAACCTGCTGGCAGCTGAGAAGTGGGTATGAAGGTGATATCCATGAACTTGGAGATTTCAGAGATGGGGTCTAGAGTCTTCTGGAGCTGGTAAGAGGTTATGAAGGCCTATAGAGATGGATATTCCTCTAGGGAACATGTGACACAGGTTCTGTGAATGAAGCCATTAGGGAGAGGTGTGAGCTGAAGAGAGGAAGATCTGAGTGGGAGAGCTCTATTTGCAGCTGGAGAGGCAATTAGATGCTCCAGTAGTTGGCATTACCTACAGGAGTCAGCGGGCTGCAGGGATCTAGTGGTTCATGGGCCTGCTGCTCAGAGAACAAGTAAGCAGGTAGGTTTAGCACGAGTGAAGTGTGAGGGCTGCTGGGATTTTTCTTTAAACTTATTTTTATTTCATGCTCATTGGAAGAACAACCATTGCTTTTAACCACTCAGTTATCTCTCCAGCCCCTTGGGGGGGGGTCTGCCTCCGCCGCGGGGCGGTGGGGGGTAGGGTGGGGGAGCCTTTATCAAAGATAGGATTTCTCCTTGTAGTCCTGGCTGCCCTGGAACTTTTTAGATAAGGCTGGCCTCAGATCTGACTGCCTCTGCGTGCAGGGGTTAAAGGTGTGTGCTACCACTACTACCTGGCTAGGGCTGCTGGGATTTTTAAGTAGTTGGTTTGGTCAGAAGGTGCCCTTGAATGCGTGTAAGGTTCTTGGGCTCCAGAGAGCCTTCTATGGTCAGTATTGTCTCGTGAATTGGGATGCAAGGTTTCAGACTGTTCTGAACTACGCCTCTGTGCTTTGCCTTCTGTTTGTTGGTCACAGGTGTAGGAGTGAGCATGTACCTTCCTAAAAGGAGTGAGGCTGAGCCTAAGGAGGGCCATGATGGGGGTAAGCAGCTTGGACCCCCAAAGAGAAGCAAGTCTCACTGTGGTTGGTTTACTGTAGTGCAATTAGAATTTTGTTGGTATTGCATTGAACATTTGGTAGGAATAGTCATGTTAAGTCAGAATTGGAAAATTGAATGGCAGAGGTGAGTCTGCAATAGTGAGTCCAGCACTTGGGATAGAAGCAGGCAGATCTCTGAGTTTGAAGCCAGCTTAGCTTGGTCTACATAGTGAGGTCCAGGACAACCAGAGTTACTCAGAGAAACCCTGTCTCAAAACCAGACAGGAAAAAGAGAAAGCTGAATGGGCAGTTTCCTTTAATAAGCACTCAGCTCTGGTATTCTTCTGAGAAGGGAAACACAGGTTTGAAGGGTGGCATGACTGTGAGGCTGTTCCCACAATTGGGGCCTTGTGTTTGGGATTGAGGGTTGGTGTCTAACATAGATGCATATGATAGTCAAATCTGCTGTGAGCTCCCAGTTTTTGGCTTCTGCCAGAAGCATAGGGAGGAGCTGCATTCCCCCAGAGTACTGGAGGAGGGTTTCCTGACACAAGGCTATAGGGCACTAAAGACCAGGCTGTCTTTTTGGTTGGCATTTTTGAGCTTTTAGTGTCTACATTGACTTTTAAGGAACTCAGTACTGGTTTTATATAGATGGCAATGAGTATCTCACAGAATTCCTGAGGCTCTGGTTTGTGACTGCACAACCTCTGAGCTTCAGTGTTTATCCAGTAGGGGGAGGTACATTGTAGAACAGCTAAAGACAGCCCTGTATTGTATGTTATTTCCCTTTGATGATCTGAGTATATAGCTATGTCAAACCAGTGAGCTCCAAAGTGTGTGTGTGTGTGTGGGGGGGCTTTTAGAGACAGGTTCTACTGGGCTCTGTTGGGCAGTGTTGTGATCAGACAGACAGAATGACCCACTAGTCCCAAGATAGACCAGATATGATGCTCTTTGTTTTTTGTTTTTCTGAGATGAGGTTTCCTAGAACTCTGTAGACTAGGCTGGCCGTGAACTCACAAAAATCCACCTGCCTCCCCCTCCTAGTGTTGGGATTAAAGGTGTGTATTGCCAGGCCCAACCTCTTACACTTTATTTTTTTTTCTTTTTTTTTTTAATGTTTATTTATTTATTTATTATATGTAAGTACGCTGTAGCTGTCTTCAGATGCCAGGTCTCTTTATGGATGGTTGTGAGCCACCATGTGGATGCTGGGATTTGAACTCATGACCTTTGGAAGAGCAGTCGGTGCTCTTACCAGCTGAGCCATCTCTCCAGCCCCCTCTTACACTTTCTTTGCTCTCCTAATATGTTAGGCCAAAGTGAGTTTAAATCGAAAGTTTCAGAATTGAGGTTTGACAGCCCTGCTAGTACTCCTTGAGTATCTTTGTTTCCTCAGGCTAGTGTACAAACACATTGATGAAGGAAATTTAGAAGGTCTCTTTTCTTAGTGCAGGGACTAGCTGATGTCCCTCACTAGTCCTTCCTTAGGCTAAGGGGGAATAGATGGCTCATAAAACAATCCCATGTGTGAGATGAGTCCATAGAGTTTACCAGCTGAATTGGAGGGGCCAGTTGAGTCTTTCGTCTTTTTAAAAAGCAAAAAGCCTGGAGAGTTGGTTCAGCAGTTAAGAGCACCAACTGCTCTTCCGGAGGTCCTGAGTTCAAATCCCAGCAACCACATGGTGGCTGGCAACCATCTGTAATGGGATCCGATGCTCTCTTCTGGTGCATGTGAAGACAGCTACAGTCTACTTACAATAGATAAATAAATCTTTTTTAAAAAAAATTAAAGTGGCAATAAATAGATGCAGAGGGAGGATAGTCAATTTAAACCTGAGGCAGGGGCCTGGTTCTGCAGCCCACGTGGCTGTCAGTATCTCTGACTATTTTCTTCTTCCCTTCCTGTTTTTTGGGAAATCAGGGCTTGCCTCCTGACTGGGTGGGGTCCTAGTCTGACTGTTATTGCTTAGTATCCATTAAGTTGACCTGTTTGTTTAAACTTTGGGTCTAATACACCCTGAATGCACAGTGCAGGCTTATAGAACCTGAAAATCTTTGCTTTTATACATCTTAACCCTTAGCATCAGGACAGTCTGATAGCCCAGGGCTCTTGTGAGAAGGTGACTAGATAGTCTACAATGAGGAGACAATGAAGTCAGGACCTGCAAACTCTTGTGTATACTGCAGAAGATTTTTTTTTTATTTGTTTATTTATTTTTTGTTTTTTGGATTTGGGTTTTTGGAGACAGGGTTTCTCTGTATATCCCTGGCTGTCCTGGAACTCACTCTGTAGACTAGGCTTGCCTCCAATTCAGAAATCCCCTGCCTTTGCCTCCCAAGTGCTGGGATTAAAGGCGTGTGCCACCACTGCCCGGCTTTATTTATATTTAATGTGAGTACACTGTTGCTGTCTTCAGACACACCAGAAGAGGGCATTAGATTCCATTATAGATGGTTGTGAGCCACCATGTGGTTGCTAGGAATTGAACTCAGGACCTGGAAGAGCAGTCAGTGCTCTTAACCAGTGAACCATCTCTCCAGCACCACATTTCCTATTTTCTATTTAGCATATTGCCAGTGGGCACTTCCTGGGGGGCAGTTACCTGATGAGCCCCAGGCCAACATGTCACCTCCGAGTTCCCAGGTATGCCAAAAGTGAGGATCCTGCAGTGCTGTATACTGGCCCCTGGGAACTTAGAGCCTCCTCATACATCATCCACCCCATTACCTCTCCATTCTCCTTTAAACATGGCCTTCCCAAGTAGAGACTCCTTACTTACGCTCAGGAGTCACTATAGCCCCAGAGCCTGCTCTGTCTTCCTAGGATGTTCCACATGTTGATGGGCATTTCCTTTTTCCTTTGCAGAAGGATATGGCTCTGAAACCACATGAGCGGAAGGAGAAATGGGATCAACGCCTTGTGAAGAAGCCCCGAGAGTCAGAAAACTGCCCATCCTCGGAGCTGAGTGAGAACAGGCAGCCCCTGGAGGTGGGCAGCCCAGAGCAGGATGTGGAGCCCTCTTGTGATGAAGAGACTAGGAAGGTCCCATTGCAGCCCTCCAAACAGGTGAGCATTCCGTGCCCTTCCTAAGACCTCTGCAGTTGTGGGACCTGCACCAAGACCAAACATGAACCTGGACCCCACCCTTCGGCATTTGGCCTGCCTGGCAATGCACTCCTTCGTTGCTGGGCTTGGGGTATGGGGTAGACAGGAGCCAGGCTGGTCACAGAGGTTCGGGGACCTGTCTGTCTGCTCAGCTGTAAAGGCCTGCCTGGCCAGTGCTATTGCTTCTCCCCAGGAGTACAGGGGCGTGTGCTGGCCAGGATGGGTGACAGTGCCAAGCTGATAGGCCGGCCCCGTTTCCCACTGCGTCTGTCAGGTTCCGCCGACTAGGTGTCTGGAGACATCTAGAGTGTCTTTGTAAATGGATGTGGGGACCATGCTCCTGCTAAGAGAGGGGACTGTTCAGCCTAAGGCTTCAGGTTGGTGGCCCAGGAGTGAGAGGAGAAACCAAGGAAAAGGATGGCCCCCTGGAGGAGCGTTCCTGCCCAGATGAGGTCTGTCAGAGCAGGTGGAAGCTGGGCTGGGCTGCTGAGCACGGGTCTGTCCTGGGTCATGGCTCAGTGCTGCAGCTGCATTCTTCCTGGGGATCCTTACTTCTGTGCCCTCGTCACAGAAAGGGGTTTTCTCAGCAGTTAAGCCTCTGCTTTGAGCTCCTTTGGGAATTGGGCTCTGGAGAGGGAATAGCATGTCTTGGGCCTGGGCAGGATGGGGGGGGGTCCGCTGGTGCACCTGCCCAGGTGGACACATACTCTTTCTTCCATGCAGGTGTGCTCCCCAGAAGGGGGGCCGCTCCCAGCCAGCCCCTGGCACCAGAACGGCCCGGCCCAGCAGCAGCAACAGCAACAGCCCAGCCAGTCCAGCCAGCCCCAAGGGCCCCTCCCAGCCCCAGGGCAGGCCTGCCAGCCCCAGCGGCCACCCCAGGGTCAGCGTGCTTGGCCCCATCGATCACTACTAGGCTTGAGACAGCCCTGCCAGCCCCGGCGCCCACTTCTGGGCCCTGGTCAGCACCATCGTCCCCAGCTTCTGCTTCCGGCCCCAGATCAGCTCAGCCAGACCCAGCGCTCACGCCTGGCTCAGCCCCGCATGCCACACTTGGCGCTTCCAGGCTCCAGGCAGCGCCTGCGGTCCATCCAGACTCCATGGCATCGCTACCGCCCAGTTCAGTCCTTGTTGACTTCGTGTCACCTCTGCCGGTCTCTACTGACCGTATGGCACCATTGCCAACCTTTGCGTTTGCGGTCATGGACCACACTGTGTCCCTGTGACCGGCCTTGTAGGGCTACCACAGGACAGCACTGCCAGCCCCCACAGTCTCTGCTAGTCCAGTGTCAGCAGTGCCCTCGGACTTTCACCCTGCAACCACGCCGTCGTCCTACCAGCTGCCTTTCAGGCCAGTGCTGCTGCCCCCAGCGGGCACTCTTGTCCTCACATCAGCAGAGCCAGCCCCATAGATCCCTCCTGGGCCAGCCTAGCTGCTCACAACAGACATCAGTGGGCCCCAAGCAGCCTCAGCAATTAGTTGAAGGCCTAGAACAAACTAGTTCTCCCAAACCTGCACTGCTGAGCCCTAGACAGTCACAACAGAAGTGCCCACGTCTTTGCCCAGAGCAATCCCACATACCTAAACAGCCCCTCATGGGGCCAAAGAAGCCCCTGAGGTCACTTCTGGGCCCAGACCAGCCTCGAAAACCCCAACCATTACTTCTTCCTGATCGCCCTTCACTTCTGGGGCAGCCAGGCCTGGCCCCCCAGCCTCTTTTGAGGCCCCTTTGTCGGCTGAGACGGCAGTCCCTGCTGGGACTGGTGCCAGCTCGTCATCCCCAGTCTTCGATATTGGGCCATCCCTTCAGGCCCCTGAGGTCACGGTGGACTCGACACTCTGCCCCAGGGGTAGCCCGCCAAGCCCCATCTGTGAGTCCTGGAGCCTGAGGCTTGTATAGATAACCTCCTGGGTGAATCTGCTACAATTGGACTGCACTAGTGAGAACCGGCAGCTCTCTTTAAGCCTAAAATGGTTTCCCAGACTGCCCCAAGGCTGTTTCCAGACTACTTTGGCAGATTGGGCCCATCGCATCAGAAGGAGAGATGAACTCCAAGTCATCCCACTGTCCCCTCCACGGGTATCAGGCCTCTTGCGTTACTGTGCTCCTCACATGTGTTCCTTTGTGATGGACAACTCCTGGGAGAGGTTACACAGCCGCCACTCTGAGGATTTGGAGCTGTTGGGATTCCTCAGCATCTTTTGGTGCCTCTATTGCCAACGCTGTCTTTGTATCTGAGTCTGTCTCATGCATGTGTGCAGGTGTGAATGGTGTGTACATGTATGTATGCCTGTATGTGGTGGACATGTGTGATGGTGAACATTGTCCTCTCCTGAGCACAATGGCGAAGTGACTCAGGGCCACACTGTGGAATTGGTTGGCCATGTTTCAGGCCACAGTTTTCTTTGCTGTGGGATGATGCTAGCTAGTGTCTACTTGAAGATCCTGCAGCTACCTGAGAGATGTGAGGGGTGGTGAGGAGTGGCTGCTTCCCCACCTCTCAGGGCTCTTCCTCCACCCCAGAGGCACAGTAGGGCAACTGGAAGCCCCTATCTGGACTCTTTATTATTACCGTTACTACAGTGTTCAGCCCTGATTTTGACACCTATTGCTACAGAGACACCTTTGGGCCTGCACCTGTCCCACAGCCCCACACTACCTGTGATCAGAGGTTGTTTACCCCCCACTCCAGGCCCATCTCAGGGCAGCTCCACACTGGAGCCCAAGTGGCTAAACTGAGCCCTGAAGGGGAAGTGACCAGAACAGAGGACAGTACTAGACTTGGAACTTCTGTGCTGGCTACCTGCGGTTCTTTGGGCTGAGTGGGCCAGGGCCCCCAGTCTTATCTGGTACCTGTTTACCCTGACTCTACCCTCTTTCTGTTGTTCAACTACAGCCTCTGAACTGAGAATTTGGGACTTATTTTTCTGATTATAAATAAAAAGTGCCATGCCATTTTTATAACATTACTAGTGTTTTTTTAATTTAAATAGATAATCTGTGTCCCGTGATTTATTTCATTGAGTAGTTTTATGTATCTAGATTTGGCTTTCCATTTACTAAATGCTAGATAGAGGGTCCTATAGATCTGGGAAGGGAATGACCATGACCCAGGACTAAGCAGTAGAGATTTGTAGGGGATGTTGAATTAGGTGGAGCTCTTAAGGGCAGGATTTATGTCCCTTTGAACCAGGCCTACCCATGCCAGTTTTGAGGAGGCTTGGTTGCATGGGGTTGTCCAAGGATCCTAGGGCCCAAGTTAAATTGCCCTGGACCTACAAGGGTTAGGGAAATGTTATTCTTGCTTGGGCGCTACACCCACATAGATTCTTCTGTCCTGCCTGGGGCCAGAAAGTCCTCTTATCATCCTCTACTGCCCTGCTTAGCCTAGTTAGGGACAAAAGACCAGTTAGTTGTTAGCGTAGAAGGTTGAGGTTGCGTGGCCAGCTGGGTTTCTGCAATTGGGATCTAGGACTTGGCATTGTGACTACTCGTACTTAGTGGGCCAGAGGATAGCTTAGCAGGTAGAGAGGTGCTTGTGCACAGGCCCCATCCCCGGATGCCACAAGGTGGCAGGAGAGAACAGGCTCTTGAGAGCTGTTCTCAGACCTCAGCTGTAGCAGACACTGACATGTATGTTTACACTCAAATATATACATTAATACAAAGACTACACCCAACATGAGGAGGGCAGTATCGCCAGGATCCTGATGGCTGGGTCTCATACCTGGCCCCTATTCTGGAACCTGTCTTGGGGAGCTGCTGTTGTGGTATGTAATTCTGAACAGCTGGCGCTCCAGGATTTGTCAGATTCTAGTGTTGCTAACTTAGCTGCCTGACCACAGGCTATGTGACCCTGCCAGGATATGCTGCCGGGGGTGTGGACCCTGAGGTGAGGTTTCCTGGAGCTGCTCTGGAAGGAAACTTGGGTCCTGACAGCTGTAGGGGGCAGCAGGCTCATCCTAGTTGGGGTGACATGAGTGGGGTCTAGAAGACCCTTTGGAAATGAACCTTGGGAGCAGTGCCATCATCTGATTGGCCATTAGCATCTACTTAACTGTTGCTAGGGCCTCTGCACCAGGTTCAGTGTAGCTCTTCTTAGCTGTAATTGAGGTAGCATAGCCAAGGAGGAGAAGGGAGCCTGAAGAAGCCATTGGAGTCCCCACTGAGAGTAACAGGAAGATGAGTGAGCCCTGTGAGTAATTTCCTGGGAGGCTAAGTAGCCCTTTTGTAGGGCCTGGAAGGAGAATGATCCTTGGGTTTTACCATGGCTGAGTCAGAATGTGAATTGAGGCAGCCTAGGAGGGAAGAATGCAAGCACAGGCTACCTTGAACATCACCTCCCCAAGGCATTTGTATGAGCCTGTGCCTGTATTTGACTTGACTCGCCTTGCCTTGCAAGGCTGCAAAGGTTTGTCTAGCGAGGCAGATGCTAGTCCATCCTGCCCTTTATGTTAGAAACACAACCCATGAAATGAAGTTACCAGTCTTCCCGACCTGCTCACAAGGTTTCATCCCGAAACTGGTCCCAACAAATTGGGGCTACAAACTAGGAATCAGAGCATATGGCGGTGGGAACAAACAAACCTTGGCAAGGAAGTGAGGCCAGACCAGAAACAGAAGAACAAAGTCTCAGGGCCTTGGAGCAGCTTATCTTGGTGAAAGATGTCTGCCCCTGCCCCTGTGTATGTATGGCAGGTGGCATGGCTTGTCCTGGGTGGGATCTCTGCTTGTCTGGATGGGCTCCGATTCCCAGGACACAAGTGGCAGAATGGCCCTTGGCTTGAAGCAGAAGTGACAAGTGGATCCCCTCCTTCCCCAATACACAGTTGGCAGAGATGAGGGGACAGTTCACCGGAGCTGGTTTTTCAGCCCCACTACAGCATCTCCTGGGCAGTTCCTAGAGAAACAGGTATAGATAGGTGTGGGTAGGGCCTGGACTCAGCACTCTTTGTGGAAGTAACACGTGAGCCACATAGATTAGAAATGTCTTACAAGCCACACCAAAACCAAACCATCAGAATGAGGTTTTATGTTTTTCAAGGCAGTTTTTTCCTTGTAACACTGGCTGTCCTGAAACTTTTCTATAGACCAGGCTGGCCTTAAACTCCCAGAGTTCTGCCATCCTCTGCCTCCCAAGTGCTAGGATTTACAATAGATAGCATTTAAGTTTGCTTACTTAGGCTGGAGAGACAGTTCAGTGGTTAAGAGCAGTAACTGTTCTTCCAAAGAGGTTCTGAGTTCAATTCCCAGCAACCACATGGTAGCTCACAACCATCTGCAATGGGGTCTGATGCCCTCTTCTGGTGTGTCTGAAGAGAGCAATGGTGTACTTATATGCATAAAATAAATAAATGGAAAAAAAGATTTAAATTTGCTTGCTTAAAGTGTTATCATTTTAAGATGTAATTGTGAAAGTACTCAGTAATGGACTAGTGGTACGCACCTGTGATCCTAGCACTTGGGAGACTGAGGAAGGATTACGAGTTTGAGATCAGCCTTAATACTTAGACCTCGTCTTTAAAAATATCACTGAAATGTATGTGTGTTTGTGTAGATCTGTGCTTTCACACAAAGTGTTAGAAAGCTAGCACAAGGCCTGAGGAAACAGGAGACATATTTTGGGTGTGGGAGCTAGCAGAGTCAGACACTTATAGGGTCTCAGATAACTCAATGATAGCAGCTGTGGGGAAAAGACTTGCTTGTAAATCTATGAGGCCTACTCTTCCAAGAGATAGCCCGTCCATCCGTGAAGGGTGTCAGGAGAGGAGTTGAAGGCGAGAGCCTGGAGGTAGGAGCCGTGGAGAAGACTGTGGGCTTGCTCATGCTCAGCCCAAGACCACCTATCTGTGGGCGATGGACCCACAGCTGACTGGGAATGGCCACCCAGTCAGATCTCATCAAGGCCTTCTTTTCAGTTGAGAGCTCTTCCTCAAGTGATTCTAGGTTGTGCCAAATTGACAATAGAAAGTAACTTGGACAAGTAATAAGCCGAGAAATCCCTTGCTAAATTAACCAAGAAAAACAACACAAGCTGCCATTTCTTAGGTGCCATAGACATGAAATAGATTATCAGGAATGGGTTTATTCCAACCAAGTCAACAACTGGTACAGATAAACTCAAAAAATGTAGTCATGAAACTGATATAAAGCTGGGCATGATGACAAATAGCTATGATCTCAACATTTGTGGGACTGAGGCAGGAGTATTGCAAATTGTTGTTCATTTTGGTACCCTGTATCTACTGCTGACTGGATGACAGGGGCAGTCTGAACTACCCTGTGGCTGCTAGCCTGAATTTGAGTATGTGCGGCTGCCATCTCCAGAGCCGGTTCCTTAGTAAGCTCCCTCTTCCCCATTACACAACAGTCTGTTGGTATGTTTAGGCATGCTGTGTTGTTGACACCTTGTTTCGCCTCTTTATAATCCAGACAGCCTAATCTCCCCAATATCAACATACCAAATAATCAAACCAGGATTCCAACACAGTCCATTTCCACAGATTCTTTGGCTAGCCTGTAGGTAGGTAGGCAGTGGGGTTTCCCTGTAAGAATGGTCTCTGAGAGGCTCTTTAGAATGTTCCCTCTAGCCCAGCTTGAAGCCCAGCTTCCCGTATGTTGTATGCAATCTCTCAGGACCTGACTTAACTTGGGCTAACTCACCTTGGTGGGCTTTTTGTTTTCTGTTTTTTTTTTTAAGCTGTCCTTGTGTGGTGACCCCTTGCCTACCTTTCCCCAACCAGGCCTATATGTCTTTATTGACCAGAAACTCTTCTGTGCTTGCCTCGCTACAGTTGCCTGCCATGGTTTGCTTAGCTTTTCTGGGCATTTGGGACAAGGTAGAAGGACATATTATCTCACAGAAAACCAGTTCAGTTCCTTTCCTAGTCTGTGAAACTAGCTCCTGACAGCCCACCTTCAAGGTTATCAGAAGGACCTGTGAGTTTGACTTGCTTTCTTTCTTTAGCTGGTATCCGGCAGTGTATCTGCTCGTGATTGTGATTGGAAGTTTCTGCCACCTCAGGCACTGGAAAGTCCCTGTTCCTGAAAGCCAGCTCTGCAAACGCTGCATGCCTGTTCACCCTTGCCAGGCTACTTTCTCAGCAGGGCCCAAGACCCGTAGCTCCCCCACTGCTCAGTGAGCTGGAAATGGCTGCCCTCCTGAGGATTGAATGATAAATGTATACTCCAGTACTGTCTCATGTGTGTGTGTGTGTGTGTGTACACATGTGTATTATAGTAGGAGGAACTTAATTTTTAAAATATTTTTATTTTTATTTTTTTGTTGTTTTTTTGAGACAGGGTTTCTCTGTGTAGCTCTGGCTGTCCTGGAACTCACTCTGTAGATCAGGTTGGCCTCGAACTCAGAAACCCGCCTGCCTCTGCCTCCCAAGTGCTGGTATTACAGGCCTGCGCCACCACACCCGGCTAACATTTTTTTATTTTTGACAATTGCTTGCATATATTCCCTGCACTGCCTTTCCTAGCTTGTCAGCATCCCCTTTCTAGGCCTCTGTCTCTATCCCTATAACGTGAGGATGTTCATAATATCACATATGTCTTCAGGCTATGGAAATGAGAGGTAGAGAGTAAGTCAGCAGGGTATGTTGACTATACCCTGTAATTCATCCTCACTTACATAGTAAGTTCAAGGCCACCCTTACTGCTTGAGACCCTGCCTTCAAAAAAACATATAAAAGGTGCTAGTAGACTTAGACTGAATGTACGATGGTTACTATTTTTACTTTGATTTTGGTGGTTTCTTCCTCTCTCACCACTTGGCTGGTTTGAGGCCCAGACCCTGGTGGCTCATCTTATCCTCATCTGCTGGCCCAGTTCCCTTCTTTAGCACGCTGTGGCCCAAGCCAGACTGTTTGGAGTGTGATAGCTTTGTGGAGAAGCACCTTGGGGTTGGGGTAAAGAGGTGCATTCAGGACCCAGAATGCAGGCTGCGGGGAGGCTGCTGAAGCCCCACTGGGCTCCTACAGCTCCGTGCAGACACTGGTGAGAGTGAAATGGGACCAGGCTGTGGTCTAGATCCGACATCCCTCAAGGCCCGTGGTTTGTTTGTTTTTTTTTAGAGATTCATTTATGTATTTGTTTGTTTGTTTGTTTATTATTTGTAAGTACACTGTCACTGTCTTCAGCCACACCAGAAGAGGGCATCAGATCTCATTACAGATGGTTGTGAGCCACCATGTGGTTGCTGGGATTTGAACTCAGGACCTCCGGAAGAGCAGTCAGTGCTCTTAACCGCTGAGCCATCTCTCCAGCCCAAGGCCCGTGTTCTAAGGCTCAGCCTGTGGCACTGCTGGGACACAGTCGAAACCCTAGAAAGTGGGGCTTAGTACGAGGAAGTTAGATCATTGGACGAATGTTCGTGAAGGGCATGGTAGCTCTCTGGAACCCCGCCAGTCTCTGTCTCTTATTAACTCCTCAAGCCTTTGCTGGGATGTGCTGCCTCCCCTCGGAACTTACCTACCTGGATCCTAGAAGGACGCAGAGAAGCCCGAAGATGGCCAGCACTCAGTTCTCCAGCACTGCTGAGCGTGGGAGCACAAGCACCCAAGCACTGCCTGAGCCTCCCTTCAGTGGGCCTACTGTGCCAGGCAGAGAGGTAAAGACTCCTGTTACCAAGCTCTCCCGCTGTGAATTAGGGAGAGACATCAGTCTGTTAACAATAAACTTTACAAATGGCAGAATACTTGAGGTAAACAGCTTGTGAGAAAGGAAGATTTGGGCCGGTGGTTTCAGAGCCTGTGATTCTCTCTCACCTGTGATTCCTAGGGTTTCCACTGTGTCCCAGCAGGTTCAGAGGCTGACACATGTCCTTTAGCACATTGGCCTTGAGGGGTGCTCCAGATCTAAACCCCAGCGTGGCCCCATTTTACGTCCACAGGGATCAGTTGGCAGGGAGCTGTAACAGCATAATGAGTTTTAAACTGCCCGCCAACACAGAGAAATGGTATCCTTCTAGAAACAGCGGGCAGGGCTGATGTTAACCCAACTGAGCCCAGAGGAGATGAACATGAAACTTTGCTGACATAAGGAGCTCACTGAAAGGGAACTTCCCAGTTAGAGTCCTAATGCTTCTCCTCTCTGGGCTGTGCCTGACATAACAGAACTTCAGTGCCAGACCCTATAGTGGGCACCCATATGATTAGCGTGAACTCCAGCTTGCTACCAGGTCCATCTTTCTCCACCCTAGTGTTATACCCAGTCTTGTTGGTTGGTGTGGTGAGAAAGCTAGGCATCTCCTAGTGCTGTCACCAGAAGGCATGATCTGCCTTGCATGCCTAACACATTTACATGAATATTCACTTTCCTTGGCACCTGTGACCCTTCTCTGGGCTGTCCATCATCCCTGTCTTGCAGATGCAAATATGTTTTGAGACAGAGACGGATGGTGCTTTCTTTGCCTATCTGGGCTCAAGTTGTGAGCAAATGATCACTCAGCAAAAACATAGTACGTGGAACTGTGCCAGTAACTGGAGCAAAGTGGGGACCAATAGCGAGCCACTTGGAAATTGAACTGGGATCCTCTGGAAGAGAAATATATGCCCTTAACCACTGAACCATCTTCCTACCAACCACTGGGGACAGTAGTAAACAACAATGACATCTTGGCGCTAATGGGGAAAGAAGCAAATGGAGTGTCTTTGCCAGGTAGACCTGGGGTGGTTACTTGAGAGCTCAGTTCTGAAGGGAGAGGTCTGTATGGAGTATACATACGGGTCTGGAGCCACAGCAGGATACCTGTAGAGGGAACGTATGGGGAGTAGTCAGCAATGCTCAGTGAGTGCTACTGGCCAGGGTTAGGGGGCCATCTTGCTTGGAGACAGTAAAACAGAAGGTGAGTTTCCCTGCTGTGTGTCTGACGTCTTCTGTGCCAGCACCTGTTCTAGGGTCTCAGAAGACACGGGAAGTCAGGACTCAGACCTGACAGTAAGTAAGGCTATGGTTAGGGAAACAGAGAGCATCAGAGATAGTCTCAGCTCAGCCTCGTTCAGCATGGTCTTGCTCTGCTGAAGTCTGGTTGTAGCACTACTGTGAGATCCAGTGAGTTAGGGTCACTGCTGGCGGGCATCTCAAGCTTAGACCCAAGATGGGCTAGCCCTAGGTAGCCTCTAGGGTCCTTCTGATGATCACGGGTCAGTACCTGAAGATGTAGGAGCAGGGGTCAATC
Organism: Apodemus sylvaticus; assembly: GCF_947179515.1. NCBI lineage: Eukaryota > Metazoa > Chordata > Mammalia > Rodentia > Muridae > Apodemus > Apodemus sylvaticus. The sequence goes on from NC_067493.1 coordinate 58,740,266, forward strand.
TCCTAAAAAGAATAGGCATAGAGTGGCCGCTGGAGGGCCAGAGCATGGGCACATCTGTAGGGAATGCTCTCTGTGTACAGGACACACCACGTACATATGGTATATTGTGCATATGGGATGTACTGTACACATAGGATGTATGATGCATATAGAATGCCATGTATTCAAGATGTACTTATGGCATACAGGAGTACCATACATGCTGGGCCTGATGTGTACATTTGGCATGCTGTGCATGAGGATACACTGCAATATATAGGTTGTCAGTGCTGCAAGTGTATCTTCCACTGTCTCTTCACACTGAGCAATGGGGACCCTAACCACGCTTCCACCTTCTGGCCTCTCCTGGCTCTGATGCCTGAGGGAGCTGCTGCCCCTTGCAGGGATTTCCCAGGGTTTACAGCAGAAAGCAGTCAAGCAACCATACTCCTCATCCTCGATCCCGGAAGCGAACTGCCCTGCCCTTGTCCCCATCTCTCAAATGCAGAAGTTAGGTAGACTGTAGGAAGCCACAAGTAAAGCATTTGTCTGGGTATGAAACAGTGTGAGGTGGTGTGACTGTCTCCCTGTAAATATTCCAGCATGTATGTGACTCATCAGACTCCTGCATACCATCCAGATATGCTTGTACTTACTCGGGGTTGCTGTCTTAGTGTCCTGTGTGTGTTCTCAGCCTGAATAATGGGATTCTGGGGTCCAGTGGACCTTCATGCCCTTGAAGTGCTCTAGAGCGTGAAGGTATCTGGGGCGCAGGTAAGGTGTGTACACTAGATAGTACATGGAAAACCTCAGACATGTACATGATCACGTGTATGTCCTTGGGTGCTCTGGGTCTGGGTTCTGGTGGACTTTCTAATTTCTGCAAGTGAAAAAAGGGATACTTCTGGGCCCTTCATCATCTGCTCATCAACAGATGGCTCAGGGCCCAACCCTTGGACAGGCTAACTCTGTACCCAAAACCTCAGTGTCTCTGAGTACTCGAGTAAACCACATGTTTCCTGCCTGGGACAGCAGTTCACTTGGCCACCAGCCCTGGAAGCAATCACTTCCATGTGCAGCCTGTAGTTGAGTAGGAAGAAGGAGGCACCTCATTGCTGGAGCCACCATTCATGGCTACTGGAGCACTTTCCCAGCCTGCTAGTCTGGTTGCCCTGTTTAGAGGAACTCTGTGGATATTGACAGGCATTCTCCTCCTTTTCCCATAAAGCCAATTTACCACACAACACTGCTTTGCTTTGGTCCTGCTAATTGGAGTGAGTCAGGACTCTTTCTTCCCTGCCCTCCTGTCTGCCTGAGGACTGTCAGCTGAAGCCCTGTGTGTACTCCAGCCTTTGGCAGTCACTGGTGCCAAGGAATATATCCCCCCCCCCAAGCTCCCACTTACATGTGGTACCTGCAGAAGTCCATGCACCGTGCTCTACGTACCTCGAGTTTCTCTGCCTGACCAGTCAGTAACGTGCACATGAATAACACTGAACAGGTCCAGGTGCAAGTTTCTGTCAGCTTATTGTAGTTTCTGTGTCCCATGTCCTACCCAGTCTCACACCAGGAAGTAGGGAGTGTTTCACTAATACATGCTGGCGGAGGCTGCTGGATGGTGGGAAGCAGCTTGGCTCACCAGCCTACTCCAATCGAACATACAGACCTTGGGACTTGCTGGGCTGCGAGATCAGTACATTGTAAGCTAGCTTGGGAACCCAGCAGGACAATAATGGCCTTTCTCTGAGGTCTTGTGAGCTCTCTCTGTCTGGACCCCTAATCATTGCTCCACCTCCCTCCATGTCACTTCCTGAAACCCTCCCGCCCCCTTGTCTGACAGCCTTCTTTCTCCTTGCAACTTCCTCATAGATCTGCACAGCCTAGAGCCAAGGGCTGACTCCCACCAAAACTGATGGTCCATGAAAGTTCTAGTCCCAAGGCTGCTGGTTTGGCTTCTAATCCTGCTTCTTGGTGCTGCCAGAGACCTTAGGCTTGTGAGCCCTCAGGTGCTGTCCAAAGATGCCTTGGGCTTATGCTACTGTCTGGCAAGTACATGGTCAAGAACAACTGAAGCCTGTGGCAAGAGAGGTGACTCAATGTTAAAAGCACTGGATGTTCTTCGAGAGAACTTGGATTCAATTCCCAGCACCTAGATAGCTGTTCACAGGCATCTGTAATGTCCAGTTCCAGAAGATCTGATGACCTTTTGGGTCTCTGGGCAATGCATGCAAAACACCTCTACACAAAATAAAAATAAACAAATATTAAAAAAATAATTATAAACCAGAGAGATGGCTCAGTGGGTAAAGGTACTTGCTGCTAAATAAACCTGGCAACCTGTGTTCAAATTCCTGGAATCCATGTGGTGAAAGGAAAGAAGCAATTTCCACAAGTTGTCCTCTAAGTTCCACATACGCACTGTGACATGCATGCTCACACACATATATACACAACATAATGTATAAATTAAGCTCCTACATGAGGGAGGCTGGATGAAAGACCAGACATGAGGCTCCATCAATATGACCAGCCTACCAGACTAGTAAAATAACTGGTCTCAGAGGTGACCGCAGAAACCCAGAAAGGACTACAAGGGGAGAGATAGAGACTGAATGTGACTGTGCCCCCCTGGGGTGCATGTGCAGTTGCATGGACTCCATGTTGGTGCACATCCTGCTCTATGTCCAAGCCCAAGAGAACTGCTCAGAACTACCTGCCCATGGCTTTGTAAGGAAGCCGTGTGTGTAGGCACAGTGTGTGTAGGCACGTGTGTGTAGGCACGTGTGTGTAGGCACATGTATGTAGGCACAGTGTGTGTAGGCGTATGTGTGTGTGTGTGTGTGTAGGCACAGTGTGTGTAGGCACAGTGTGTATAGACACAGTGTGTATAGGCACAGTACCTATGGTTCCTCCCTGAGGCTTGGTTTCCTGCCATTCCCTGTAAATCTCCTGGGCTGCTGAGGTTGCACAGGAAACTGTAGGCCATAGTCATCACCCAGACACGTCGCAGGAGCAAACTTTAAATGATTTGAGCAGCCTTGACCGCAGTTTTATGTCTGGAGCCTCCTAAACTGGAATGTACACACTAGCCCACCTCTGTCTAAGTGGTTACATCACAGAACAGATGAATCCTTGCCCAACATATGCAGTAAGCCTGCCTGCCTTGTGGCACAGAGCAGCCCTTTCTGATGGTCGCCTCCCACCTTTCTCTGCAGTTTGCCTCCTCAGCACTTGCTACTGTCTTTTAGGCTGTTTTGTTTTTTCCTTATATTAACTGTGAGCCATGTGATTGTGAAGGCTCTATGCATGGAGAGGTTTGTGTCTGTATGTCCATTGTCCAAAAGAGCCCAGTGTACAAGAACTCAGGGAATTTTGGCTTGTTTGGTTGACTGTTTAGTTGGTTGGTTGGCTGATTGGGTGGATGGATGGATGGATCGATGGATGGATAGATAGATGGATGGATAGATGGATGGATGGATGGATGGATGGATGGATGGATGGATGGATGGATGGGTGGATGATGGGCTGATGGATAGCTGGTTATTTGGGTGGATGAGTGGATGGACTGGTGGCTGGTCTACAAGGCGCAGAAGTAGGTATAAGTATAGACATTCTCATCTGCCCCCCTGGGGCAATCAGGCCACCTCTGGCTCTAGGCAGACACAGAGGTCCAGGTATACTGAACTCATCCTTCCATAAGTGCTGGAGATGGAAGCATGGCATCTTCCCATGTCTGTCATAGCTAATAGGAAACTTCCTCAGAGTGAGTGAAAAGCAAGAAAGACCAAAGGGCAAACAGGTGGTACTGTTTTGGATCCACAACTGTCCCATGTGTCTGTGATTGTAGTGGTTTCCAGAGTACAGGACTCAGCTCTATAAAACTGCAGGAAGTGGGGTTTTCCATATGAGGACAACTATTTAAGAAAGGATAACAGTAGCCCACATCACCTACAGGGTTCCATCATAATAGAGTCATAGGGTATAGCACTCACTCCAGTGCCTGACTTAGAGAAAACATGTATGCGTCAAGCAGAAAGCATGCTCAGTGTCCTCACAGTTCAAGTGCACAGGTGTGTGTTTCAGCCCTCACGAGTTGCCAGTGAGTCTTTGTCCACTATGGGTCAGAAGAGAATACCCCCACGGCAGTCTGCCTGATGACAGAGGTACTAGTAGACTCAGTCAGCCTAGTAACGAACAGACCCTATAGAGTTAGTTCAGTCAGTGACTGTGATCACCTTCACCTCCTCAGGCTGGGTTAGTTCCTCTACAGTCTACCAGCATTCACTCCACCAAGACCTTAGCCTTTTGCCCCAGTTAGCCATCTGTCTGTGCACTAACATCCAGTCAGTGTCTTGGACTTGGTACTCTGTTAGCTCCAATAGGAAAGGGGTGTGGATTCCTGCCAGTCTGGGGTTGGGGTGAAGTTGGCAGTTCCAGTCCCTAAACTGGTTCTAGGGTTGACACATGCGTATAGTGAAATGACTGGCTGGATTCTGAGGACTTTGACCAAATCCATACCTTTGGCTCTGGCACGTAAAATCAGGAGAGGTGTAAGAGGTGGAAGCAAGATGAAGGTTCGTGCGCATCCACATAGCCCCTTATTATCCAGTGCTAGCCAAACACTGCGCCCAGGAGTGTTCCCAGAGACTTGCACTGGGTTGAAGTATGAGGCCATCATGCTGAACATTTCTGTTCATGTTCAGGGCTGGAAGGTGGCCTCCGCAAATAGTCCCAGAATGCTGTGAGCTATGCAGGGGGGTGTTCCTGCTGGTGCTGGTATCTAATGCCAAGGACAGTGATATCTATCACTTTGTTCTAGATCTGTTTCCAGCCTTTTCTGGGCCCGTTTTCTTTTTCTGAGAGGGAAATAGGTTGTCCTAAGGGCTGTTCCAAACAGTCAGCAGTCTCAGAATGTATACAACATGAAGTGTACCCAGTGTCAGCCAGCCCCTGGCATGTCTGCATGTGCCTACAGCAGCGTATAGCTCATCCTGCAGATGGCAAACTGAGGCCAAGAAGTAGCTCAAGATCACACACCTGAGGAGTTGCTGTGACTGCTGAAGGAGGCACCGTGGGTGCATGGATATAATGTCTTAATGTGGTAGGAAGGGCAGCCCAGCCTGACAGGGCCTCAGCAGGAAGAGAGGCCAGACTGTAGGCAGGGAGAGCAGATCTGGTTTGTAGTCTCTCAGTGATTGGTACACCACCCCCCCCCCCCCCCCCGGGGTAGCTTCAAAGTCAGTGACTGGAAGAATGGAGGACAGTGCCAGTGATGTTGTGGCTCCTTGGGGCATATCGTTTCTGGCCTGTCTGGTGCTGAATTTGCGAGCGTTCAGCCAGGTGGGTTTCCTGGCACCTCGTCTCTGTTCTTTCTGATGACTCGACCAACAGACCCATGTCCTCTAGTTAAGGGGGATGTCCTCCTGCCTATGAGCCACTTCCAGTCCTGGGAGGAACCTAGCTCCAGTTGTGGGCAGGAGATAACCCTGGCCAGGAAGTCTTATTGGTCAGTGCATGTTTGTCTGAGACTTTTTCTCCCTGTCCCCAGATAAAGGTCACAATGGCCAGAGGGGGTGATCGGAACAGTGATGATGACAGTGTCCTTGAAGCTTCCAGCTCTCAGCGTAGCAGCTCGAGGGACCAGCTAAGTGATGTGAGTATCCCTGACTGACAGCCTGGTGTCACCCTGCAGGTACCCCATGGCTTTGACCATGCTTGTCAGTTTATGCCGAGGCTGCTCATGAGCAATTAGCAGTTTGTCTGCCTTCTCCAATGCAAATTATGACCTCACCAGTAGGAACATGTAAATGAAGGGCAGCGTTAGGAGCTGGCAGGAGCCCATCTGGAATATTAAGTATCTATCTCATAGTGCACATTGTAGCAGCCTGAGAACTAGTCCTGTAACCCTAAGGTGGGCATCCTTGTGCTCTAGGGCAGATGCTACACCAACATTCTGCAGTGATATCTGGGTAGACATGATTGCACAAATATGTCTGAATCCATAGATGGTGTGCCGTGTCTTAAACACCAGGTGCTACCTTGCCCAAAGCAGAGTAGACAGCTGCACACCTTGGCATGGGTCCTGAGGCTGGAGGTACTAGGTAGGGGTGCATATGTAGTGATCTGATTTGGGGTTATATATAGCATTGCCCCTGAGAGAGGACCCTGGGTACTAGGTCTCTGGGATAGTCAGCCACAAAGCCGGGTGGAAGGGCACTGGAGCTTGACACAGGGCTAGCCTAGTGGGGCGTGGGGCAACCAGGCTAGAATGAAGCATAGGGACTCAAGAACTGGGGTAGAAACAGAAGGGCCACCCGCGGGGACACCAACCCTGCCCAGCTCCTGAAGTAGCCTCGGGGTGGTACTTTTTTTTTTTTTGAAGGACTAAATTGAATGAGTCTGTCTCATTATCATTTAAATAGGGGATTGGGGGGTGCAGCCTGCTGCCGCTGAGGGAGGCATAATTGCCAGGCTCCTGATCTTGTTGCCGCAAGATGGGAAAATAGGCTGGTAATTGTCTGGGGCCGCAGGGCTGCCCTAGTTAGCACTCTAATTGCGGCCCAGGATGAATGAAGCTGCATTCTGAACACAGTTCGACACGAGGCTGAGAACTCACCAATTATGCCCCACCCCCACCCTATCAGCTGCCTGTGGCTGGCAGGTGGGACCCAAACAGGGGTTGGTTTGGGTGGGCTCTGTCTTTTAAGCAGTGACCCTAGGCCCAGTCCTGTCAGTATCTGTAGGAAAGGATATCAGGGATTGCTTGTTTTGAAGGAAGGGAGCATTGTAGCTTGGCCTCCTTGCTTCCATTTCCCCTTGCTGACTCTGTTTCCCCATTTTATTGTCTCACGAGTGATCATGAAGTCCCCCTGCCACCCAACCCCCACTATCACTTTGCAGGAGCTCAGCCTCTGCTTTCAGCCCGACTTTCCACAGTTTCCACAGTTTCTGCTGCACACACACATGATTGAACCTGCTCTGTGTGGCCTGTCTTTGGAGCTATGGAATCCCTGGCAGCTTGAGTTGCTCCTGGGTCCTCATGCCAGCCTCCATTATGATTGTTGGCTTACCTTCAAGCCACTTGGCCTTTAGGGCCCAGGCTATCACCCTCCTCCAGAAGGGCCTCCCTATGGGCTCCAGCAAAAGTGGTGAAAGATCAGCCAGGGTCTTCCTGCTGCACTTTCGGGGACAGCTTTAGTTAGCATCCTAGTCCCAAAGGAGCTGTGGATAGGCTAAGGGCATCCCTGGAGGGCCATCCAGAGCTCTTGCAGTAACCGCTGGCCTGGTGAAATCAGAAGGGAGATGACTACTTCAAAGGTGGCCCCAGAAGCTCTCTGGTGCAGGATAAACTATGCTCATCCCTGTTCCCCAGTCCCCAGTGAGGCCTTCCTGGCCCTAGGGTCTGTTGCCTGTCTACTGGGGCCACGGGCTGTGGCCTAGCCTGCCACTGACTGTCTTTTTCCTTTTCCCACAGAGCTCAGCACAGGCGGTTTCTGGGAGAGGCTACTCAGTAAGTCTCCAGACCCTCCTCCTTTGCTGTCCTTGTCCTTGCCTTAGAGCCATTCATCAGCCAAAGCTGCCTCATAGCTCTAGGGCCCAGAGAACCCCACCACCCTGAAATCTCCCCTTTAGAATCCTGGTTGGTTCTGACCGCAGCAGCTTCCTGGCAGGCACTGAGCTTGGGACACACACGTAAGACAGAGTCTCCAGGACTTTGGCCAGGAACCTGCAGTGGGTCCCTGTGCAGGTGAGCAGGGTGCCAGGAAGTGGGGGGGCCCAGAGCTGCTAATAAGGTGAGCAGGTCTGGTTATGGACTAGGGCTCTTTGATATCAAAGATGCCTGTGGTGTGCGAGCAGCCATCTTCCAGCTCTTAGCCCCATCTACCTGCTGAAGGGGCTTGGGCTTAGGTTAGAAACTGAGAGGTCCAAAGCTCCGGTGTGCAGAGACTGTGGGGAGACAAATGTGTGCCCAGAGGGTGGGCTTGCAGCCTGTGGAGAGCCCTATTGGGGTGGGGTGGCACTCAGCAAGCTGATGCTGCAAACACCCCTGTGTAGGTAGGCACACCTAGGTCTACAGGAGGGGCTTGTCACATGCTCAGTGAGGCCCACTGGGGGCTTGACCTCAGGTGTTGGCAATCCCTCGTTTACCTAAGTTTGTGGAGTGGCCCCAGCACCGGCCAGAGCAGCTCCCGCACCTCCTCATGGCTTACTTCATTTTCACTTAAGTATTAAGAGAAACATTAATGACATCATAAAACCCAGAGCTTCATAACAGCCATTTCTGCAGATTTATAGGCGTTTTGGCTCATTGGGAGAGCTGGGGCTGGGACTCTGCCTGCCTCATCCCTGCAGCCCTGATTTACTGCTCGTTAGGGCCTGCCTAGTTCACTCTCTAAATCACAGTGGCTTTTTATGGGGGCATGTAATTAACCCATTAGTTCCCCAGTGGGGCTCATTGGAGCAGCTCTCTCAACCCTGGGATTCCTGGACACTAGAGAGAAAGAAAGGGAGAATTGGGCTAGCAGCTCAGGCCCAGTAGGCCTTTCAAAAGTCAGAGCAAGGGTGGGGCTACCTGCCTTGGCTAGAGGAGGAGCCTGGTCTCTTCTCTCTCCATCTGCACTTCCCACCCTCCTAACCTCATCTCTTCTATTGTCCACACAGGGTGTAGAAAATCAAGGCTCATCGGACTTTGCTCCACTTTCAGCATGGGTTTGGGCTTTTGATCACAGAGGCTATGGACACCTTGGAGAGGTGACTCCTATAGGTGGCCATCGAAAGGGACCTTTCATGGTGGGACTTTGAGCAGCCTGTTCACACCTGAGCACTGAGAACAGTGGCTCTTGAGAGTGATTGTGATGCCCCTAGTTTGATAGACAGGCCTTCTCTGTCACCCTCCCCTGTGTAATGTCCTGATGCTCCTGAGAATGGCTCTGTGGCCAGGACTTTGTCAGACACTGGGAAGTACACCATTTTTATAGAGGGCTCCAGTACCAGAACCTTCTGGCAGTACTCGGAACCATGAGAGTTGAAACAGCTGGCATTGGAGTCAAGCCATGCATATCTGGGCTAGCACCTGGGCACAGGTTTAAATCTAGGCCCTGTATCTATCATCTACATTTCCAGGGGTCTGAAGCATCCTATGGGTAGGAAGAATGCTACGTTTTGGAACATATAGCTGATGCTGTGGCCCTGTGTGACGCTAATCCAAGTTGAAAACAAGTGATCTCTGGCCTGCCTGTGACCCGATTCCCTGCAGTATCTGGGGCATCACTGCTCTGAGCTACCTGGCCATTTTTGTGCTTCCAAGTCCACAATCATCACACAAGACTTCTTTTTTGGTTTTTGGTTTTTGGTTTTTTGGATTTGGTTTTTTTGAGACAGGGTTTTTCTGTATAGCCCTGGCTGTCCTGGAACTCACTCTGTAGATCAGGCTGGCCTCGAACTCAGAAATCTGCCTGCCTCTGCCTCCCAGAGTGCTGGGATTACAGGCATGCACCACCACTGCCAGGCGCATTTCTATTCTCTTAAAAAGCCTACAATTAACTTGCTAGATGCTTGTAGCTTAGCCCCCTGTGTCAGGTGCATACAAGTGACACATGGAGGCAGGAAGGGAAGCAACTGGTCTGCAGTGTGACTGTAGGGTTCCCATCTGAGCAACAGACCCAGCAGGGCCTTGGAACTTGCACAGCCTAGGCCCTAGCATATTCGACCTGGCTTGAATCAAGAGATCTCTAGGGTCTTCCTGTGCAGAATTTCCTGCTCCAGCGTGCCATTGTGAGCCCCGATGTGTGCAAACTATCTCAACCTGGGACCTCATGTCCATTTGTCCTATGGGCTCAGATGGGCACCAAGCTCCAGACAGACAGCAAGAGACAATGCCCAGTCTTATGAGCAGGTCTATATGTTTGAATGTGTGTTGCATGTAAATGGGACTATACGTGTGATCTAGATCATGTGGCTCTCTGGCTTTTGTATGTAGTATCTGTTATTTTTCCTTGGCCTTTGTATCTGTTTTTATCATCTGTAGTTTATGCATTCCTGCATATCTGTAGACATTACTCATGTGCCCCTGTGGCTTCTCAGGGAATCCCAATTTCTCACCACGTTTGTGTGCAACTCTGGCTTTGCCGCACTGGTGTGGGTGTGGGTGTATGCTCCCCCGCCAGTCCCCACCTGAGTACTTCCTCTCCTTGCCCTAGAGTATCACTATATACGGCATCGCTGTGTATCTCTAACGTAGCTCTGTAGGCTCTTCTGTTGGGATAAGGTCTTCTCTGTGTAGCTGTCACTGTCAAGACTAGCCTTGACTTCACAGAAATTCACCTGTCTTCACAGTGCCAGGACTAAAGGCACACCCCGCCCCACATGCCCAGCTTCAGACTCCATTCTTTTAAATTAATGAATTAATTTTGTACTACTAGGATTTGAACTCATGGCCTTGTACATACTAGACAAGCATTCCTCCACTGAACTACATCCCCAACCTACAAACTGTGTTGTTGGTTTTTTTTGTTGTAATTTTTTTTTTGTTGTTTTTTGGAGACAGGGTTTCTCTATGTAGCCCTGGCTGTCCTGGAACTCACTTTGTAGACCAGGCAGGCCTTGAACTCAGAAATCCACCTGCCTCTGCCTCCCAAGTCCTGGGATTAAAGGCGTGCGCCACCACGCCCCGCTCCAAACTGTGTTTTAAAGTGTGTTAATTTTGCTGAGATTAATCCTCAGAAACATCCCCAGTTATTGCTCATCCTTAATAGGTTTCATTCTGGAAGGTAAGCACTGCCTCCCCAGTCTGCTGTCAAATGTTTGTTAGTACCATAAATTAGTCAGAAGGTGCTTTCCTTAATTTGGTTGCTCACAGCCAAGGGTGTGATGAGCCCTCCTGAAAAGTAGGCCTCAGGGGCTTCCTTCGGGAAAAGAAATGAGAATAATTTCTATATGTAAAGATTGCCAGCAGGGCCGTGGTGGCACACGCCTATAATCCCAGCACTCTGGGAGGCAGAGGCAGGCGGATTTCTGAGTTCGAGGCCAGCCTGGTCTACAGAGTGAGTTCTAGGACAGCCAGGGCTATACAGAGAAACCCTGTCTCCAAAAAACCAAAAACCAAAAAACAAACAAACAAAAAAACCAAAACAAAAAAAAAAGATTGCCAGTTGGTCTCCCTACACTCAATACTAAGACTGTTCTAGAACTGCCCATGCCCAGCAAGACACCGTCTAGGATCAGCAGCAGAGGAGGTGGCGGCAGCCATAGTGGCGCTGAACTGACCAGTGCTGATATGATGCAGACTTGGCTACCTAGCTAGCCTGTAATGTGGAATTACATTTTTGATATTACTTTTGCTCTTCAGATGAGGTCTCAGGGATTGAAGAGGCTATAGAACATATCTTCCAGGCGCTGGCTTCAGGGGTAGTTTGCTGGGTCCAAGGTCTACATCTCCCCCCATTACCCAAACACACGTAACCCATTGGTGCTCCACATGGCAGTTTGGCCCAAAGTTCCCTAAGTACCTTGTCACTGTTAGAAATGAGCTGTTATCTGAGTGTCCTGACTAGACCCTCCTCCACCTTGGTGCCTGGAGCACCATCAGGAGCCCTGGTAGCCCCCAGACAGCCTTCCCTGTGGTCTCCCTGTTGTCCTCTGGTCTTTTCCATTGTAGGGGCCTAGTTACGATATGAGAAAGGAATTGCCATTACTTTACCCTTTTCCTTCAGTAAATGTTCAGTGAGCATCTCCTGTGTGTCAGCCACAGTAGTACACAGCTCAGAGTCTGACAGTGGTGACAACAAATGCACGACTGCCTGAGCAACTCTCGCCTCGCAGGTTAGAAGTCTCCAGCCTCCACCACACTGGTCCCATCAAGTCAGCTGCATCCGTGCTTCTGGTCTTAGGCAACCTCCGCATCTGCTAGGCATGGATACTTCCAGAGCACCCTGAAAGTATCGAGCACCGAGTGTGGGGAGCCTGGTATGGATGGGGAGTGAGGGGAGAAGCAGAGGGCCAGGTAGGGGTAGCCTTGCTTACATCCTGTGGCAGGGGCAGACCTGTATAAGCTGTGCCTAAGAGCAGCCATAGGAAGGCCCTGCCCTAGAAGCCTAAGTATGCTTGATGAAGAAGCCTTAGAGGTGAGGTTCCTGGGCAGTGGGGCCCGGGAAGCTCTGGCCGTGGTGCAGCAAGAGAGTCATTGAAGGCCTGCAGGAGACTAGGATGTGGTGAGAAAGTTGCACTGTCTTCTTCCCAGTCTTGATGGTTAGAGTAGGTGAGGATGCTTTTGTGTGAGAGCAAACCTCAAGGCCAGGTACAGAAGGGATCAGGGTCCCATCGGCAAGCAGTATCTGCCAGAAAAGTCCCCTTGGCACGTTGCACGGGGTATAATTAGCTGATTATTATAATTATATTGCCTTTGAGCAATTTCAAAAGGTTTTTATTTTTATTCTTCTTTTCTTTATTATTCTTCTTTTAAATTATTTTTATTTTTTTTGTGTGTGTGCATATATGATTTATGTGTACTGTGTGCTTCTGTGTGCCTTTGGAGGCCAGAAGAGGGCTTTAGATCCCATAGGATTGGAGTCACAGGTGGCTATGAGCCACCCAAAGTAGGTGCTGTAAACTAAACCCAGATCCCCTGCAAGAGCAGGAAGTGCTGCTCTTAACTGCTGAGCCTCAGAAATTAACTTTCAGTTGTTAGAGTGTAAACTACTGATACCTGTGTGAGCTACTTCCTTCCCGACACATCCCACTAAACACCCTTACACTAAAGAGTCGCTGAGTGCTGCTGGACCTGGGTGCGCTTCTCAGTGCCTCTCTGTTTCAAATGCAGAAATGTGCAGGAGAATGCTGGCAGGGCTGTGACACCTGATGTGATTTAAATGCCAGGGCAGTACTCTGCTATAACAACAGGGTGCCACTCCTGCATCAGAAGCCTCTCATCACATCAGTAGCATGACTGCCTAACAAATAGCCCTGAGAGTGATGTTGTGAAGCTTGTGAGAAATTTAGTCCACATATCAGGAGTTCACACAGGATGCTGAAGGACGCCTATAGCCATTCCCCAGCATCTGGGCCCTCTAGCATCTGCCAGGCCAGCCAACTTCATCTATGTATTTTCAAACTGAGGCTGGTGCTTGGTGATTCTGTGAATGGACCCTTAGGGTTACCTCGTATGATCTGTGTGGCTGATATTTTGATTACAGGGACCCTACCTCTCTTCTTTCACAGAGGCCACACTAGGTCTGGACCTACAATTGACTGTCTGCAGTGTTCAGGGCTCATAGCCTGCAGGAGACTAAGGTTTTATCCCAGGAGTTAAGCTCCTATGAGCCTGGGATTCCCTTTCCCAGCTTGAAGGATCCCCAGAGAGTGAGTGTGAACAGGAACCCTGTTCACTTTGGAAAGAGTGTCTGTCCTGAAGATTTTGAGACCACATGCTCCCTAGGCACTGGCCTCTTCTTGAGGTGTCACCTCAACCTTCAGCCAAGATGCCAGTCTCTACAGACTTCAAAGTCGTAGGAACCCTGCCTGAGTACAGGAAGACTCAAAGGAAGGACTACAGTCTATGGAAAGGGTACCAGGTCTCCTCTAGACCCCAGGTAGGCTACTACCTGCCCCGGTACCCATCCTGTGTGGCTGGCATGGGGACCCTCACCGAGTGAAGTCATCACACATGGGCCACCTGGTTTGTCCATCCAGAGCTCTAGGCACTCTGCCGTACTCTCACTCCATACTGTGAGCATCCTTTTCGTCACCACCCCCATGTCTGTTCTTCGCTGAGGAAACTCTCCATTGCCACTGTGGCACCAATCTTATCCTGGGTCCTTAGGGGTAGAATTCCAGACCCTGCGAACCTGCTCTGTGCCTGCAGAGAAGAGCCAGTGTGGTTCCTCAGAGCCTGCAAACGTTAGCCCCGCCTCAGAGTACATGAGGTTCTAGCCTGAGGGTCCTGAGTGGGCAACAGTGTCCTGTTGAGGCTGTCTGTGGGCCAAGAGTCCCATGGAAGGTATTCTTTATCACGCAGATACTCTTCTTTGTCCTGGACCAGGGGTTAGGCCTCTTTTAGTGCTGTGAGCTGCTGGGCTCCACACCCGACCCTGCCGTTTTCCTTCTGGGTCTGGGAATGGGTCTGGGGGCTGTGCTTTGATTTGGCTGAACTGGGACTGATTAACTTGACTTGCTCATCTGTGAAATGTCCTCCTCCCCCAAAGCAGGGACTTGCCTGCCTCTGGAATACCTGTGAGTGTCTCTGAGTCCCTAGGATATGCTCCAGAGCCAGACAGTGGGATCTGAGCTGTCAGGGCTGTTCTGCCTTGGAAGGAGGATAGACTTGAATCTCTGTGGGCATTGGGTCACACAACCACTTCCCCAGAAGCAAGGCTTAGTTGTGCTTAAGGCCAGGGGTGGTATTCAGTCAGGTGACTGAAGCATCAAAAAGGGAACAGCACGGTGGTGGCCTGAGGTAGGCATGTGCCACAGAGCCCAGGCTAACAGTACACACAGACGGAGCTGTCACCCCTTCCTCAAGTCCTGAGGGGAACACAGCCATTCTGATATGCCTGTTCTATCTTGGGCCTTCCAATGACAAAAGTGAGCCCGCCCCCATCCTCTCTCCTGTGCCAGTGCCTCTGTTCTGGTCAGAGTCACATGTCTGCCCAGCCTTGTAGCCCTGTAGTGTAGGCTCTGTATTCATGAGGCAGGTTTATGACATCCATTATGCTGTTCCTAGGGCCACTTCCAAGTGATCATAATTTGAACAAAAGCAATAAACCTGCCAGTTTTTCTCTGGAGCTGGCAGGGGGACTGAGGAGCACCTACTCCTCTCCTCCTGACCTCAGCACAGGAGTCTTTAAAGCTGGAGTAGCAGCTGAACCCATGCCTCCCGTTCATCAGCCTCATAGAACGACCAAGTCTGAGGGCAACAGCTTGGGCACAGCCAGTTGTGCTCTGCTGATCCCTCCCCAGGAGGGACTAGAGATGTGGCTACCAGTTCAGAGGAAGCCCTACATGGGTAGGGATACTGCACACAAAAGACAGGGAAATGAAGCTGGTAGTGGTGGCTCATGCCTTTAATCCCAACCCTGTGGAACCAGAGGCAAGCGAATCTCTGAGTTCCAGGCCAGCCTAGTCTACAAGCTCTCTATCCATGACAGGCAGAGAAACCCTGTCTCGAAACAAACAACCCCACCCCATTCTCCCCCCACACACACACACAAAAAAAAGATAGGTAAGTGACTTCAGAGTAACTACTTGGAAGGAAGAAAAATGGCACCAGGTTATTCTGAAGAGATATATAGCTACCCTAGGGGTCAGGGATGGATAGCACTGGGTTATTGCAGAGAGACCACCCTAGAGGCAAGGGGTGGGGCTCAGGGGAGAAATGGCAAGCAGTTGGTGAGGGCTCTACACAGTGGTATTTTGGTGTATTCAGGTAACCAGAAGAAGGTGAGTGAGCACAGAGAAGTGGAGTGTGGAGGTGAGGGACTGTGAGGAGTATACCTGTCCTTATCTGCATGCTTTGCAGTAGATGGCAAAGAAGATGAGACTCCCAAGACTGAGGCCTTGGCGCCAGGTGAGGACTGTTTCAGTGGCTTAGACAACTGCAGTTGGGTCACCTCTAGAGATGGCTCCCTGATGGGCTTGGAGTTATCATCAGCCAGTGTGTAGGCAAGTCTTGTAGGATCTGGGAGATCCTATGGTCCAGCCGTAGGCTGTGATGCTGGGGCTGGGCATTACATATGGCATGTGGGTATGTGGTTCTGTGTGAAGGTGATGTAGGTGCAACACGAGCCACAGCACTTCTGAGGACTTCTCTTCTCCCACAGTATTCCCATCACCTCTAAAATTCCTCCATGTTATCTTATTTCAGCGTGGCAATTGACTTTTGAAAGAGGCATAGACCAACTCACAGATTCAGAAACAGGAACACATCAAATCCCCGGTATGAACATTGCATAGGGAAGTAGTGGTCCCCTGGAGGGCCATGTTTAGATAGGGACAGTGGGCGTGGCCCTTCCGTGTCCCATTTTACCCCTAGAGACAGGACATGACTGCAGAGACTACCCCAAGCCTCTACTCACACTGGCACCTGGTTTGAGAAGTCCTGTCACTGTTTCTGACTCATGATTTATGTAGCTCAGCCATCAAGTGATTGTACCCTCAGGGTGGGGACATAAGCTGGTGGCTGGGCTGGACTGGAGGCCATCTAGACCATGTTTGCACCCGGTCCTGGGTAGGGTCTGCCAAGGGGGAAGTAGGGTATCTCCAGGCTTGGGATAGACCTAATTCCACAAGGGTACCATTTTCCCAGGGGCTTCCCTAGCTCTCCCTGTGCCCTACGCTGCCTTCCCAGGGGTTGATTCCTTTCTTGTCTTTCATCTCTGAGATGAATTCCCCTGACTTCCATGCCTTGACCACTGGGCTTTGCTGTGAGGAATGAAACAGCTCATGAGTTAGAGGCTTCACGTCTCTGCCCAGCCTCCCCAGGGTTGGACATGGAGTTACAGTGGCATGGCACATCAGGTATGAGACCTTCAGACAACACTGTGTACCATGGCCAAACGCCAGGAGGGTCTGGGGTGGGGCTACCACACTCTTCCTAACCCAGAAGCCTATCAGGTCCTGCCTTTCAGGCTGGAGTCACTAGGCCCAGGTGAATGCTGACAGAGTACAGCTGCATCCCCCTCCATGGCCTTAGGTCCCCACAGATAGATCAATAAGGAGATGGAGCACCCCTACCCTCAGCAGTTCTGACTCAGAAGTGCTGTAGTCTGATGCCCTACACCTCATGCCACACTCTTTCCCACACCCCACTCCTCCGTTGTCCTTTTTGGGGTTACCAGTGCTTTCGTCACAGGGAGCCGGTTCCATGTGTCCAGGCCTACTCCTAACTGTAGGTCCTGACCCATAATAGGCCTTTCAGGGCAGCCTGGTACCTGAATTTTTTTTTAATATTTATTTTATGACAACATCAGACATGCCAGAAGACGGCGTTGGCTCTCATTGTGGATGGGCGGTCGTGAGCCACCATGTGGTTGCTGGGAATTGAACTTAGGACCTCTGGAAGAGCAGTCAGTCTCTGAGCCGTCTTTCCAGCCCACTGGCTTCTGAATTCTTGCCCCACCTTTCCACACCATGAGCACCTCCCAGCAACTGTGCAACAAGATTTGTTAAGGTTCCATGACTAGCCATGGTTGAAAACTGGAGAAGGTCCCTGTGTCTCAGAAGCCACAGTGAGCTGCCAGGAGGAAAACGGGTACCATTGCCATTGGGTGATGGTCCTTGGTTCTCCAGAGGGTGACCTTGCCAGACCAGAGCATAGTGTCTGTCAAAGCTAGAATTCAGTTATTGAGAACAAGCCAGAGCTGCTGTGACACCAAGGTTAGGGATGAGTGTTAAGGGGGGCTCTGTTTAAGAGTTTGTTGATAAATAATTCATGAGATCGTTAGCACTCTCAGTCTGACAACATGAGATTATACTAATATAGTGGACTCTGAGAAAGGTCAACTGCATGCTGGGCCTGGCCATCTTTTTTATCTCCTGACACAGGCTTGTTAATTATCCCAGCCTAGCCTGGGCTGCTGGGAGGGGAGCTAAGAAGAGTAGTGGGGAACACACCAGTTTGTGTAGAA
Organism: Apodemus sylvaticus; assembly: GCF_947179515.1. NCBI lineage: Eukaryota > Metazoa > Chordata > Mammalia > Rodentia > Muridae > Apodemus > Apodemus sylvaticus. The sequence continues at coordinate 58,757,863 of NC_067493.1, forward strand.
GAAATGGAGACGATCTGGGAAGCAACCAGAGCAGCTCTGTTTGAACCAAGGCTTCACTAGGGTGGTGTTGGGGATGGGTGGGACCAGAGAGCAAGGGTGATAGTACCAGGCTTGGGCATAGCTACCATCGGTAGTTCCTGGGACTGTGGTCAAGGCTAAAGGGTCATAGAAACCTCCTCACAGGCCCAGCTATGTGGGGTATCTAAAGGGGATGTTATGGGCAAGGGAAGTGGAACAGGGACTGTGTTAGAGAATGCCACAATGTGCAGTGTGGAGGCCCTGTGGTGTTAGGCAAGGCCACACAGTGTGCAGGTGGAGGCCCTGTGGTGTTAGACGAGGACACACAATGTGCAGGTAGAATCGTCTGTGCTGTTAGGCAAGGCCACACAGTGTGCAGGTGGAATCCTCTGTGCTGTTAGGCAAGGCCACACAGTGTGCAGGTGGAGGCCCTGTGTTGTTAGAGAATGACACAGTGTACAGGTGGAGGCCGGTGCTGTTAGAGAATGTCCCACAGTGTGCAGGTAGAGGTCCTGTACTGTTAGACAAGGACACACAGTGTGCAGGTGGAGGGCTTTATGCCCAAGTTGCCTCTGGTTGTAGGGGTCCCCAGAGTAACTTCCTTAGAGCATTGGGGAGGGGATATTCCAGGAGCTTTCTGTGCTCTTTCAAGTGTGTGCCTGTGACTGTTCCTCTGTATGATTGTAATTAGCTGTGACTGTAATCAGAGTCACAGAGGCCTGTAGAAACCAGGGAGGTTATCTGCTTGGTTAGCTCCAAGCAGAATAGGGTAGACAGCTGGGGCATGAAGGGATGTCCAGGTACATGTGGAGTGGGGTTCTGAAAGACAGAACCAGCATGTGCCCCAGACATATGACCCTGTGGAGCAAAACAGATGAGGCATGTCTGTGATGCAGGTCTAGGTACAGGGTTCTGTGCCTTACTGGATGATGACCCGACAGAGAGATATGAAACACTTGTTTAGAATTTCCTTGCTGTTATGTAAATACAATCTGAGAAAACTAGTAACACTTTTCACAATAGAATTAAGCCCAAACATAAATTGGGCTTAGCAGGTTTTTAGCTGTGGGAAAATTGTTGGAACATTCCAGAATGATAAAAGGTGCTGGGTAAGTGACCTTTCTAGGCCTCCTTCCTCCAACCCCCAGTTCTTACACAGAGCTAAGAAGAGCACCCTCCAGGACAGTTACCCTGCAGAAGTGTCTGTGGCTCAGGGCAATATATTCTGGTTTATTTACCTTGTTAGACTGACCTCAAGTTAGAATTGCCTCCATGAGAGGCTGATGACATCATTGCTGAGCCAGCAGCGTCATGAGTATTTGCTAAGTGAGCTGGGGCCTCAACCTCACAGCTGAGGAGTGAGTTCACACTGTTGAGCCTGGTTAGAGAAGGGACCACTTGCTCTGGATCCCTCAAAAATACTGTTCTGTGTTCCACTGATAGGCCAGCTGATAGTCAAGGCTCCTCTTAGGGTTTGGCAAGAGGCAGGATCCCAGTGTGGGTAGCCATTGTCCCCAAGCCCTCCTGTCCTGAAGGCTCAGGTTACAGAGGAGACCAGCCAGAGGTCAGAATGCACATTTAGAGACCATAGCTGCCCCACAGTGGTTTATCTCATATGGTTTGTTAAGCTGATGTAACTTAAATTAACTGTTGATTGTGTAATTAGTGCTTTATTTGGTTTTAAGCCTGAACACTCAAAAAGTAAATTAGCTGAGTGGATAGAAGTGGAGTTTTCAGGCCTTCCAAATACTATGTAATTAATCAGGTATGGTTTTCACGGCCTCAGGAAGAGGGTCCAACCTAAATCTGTCACCCCTAGTTGTGCCTGGGGATTGACCCTACCCATCTGGGTCTGTCTCTCCATTAATTACCAGGTATGTGATGGGACCTGAATGAGGCATGTGGCTCCCATCTGGCTGTACCAGTGCCTGCCAGAGACCCAGTTAGGGAAGGAGGGGGAGATGGGAGTGGGTAGGATGTAGGTTCTAACCTGGGCAGAAATCCTATGACCCTGCCTATCAAGTCCTGTCCCAGCCAGTCCTATCTCAGAAGTTGACTGTGTATAGACATAGACTTGTATATAGCCCTCAGTTCATCCCCAGCAGCTGGGCCCCACTGTATCCATGCCCCTCACATGTCCACATGTAGTCTATCAAGTCCTATTGGTCCACCTCAGAGCATACCACAGCAGCTTGGGTCCAGCAGAGCCACCCTGAGCCTCAGCTCAGTTACCTGTGGCTCCATCATACCCAGTATTATCACTAGTCCTCAGTGTCAATCACCTCACCCTCTCCCTTTCTAGCCGTCTCTTGTCTGTAACTTCCCCAGAGTTTTCCTCTTCTCTGTCTCTGTTCCTTCCATATTAAATGCTCAGTCTCCTCTGACTCAGATCTTCCTGCTGAAGTTGGGTCTGTTGTATGCACTACAAGGCCTTCTGTTGCAGTCACTGTACAGAGGCATAAGAGACAATGTCTGCAGTCTGAAGGACAGGGATGTCATACTTGGGCAGGGATGTACTGCCTGGCACCTTCTGGTTTCTGATGGCCATCACCTGGGCTTTTAGCATGTAAGAACTGGATAGCAACACTTGAATTGCATTGCCTGGCTTTACCCTCAACTGTTACCAGCTTTATATATGTTTCTACTAGATAGTACCTAGAACCTGATTCTGGGCCCTAAACTGATGCCTCCATGACCCCATATTTCTTATATTTGCATGTTTGTAAAACCAGCACCAATATGGACAGTTCTGTCACATTCTTTTTTCTACCTCAACTGTAATGGCTCCTGAGAAAACCTTTCCCTAGTAGATAGTTTATTTCTTAATAAGGAAAACTCTTAAGGAACATTCTTAATTCGGGGTTCCCCTTTTAGATAAATTTGCATTATCACAAGTTAGAGCTTTGGAAAGGTAGGCTTGTACTCAGCATCTTTCCTATTGTCCCAGAACATAGTGGGAATTTTCTCTCTTTTTTTCCCTCTCTGATTCAAGGTCACTTGATATATAGACCAGGCTGGCCTTGAACTCAAAGAGATCTGCCTCCTTCCACCTCCAGAGTGCTGGGATTAAAGGCATGTCCATCTGTCTGTGCGTGCAGTCTTGTATGTATATTATATGTGCCCATGTGTGTAGAGGCCAGAGTTCAACTTTGGCTATCATATCTCAGGAGTTATTTACCTTTAATTTTTTTGTTTTGTTTTTTGAGATAGATTCTTTCTATGTAGTCCTGGCTGACCTAGAACTTGCTATGTAGACCAAGCTAGCCTGGAACAGAGATTGTCCTGACTCTTCCTGAGTGCTGGGCTTAAAGGTGTGCACCCCATTACTGGCTACCTTGTTCTTTGGTACCTGGCCTCTCGTTAGTCCCAAGGTTCATTGACTAGGGCTGGCTTCTCCATAGCAAGCACATGCCACCATGGCTGGCCTGAAGCTCAAACGTAAGTCTTTATGTTTGGGTGGCAGATCATTTATTGGCTTCACCATCTCCTCATCAAGTGTCCTTAAAGAATCTTAGCGTCTTTCTCTAGGCCTTCTTTGTCTGCAACTTTAAATGGGTTCAAGTGCTTTCCCTGTCTTTCTACTCCACTTGCTGCTGTCTGTTACTATAGACCTGAGTAAGGGCAGTGAGCAGCAGCTGTGCGACAGCTTGAAATTTCCTTGAAGTTCTCAGGACATGGGCAGAATGAAACCAGAGTCTTTGCCATCATGTCACAGATGATTGCTTAGCCCAGTTCCCAGTAAAACCCTGTTCTTCCCTGAAATCTAATCTCCCAGATCCCACTGTTTATATTTCTTTTGGCATTCTAGTCTTCCAGACTACTACTAGCATGCTCCCCTAAGTTCTGCTTACACCACTCTGTGGCTTCTCTAGCCTACAGCTCCAGATTCTTCTACATTCTTCCCACAAACCAGTTCCAAAGGCTTATGAGCCATGGGGTGATATATCGCAGTAAAGATACTACTTCTCAGTTCCAGTTTTATTGGTTATTTTTTTGTTTTCATTGTTGATGTTGTTGTTGATGATGATGATGATGCTGTGCCAATATACTTGACAAAAGCAAATTACAGAAGAGTTTATTCGAGCTCGCAGTTAGAGGATACAGTCCATCAGAGACAGTGTGGCCGCAGGAGTGGGAGGAAACTGTTTACAGATGAACTCAAGAAGCAGAGAGGAATGCTAGTGCTTAGCTCAGGTTTTCCTTCTCTCTTAGTCTAAGATCCCAGACAGTGGGATGGTGCCACCCATACTGAGGGTGGGTCTTAACCACCTTGGTGAGACCTGTTTAGACATACCTCAGAGACATGCTTAGAGGTATGTCTTCTAGCCGATTCCAAACCCTGTTCTGTCAAGTTCACTAGATTAGCCATCAGAGGGATGACGGGATGGGACAGGTAATAAGGATGGTGATGCTGTTATCACTGTCACATATGCCTTGTGCCGGGTATCCAGCACCATCCCCGTGTTACGCGTGCACGTATGTATTCATGTAAGTCACAGTACATTCCTGTAAATGAGCCATCATCCCTGTTTCACCAGAAGCATAAACTGAGGCACAGACAAGTAAATTGGGGAACAGTGTAGCTGGTAACATAACATTAGAGCAGATATCTTTATATCCCATGTTTTGGCTCTCTCTCTATATATATATCCTCTTACACTAAAGGCCTGTCCGTGCCAACACCAAGGCCAGGCTCTCCAGGGCCCCTGAACCCTGTCCAGCCCCTGAATGTTAGTCAGGCCACTTTTAAAAGATGGGTGTATCTCTTCCCCACCTTGTTCTGATTAATTGCCTCACTCAGTTCTAACTCCATTGCAGTTAAATTTTAAATCTTAATCACATGAATCCATTTGTCTACATATTGCTGATGGCATAGCACTGTCTGAGGGGCCTCCTATACCTGTTGGTGGCTTCTCAGCTGGTGCTAGACACCACAGCTGCCCTTCCTCATCCTCGTGTCCCACTGTTTAGCCCTGCACACCTGGCCTCAGACCCAAAAGCATCCGGACAGTCTGTGAGCAGTCTATGTCTGTGAATTGCACCTGGCTGGATAAGGTGCAGGTGGCTCTGGGGCTGAAGAATGAGTAGATGATAGGATTGGCAAGTGATCCAGCTGTCCTCAGGCTGCCCCAGTGACAAACATGCCAAACGGGTTGATTCTGCTGTACTGACAGTTTAATGAGGTTTGATGGTAAGAGATCATGGGTCCTGGCAGCCGAGGCTGCAAGTTTCCCATGTACCCCTAACCCTCAAGCCGCCACCTCCACTCTTCCTGCACATCTGCCTCAGTGAGCCGTCACTGTCCTATTGCAGTGGCACTAGAATGTTCCGGTGTATTCAGGTTCCACTCACCTCCATGGCCTCATCTCCCACTTTCCTTGAAGGTCCAATAAGCTCTGTGTGGTTATACCTCCTCTCCCCACAATCATGTCCTCATTTGCAAACTATCATAACACAGAGGCCCTGCTGCATGCTATCTCATCAAGTCTTGCCTTCCTCACAGTGGGAGGGGATGTTAAGGCATTGAGGAGCCCAGGCCTAGTCCTTGCTGAGCCCCGTGCTAAGAGCCCTGGTGAGACCAGCCATCGAAACTGTGCTTCTCAGTAGGGGATCACGAAAGGAGCTTGGCTGTATGCACACCTGAAGAGCCACATATGTCTTCCTTCCTCTGTGACAGTGGTTCTCAACCTGTGTGTCACTACCCCTTTGGGGGTCACATATCAGATATTTACATTATGATTCATAACAGTAGCAAAATTATAGTTATGAAGTAACAATAAAATAATTTTATGATTGGAGGTCACCACAACATGAGGAACTATATCACAGGGTGGAAGCATGAGGAAGGTTGAGAGCCACTCTTCTAGGAAATGATGTCTCCCCATGGGCTTAGCCTCCAGAGTCTTGGCACCCACCCGCCCAGGTCATGACCCCCACCACAAGACTCATAGAGGTCTGTGAGCTGCAGGTGTGACGCCCACCAGCCTCAGAAAAGCCCCCGCATGTCCTTCCCAGCCGCCTGGCATATTGTCCTTGAGCTAGAATAAAGCTTCAGGTGCAATGAGCGGCTGCTGAACACATTTTTATCCAACTCTGAACTTTGTCATTGAAGACATCATGGCCTTCAGTTGGGGCAGTGGAAGGTAATATAATTTGATGATGTGTATTAATCATGTTGAGTACATATCTCACTGCAGCCTCCTCTCCATCTCATGTGTCTTGGGGAGATTTATTTTCAACAATATAATTTATTTGATACGAACGTATCATAATTGCAGTTACTAGCAAGTTTTCCCCCTTTTTATTTTAGAGGAAACTGCATTGTTCTCTAGCAGTGCGTCCTTTTCAAATATGTTTTCTGAAAATGGGAAACAACAATTTGTTTCTTGAGTTAACCAGCTGGATGGTTAACTCGATGGGTCTTTCTGAAATGGGTCATCTGACTCCATCCATCGAGTTCCACCCTGAGCATCCCAGGCAGGTCCACGCTGAAGGCCAGTGTCTTTAGCTACGTTCCCACAAGAGAAGCTGCTGTCCCTGCTTTTCAGAAGCATGGATTGAGGCACTGAGAGGGCAAGGGACTTGTCAAGGCTACACTGGGTACGTGTGACCTGCTCCAGAGGCCAGAGCAGCTGGATGGGATGCTGGTATTTCCAGTTAAATTCCTGGTTTCAGACCAGGAGAAGGAACATGAGCTCTCAGCTGGGTAATGGTACCACTGTGTGCTGGTTCACTAGCCCTTGTGGTACCCCATCTCCTCTGTACCCTGTCCCATCTGGGTGTAGAAGAATAGCTACTGGGTCTGCTTCCTATCAGTGAGAGTGTGGTGGGGGCCTCCTTCAACCTGGGTGCTCCTCACAAGATGGAGTGGGCCCAGCCAGGTGGTGGTGGCGCACACCTTTAATCCCAGCACTTGGGAGGCAGAGGCAGGCGGATTTCTGAGTTCGAGGCCAGCCTGGTCTACAGAGTGAGTTCCAGGACAGCCAGAGCTACAGGGAAACCCTGTCTTGAAAAAAAACCAAAAAAAAAAAAAAAAGATAGGGTGGGCCCCATGGAGGTTCCTGGGATAGTTGAGATCATCTGGACTGGGTAAAGCTCCCTGCATATTTCCCAACATCACAGGTCATTCTGAAGCTACAGGATCTGGCCTGGTCCTAGGGGACTGGAGTCGACCTATCCTGAGGGAAGTTAGCCATATTATACCCTCCATCTGTTCCTATTCCTTCATATTGTCCCTCCTGGCTGAGATGTGTCTAGAAATGCCCACCTGTACCCTGTAGCCCGGTACCCCTGGCAGTATGAAAGGCACTGACTCACTTCTCTCTCTCTCTCTCTCTCTCTCTCTCTCTCTCTCTCTCTCTCTGACCCACAGTGCGACAGTGAGAGTGGCGTGGATGACAAGGTGAGCTTGCCTTCCCCCCAACCCCTTCCTTCTGGACTGACCTGGGATAATCTGTCTAACCACCCCATGAAGCTAGGGAGAACCAGTATCTGGGAGTTCTCCTTATTAGAGAGGCTAATACTATAGGGCACTTTCTGGCTGTGTGCCTGCCATGATATCAGTTTAGGCATCCCAATGGTAGACATCAGATAGGCAGCCATTGCGGAGAGCCTGATGGAGATCAGCCCAGGCCCTGGCTGGCCTTAAGGAGGATAGCAGAGCTTTGCTGAACAGCCGTGGCCACCTTCAGGAGGCGGGGTAGGAGCTGTTGGTCATTGTTGCCTTCTGCTGTCCAAAACAAAATGTCCCCATTAATCCAGGGTTTGTGCTGCTCGGTGCTTAGGGTTGGAGTCACTTGCCACCACTACAACTTCTCAGGACCCTCCAGGGTTCTTGAACCCTCCATCACTGATGGTTGAGGAATTAGGAAGGGAAGGAGGGGACTTAGCAGGAGGGAGGGGACTTAGCAGAGGTCACACTTATCAAGTGGGTTGGGGCAGCCAGGTGCAGGATTCTGTTTGTGTTTACTGGTCTTGGCCTCTGAGCAAATAACGTTCTAGCCAATAGGACTGGGTGCTAGTAGCCTGGATTGGATATGGCAATCCCTAATGTAGAGGAGAGGCCATAGAAGATGTTTCCCATATTAAGGGCACAGGAGGGGGTTAGAAGTTAGCCTTAGACATTGGTTTGAGGCAAGTTTTTGCAAAAAGGGCTTTGTATATGTAAGTCTTCAGGGTACACTAAGGGTGTTTGGTGTCTGGTTATGCATATTTTATTTAGGCAGAATCTGCAGTACAGGGCTCTGTGGAGTCATGTCTGGTCTCTTGGCAGGTTTAGCTCAGCTGGCCCCAGGTCCAGACCCTTCTGGCTCTGTTGGCCACCTGCCTGTACCATCTGGTTTCAAGCCTCTGTGGTGCCTTCATGGTCCCTCTGCAGTGCAGGCTCTTCTTATAGGTCCCTTGAATATCAAGGAAAAAAGTCCTGGAGGTTGGTATGTCCAGTCAGAGCCACTGGGGCTCAGGGTTGGAACCTGTGGGAAAGTTGGAGTTGTGCCCCTCACTGCCTGGAGCTGCTGCCTCCCTTCCTGCAGACACCTTATACACATAGGACATTTAAACAAGCACCGGAAAAGTGCTGAGCCTGCAGGTCCCATGGTGCCACCTCTGATGTAGCCCTAACCTTAGAAGACGTTCTCTCTGTAGCCCAGAGCTGCTCAGAGCATATGGACTGGAAGGGACATGGGACGAGGTCTCAAGCTCCTATTCTTCCCTCATGTCTTCTAGAGGAAGCAAACCCATCCCCCACCTAAGGGCAGGTTGCCAGTTGGCCCACTGGTCCCCATCATTTCCCTAACTTCACAGCAGCCAGAGTTGACCCTGAGCCTCCAAGGTACCTGCTCTCCTGTCCACTGTTGTGTCTCAAGACTGTTCCTAGGCTTGCTGAGTAGAGTCCCAGAAAGACACGTATGGTCGGGTCTTCAGAGAGGTCTACACTGGGGGTGCTGAGTGGAGCCCTATGGGGAGGTAGCTACCAGGGAGAGTGGAAGAACACAGCTTCCATCACCCTCACTCACATCCCCCTAACAAGAGGAATGAGCCAAGGTTTTAATGGTAGCCAAGGAGCACCTATCCCATTTCACAGTGTCTGTTTTGTCACTGTGGTGGTGGTCTTAGTGGAGTCTGAACTGGTATAGACAAGGGACAAAGCAGTCAGCAGAGTGACCTGTTGTCTGGGGATATTTATTTATTTACTTATTTACTTATTTATTTTTGTAGGGCAGTGGATCTTTGGGACAGATCACATGCCTGCCCTGTTAGCTCAGATTTCCCTTTCCACAAGCATCTGGGATCTCTGTGTGATGACTACACAGGTTTCCTGTCCTGGTATCTTCTACAGAGAGAGTTGTTATCCTGTAGCAATTATGATTGCTACTTTTTGACAGTCTTGAGGCTACCATTCTTAATGGTTCAATGTATAGCAAAGGGCTTTGTGTAGGAGCTGTATCCTCCAAAGTACCCCAACACCACAGATACAGATCATGGCCCAAACATCTCAGCTCCTGCCACAACAAAGATGCTGCTTCCTCCATGCTGGCATCCTGAGTTTAGGGGTTGTGAGTCTGAGAGTCCAGACCCCATGCTTCCCTCTTCATGATGCTGGGACCCAGGTGACTAGATCCTGTCTTTCGTACATAGTTTGTCAAGGCCAGGTTCTCTACTGAGGACTAAGTTAGAACTAAATCCCTGCCCTATTTCTGAGGTGACAATGTCCCTGCCTTTTCTGGAAGGAGCGAGGCCTTTCAACAGCCTGTATTTACCAGGGACCCTTTAACCTTCACAGACACTGTCTCACACTCCATGTGGCCTGGAAGCAGTGAGCAGGGTCACTGGAGTGGTACCTAGACCCTCAGTAAGGCAGAGGCAGGCAGATCTCTGAGTGTGAGCCCATCCTGGTCTACATAGTGAGTTCCAGGCTAGCCAGAGCTGTAGAGAGTTCCTGTCAGAGGGGAAAGGGGGAATCCCCAATGAGTTCATGGTTTAGGAGCCTCAGCATGGACTCAGAGAGGCTGAGCCCTGCAGTAGCAGTAAAGGGGAACTGGACACCCTTGGTGGAGCTGGACAATTCATGTAGGTAGGGTTGCCCTTTCTTCCAAAGCTTGCAGAATCTGAGCTTAGTTCTCTAGTACTCTGTGTCTCTCCTCCAGGGACTAGCCTGGGGCTCTGATGCAAATCAGGATTCAGACACTCTGGGCAAGTCTCTCAAGTCTCTCTTGTCAACCTGCAGCTCAGCAGCCACAAGTTCTCCTAGCCCTTCACAGGCAGCTATGTACCTCCACCCACCAGGGCTCTACTCTAGTATGGTAGCTGGCAGTACAGGGAGAGCTACCTGTAGGCTCAGGAGTGGGCAGGCAGATGGCTTCTCTTCAGGGCTGTGGTTGGTTGTCTAACTGCTTTTTTTATTGGAAAAATATGGGTAAAAAATTGTGTAGGGGCTCATTAGGCAGCCCATTAGGTCCTGGCTAGTTGCCAGTTCTGCCCATGTGGCCCTAGCAGCTAGCCATGTGGTCAGGACTCCTCCCTGCTGTGTGTGGCCTCAGCCCTGTGGCTAGGCTAGCCAGCCCCCAGGACTGGTCTGCAGCTCTCTGTGGATGTCTGCTAGGAGATGCACCTTACACTCTAGCCATCAAGAAGGCCCTTCCAAGCTGGGCAGTGGTGGTGCATGCCTCTAATTCTAGCACTTGGGAGGCAGAGGCAGGTGGATTTCTGAGTTCGAGGCCAGCCTGGTCTACAGAGTGAGTTCCAGGACAGACGGGGCTACACAGAGATACCCTGTCTCGAAAAACAAAACAAAACAAAACAAAACAAACAAACAAAAAAGGGGCCCTTCCAAGGGTAAGTAGACCCCATATAGGTCAGCACATTGGAAAGCACAGGCTAGGCACAGTAGGGATACTGCTTCCCTCAAGAGTGATACTCCTTCTGAAGTGACTTCAAGGGTAATACTGAAGCCTGCCAACCTCTACTACTTCTGCTACACTGTGTATGTCTTAGGTTTCTGTTGCTGTGTTAAAACACCATCACCAAAGCAATTTGGGGAGAAAAGGGTTTATTGAGCTTAGAGATTGCAATCCATCCATGGTCATAGGAAGCCAAGGGAGGATCTCAGGGTAGGAATGTAGAGGCAGAAACTGGAGCAGAGGCCATGAGGGGTGCTGTTGCACCCCATGACTTGCTCAGCCTGCTTTCCAGTGCAACTCACTACTGCTTAGCCAGGGATGGCATCACCAACACAGGGCCCTCCTACGTCAATCACTAATCAAAAAAAAAAAAAAATGTTTTACAGGCCAATCTGATGGAGGCATTTTCTCAATTAAGGTTCCCACTTCCCAGACAACCCTGGCTTGTATCAAGTTGACAAACAAACAAACAGAAAGCCACCAGCACAGTGTACCTTGGGCTTTGGTGTCCAAGGGCTTTGGTGATTTGTCTCTGAGTTGGACATCTCTGAGTCTCAGGCCTGGTTGGCTGGTTGGCACCCTATTCTCTTCTGCATGGCCACCTATTGGACTTGGTATGCATGAGACTCACTGGGCAGGAACATGGGGTTCAAGGCTTCAGAGGCATCTACCGCTTATAACTGGTACTTTCTGGGACCCAGACAACCCCACCATATCTTACTCACCAATGTTGTTAGTTGGCAAGGCCTCTGAGGGACAGGCAAGGACACTCTGTTGTGAGTAAAGGGATATGATTAGCAGAGATCCAGGGCCTGGTTTTAGGAGCAGATGACAGCACAGCTAGACAGCAGGAAGTGCACAGAAAGGAAATATGGGCATACCTGTCCTGGGTACCTGGTCCCACCTCAGAGCTCAGCAACAGAGCCAGTATGGAGTGAGGGTGTCCTGAGCAGGGCCCGGGCACAGTTCCTGGACCCCAAGGATATTGCAGAATCCTACTGTATGCACATCCTTGTGTAGAGTTGGCTTATTTAGTTCCTAGATGGGTCTGTTGAGGGCCTCAGCTCGGACAGGCCAGAGAAGAAAGGGCTGTACCTGATGGATGCCCCTGATGAGTGGCAGCAGTGTGTCCTTCCCTTTCAGAGCTTGCTGTGCAGATGTTGGTTGTTAGTCTGAGTAGATCCTGGAGCCACCCTTACCTCCCCAGGTGGGTGCCTATTATCTGGTGGTGGCCTAGGCAGAATCTACTTCCCATCTCTGCATGGAGAACCACCACTGGCCATAAACACCACAGACCCTCTACCTGCTGACTTTAGAGTTTCTCTAGGTGGGAACAGCTAGATAGGCCTGTGGGGATGATCCCTATTTCAGGGCAAGAGAGGAGTGAGTCCAGCTAGCCTCAAGTAGGATCTCTAGGATAGAGGGTAGAAAGCAGTTGTGCAGAAGCTCCAGAACCAATAAAGAGACATCAAGCCTCAGCCCTGCCTGGGTTGAGTAGATAGAGCTGGTCATTGGATCCAGGCAGTGTTGCTGTGAAGGCTACGGCCTTATATATGGGGCTCCCGGAATATTATCAGATTCACGGAAACTCCATGATGGTGCCCTGGCTATTTTGTTGGGGTGTGTGGTGGTGGGGAGTATCAGTGAGAGAGGTGAGGGTCTTGGGTGGGGGGGTTCTCCCACACATGTTGGGGGTGTGTGTGGTGGTGGGGAGTATCAGTGAGAGAGATGAGGATCTTGGGTGGGGGGTTCTCCCACACATACACACAGTCATATGCTTATTCACTCTCACATTCTGATACAAGAAGGCTTCTTGATTCCACTCAGGAGCTGCAGTGAGCACATATTCTGGCAAGTCTTTAGACATGTCACGGGACTGGCTGGGTTCCACCTCAGACAGGTGAGTGGTGCTGACAGGAACAGGTATCAGAAATCAGCAGGGTGAAGCCAGGTATGGTGGCATATACCTGTCATCTCAACATTTTTGTGACAGAGGCAGAACTGCAGGCCAGCTTGGGCTAGGAAAAAAAAAAGAATGAAAAAAAAAAAAAAAACAAAGAAAAGCCCACACAGAACAGGTGAGAGATGTCCATGTAGCTTATGCGTAGTCATGGGAACGCAGCTTAACTGGGGGTGGGGAGGGGTTCTGAGTCCTCAGCTCCCCTCACAGCTGCAGCCAGAACCAGAAGCTAAACATTCTGCAATAGTTTTCTTTCCTGTACCCATGCCTCCCCTCCACTAGGACCCAGACCACAAGCCACAGGGATCTCAGGATGCCGGGGACTCTCCAAACCTGTTTCCTAGCCTGAAAAATGGAAAGAATAAAAGCTCCTCCCTTGACACAGCCATGAGGCAAGAAAGCTGTGTTGACCGTGGCTTTGAACAGCCTGGCTATGAGGGGCAGCTTTCTGATGGCTAATATTTTGCAACCACTAATGAAGATTTATTTATTTATTATATGTAAGTACACTGTAGCTATCTTCAGACACACCAGAAGAGGGCATCAGATCTCATTACAGATGGTTGTGAGCCACCATGTGGTTGCTGGGATTTGAACTCAAGACCTTTGGAAGAGCAGTCAGTGCTCTTAACCACTGAGTCATCTCTCCAGCCCTGGCAACCACTAATAAACATACAGCTGTACTCAGCTCTCTCAAAGAAGGAACTGGATTTTGGTAAGAGGGTCACATTTTTTTTTTCTAACAAAGCAATATAGGACTGTATAGCTGGTCTAAACACTGACCCATGTTGAGCACTGAAGTTCCCGTATTAGAACCCAACAGCCCAAAGTCAAGGTACTGCAGAGCCTGTCCATCTGCAGTCCTGAGTTTACCCTCTCGTGCCTAGGTCCCAGCAGCTTCAGGATATCTCTGAGATGTGGCCACCTCCCCTATGTCTCTGTCCATCCTCTCATGAGGATGACATTACAAGTCTCTATCGTGTCTCTGTTATGGTAATTGTCAAAGCATGGTCTGCAGACCACAGATGCTGAGTGTTGCCAAGGCTACTCATTAATGGACACTTTCAGGCAGCAGTTTTAGGCACTTGCCACACTAGTGAACTTAACTCACCTGCCCTTGGCCCTGGAAGCCACCGTCACCCCAGTGCCCTGTTCAACTGGCCCAGACATTCATGTCAGATCTACAGGACAGAACCAACAGCTCCCCAGATCCCAACTTGCACCTCTGCTGGGGGATGTTACTGTTCCATAGCCACATCTCACAGTTCTTTGCCCTGCGACCTCAGACTCAGCTTCTGAGGGTTTGTCTCCACAGAGTAACAGCCAAAAGGGAGAAGCTCTTCCATGGTGTGTGATCCTACCACAGGGCTAGTTCCTCAGATAGTACTCAGGTACCACTGTAGTAAAGTGGAAGTCGGGGTTCCCAGAGGTGTCAGACTAGCATAACCCAAAGGGCCCCAGATAGTCCCAGCCCCCCTCAGTTCCAGGTGGAGCCCCTTAGTGCCCACATCTTCCCCTAGAGACAGAGAACGATGACGGAGTAAGTTATAATGTGAGTTGTTGAACTCACATGGGCTTTGGATAATAAATGTGCCCCAATACCACCATTAAGCCCCAGTGGATTATAGATATTTGGTTTGGAAGCCTGATATTTGATAATAGTGTTATCTCCAGCGGCTGCCTTTATTTCCCATGATAATCTATTCTCCCTCCACTTCCTTCTCAATTTCTAACTTCATTAAATCTCTCATATCACAGTTATTTTCCTCCCTAAACAAAATTAGACAGGCCTGCCCCCAGGTTCTGAAAGTCTAATTTTACTTCCATTCCAGGGTGGGAGGCTTGTGGGCAGGGCTCAGGTATTGTCTCCTGGTTGTGAGTTTTAAGCCCATTGGTTGGATTAATCTCTCTTCAAGGGCTCTTCTGCCAAAGTTAGCCTCAAGAGTGACAAGAAATGACAATCCTGATTGTTATATGATAACATCTTCTCTGTAGATTGGATGTGTGGACAGACAAGGCACCATAGAATAGAAGCTCAGGTCAGGGTCTCACCCTCTCATAGCCCCCCACCCCCAAGTTCCTTCAACAGCACCTGTGTATTTCCTGGCCTGTAGTCTTCCATTCTATTGGTTCCTGAACCCTAAAATACTGCCAAGAGTGGTATTTTCCGCCCTGGCATCCTCCTAAGGTATGAGATTGTCATTGTCATACTTCTGGGCCTTTCTGTCTGTGGCTCTCTTCTGTAGAGATGCCAAGAACAGTAAACCTTTCCAGGCTAAGTGTGTACCACCCTACTACAAACTCAATTGAAAATCAAAACACAAGCCGGGATGGTGGTAGCGCACGCCTGTAATCCCAGCACTCTGGGAGGCAGAGGCAGGCAGATTTCTGAGTTTGAGGCCAGCCTGGTTTACAGAGTGAGTTCTAGGACAGCCAGGACTACACAGAGAAACCCTGTCTTGAAAAACCAAAAATAAATAAATAAATAAATAAATAAATAAAACCAAAACACAGCAACTCTCTCATGGCAGTGGTGCTTGGAAGAAACTACACCAGGGGTTAGATGGGTGAGACAGTCTAGCAATTGCCTCCCCTGGGCACTGGAGGGCCAGCTGTGGGCCCAGAGTCCAAAGGGCCAGCTAGCAAAGTCAGACAGTCAGTACAGAGTGTAGTCCCAGAAGCAGGCCCTAGCTGGAGGGTCCTGCCCTGGGCCAGGCATCCAGGAAGAGACAAAAACAGCTTGAGACACATGTACCCCTCTCCCACACATCCCTTGCTAACCTTTTTGTAGCCCTCACCGTGGTGTGTGTATAGGGGTCACTCCAGGTGACCATGTTCTGTCACCACTCCTCAGCTCTGACTACCTGCAGTCGGGTCCATTCCCATCCTGGGAGCCCTGGAGCCAGACCCTTGACCATGTCCATTTCTTCCCTGCCTCAGTTTCCTTATTGGTGACTGGTGCTTGTGAGACTGTGCATGTTAGGCATCTAGCACAGTAGGTTTTGTTGTTGTTTTGTTTTGTGGGAGGAAATAACAGGATTTGGTGGTGATTTTGCTTCTGTTATTTTTTTTTCCTTTGTACAGAGAAGACCTTTATTTAATAAGTAAATCAGACATAATGCAAGAGCTGAAGTTACAGTTGAGGCTGGTACTTCAGACAGGTCTCCAGTTATCATTGTATTGTAAAGAAAGATTCATTTGTAAAGAGAAATGTTGGCTCAGCCTGTTGTCCTACCTCTAATGTACACCATGGAGCTGGCTCCCACAGGACTAGGAATGGCTGAATTCCCACAAAGTGGATGCCCATCCTGGAAGGCCTTCCACATCAAGCTCTGTGTGGGTCAAGGGCCCACGTGGAATTGCTGGAATTACTGAGTTCTGTGTTTCACCTGTGTGGGTACTGGACTTGAACGGCTCATTGTGCTACGGATTGAGTGGCAGGCAGGCATACTCAGCTTCCTTGTGGGCTCAGGTCAGCTCCCCTGGCCTCACAAACAAGCAAAACTAGATACTTGGTGTCTCCAGCCTTCTGTGAAGTAACTAGGGCTCACGGAGTAGCCCTGGCACCACAGCCCTTTTCAGCGTGAAATGGCTTAGAGTCGGAACTGGATTCAAAGCAAAAACCGGATTGGTTGGCACATTTGCTGTTGGCCCAGGGAGTCTCTCAGCCCTTTATATCCCAGCTCCTGGACTTGCCAGTGCTCTCGCTTCTTTCTGGCTCTGTTTCCCTTAATGTAAGCGGAGTACCTGTTGTCTATAACTTGTTTTTGTGATGATCGTGGAGTAGAGGCCACGGGCGTTTCTTGTGGCCATTGCGCGCTGAGCCTGGGGTGCCACCAGACAGATCAGACAGACAGCCACCCACCCAGAGCGGGCAGATCTGCGCCTCGGGGCTGGATTAGTTGGGCCTGCCCGTGCCCCGCCCACACAGCGCCCCGCCTGCCCGCGCCACCGCTACCCCGCCCGCCCGACGGCTCCTGGCTGCTGCCCAGAGCGCCCGCAGCGCTCAGAGAAGGCGCGGGGACTTGCGCGCCTCGCGCACCCCCGGCCCAGGTTCCTCCTGAGCTGGGCAGGCAGAAAGAGACTCCCTAGATGGCAGGCCCGCGGGAATTTCTCTGCTACCCGCGTCCGTGCAGCACGTAGGGCTGAGACCGTCGATGAACGTAGAGAAGAACTCAGTATCTGGGTGCCCGAGAGGTCAGTGCGCGAAGAGCTAAGCGGGACTTAGAGAGTCGCGGGTGGGGAAGCACCGACCCCTTGGGGGAACTGGCAAGAGTACGACTCTGGGAATCCCGCTCACGCATCCTCCGCTGGAGCAGGTCCCTCAGAGCCCCCGTGTTCCCGCGGCTGCACCTGGGGCGCATGTGGTAGCAAGCGGTGGGGTGTTGTCTGGCGAGGGTCCCGGGTCTGTCGGGCGCGCGGCGTAGGCAGGCAGAGCAAGGTGGGGGCGCGCGTCTTTGTCTGTACCCCCGTGCTCAGTCCGCCACCCGGTGCGTGGTGCCTTGCTTACCTGCCTGGAGTTGAGTTCTTTGTCTGGGGCGGGGTGCGGCCGAGGCTGTGCTTCGTTTCTGATCCGAGGGCTGTCCCTAGGGTCCAATAGTCTCAAACAAAGCACGCGGTGACCCTATCCCCGAGCC
This sequence comes from Apodemus sylvaticus, assembly GCF_947179515.1. Classification (NCBI taxonomy): domain Eukaryota; kingdom Metazoa; phylum Chordata; class Mammalia; order Rodentia; family Muridae; genus Apodemus; species Apodemus sylvaticus. Next base: position 58,775,376 of record NC_067493.1, read on the forward strand.
ATATTGACGCCCCTCGGAGAATTAGTGGTGTCTTCTTGCCAGATATGCCTTCTGCGCGGACCCACAAACCTGTAACCTGGGGATTTACCACATGCATTTTGGAGACCGTATTCTTTTCTTCTGTATTCTGGCTTCACACCAAGATTGGAGGAGAACTGTGTACCTGAGTCTCATCCCTGTAGATAATGTCCAGAAAGTTATTAACGCAGGTCTGGCGTCCCCTGTGATACACCCGTCTTGGCCTAGCTAGCCAGCTCTGAAGTTTGGCAGAAGGGGCAGAGTCTGCCTAGGAAGGACTTATATCCATTCCACCTCTGGTTCCCCCGGAGGTCCTGGAAATTGATGTCTTCTGGGTCAGAGCTTTCCCATTACAGAACGGGAGTAACCAGCCTGACCACATGTCAGAAAATCCTGCAAAGCACTAGGATTCCTGTCTGCACCCATGGTCTTTCTGAGCAATTTGCCTGTGTATGGAGGGAAATGACTGGCTATGCCAGGCACTGTTCTGTGCTTTTCCTCACTCTGCTCCCCACCCCCTTGCCTCTCCTGGAGTCTGAATCATGGATCTGAATCCATAGAAAGTTTAGGTTTCACATCCACCCTTGGGGAGAGCAGTTCCCTGCTGGGACCCCACCCGCAGCAGCAGCAGCAGCAGCAGCAGCAGCAGATGATGATGATGATGATGATGATGATTATAAGACCAAGGAGTTTAGGGCTTCCCTGGGAAAGAACATTCATTGCTAAGAAGTACCTTAAGAAGTCATTAGATCTCAATTAGAGGCAGGCAGAGTAGGGGTCGCCCTCCCTGCCCAAATTTGAGTTGTTTTACTTACTGCTTACTTGTGTAAGGTCTTTTTTGTTTGTTTGTTTTGTTTTGTTTTGTTTTTTCGAGACAAGGTTTCTCTGTATAGCCCTGGCTGTCCTGGAACTCACTCTGTAGACCATGCTGGCCTCAAACTCAGAAATCTGCCTGCCTCTGCCTCCTAGAGTGCTGAGATTACAGGCATGCGCCACCACCGCCCGGCTTGTGTAAGGTCTTAAACACCCTAAGGTTTGGAAGTTGCCTTTTGGCTTGGATGTGGAATTGCAGGTCCTGATGTTGATGGCTTGTTTCATTCTCTAATTGGAGGTTGAGGTTCTTCCTTTCTGACTTGCAGGGCCCCGGGTTTACTTGCTGCATGTGGAGCAGAGCCCAAGATGGGCTTGCAGACTTTGTAGTAAGGGCTGGGTGGCTCCCAGAGGACCTATCAGTGAGGCTGATAGTGATGAACCTAGGGTAGCCTCCTCAGAGGGAGGCCAGCTGTTGGCATCCCCTGGTGCCTTTGGGGCTGGTTATGGAAAGGACAAGAGTTGGGGTTCCCAGAGCCACATAGGAGGCTATAGATAATCAGCAGGACGGATAGATACAGTCAGACTGTACTCCAGAGGAGCCACATGACATGCCAAGAGAGATTAATGGGAACCCTGGTAGCTCTATGTGCAGAAGAATGGGATAGGCGGGATCCAGAGATTCTACACAGTTGTACAACAGTCAGAGAAGTTTGTGTTCTGCTCTGCTCTGGGGTAAGCCCTAAATTTTCTCAGCTGGGTGCCATTGTTCTGATTTGGTTTGTTGTAAAGAAATTTGTGAAAGCTAAGGTAGCCCAAATGGTCTTTGTACAGGAACAGATAACCAAGTGGCCTGCCTTAGCTCTGATAGGCTAATGACAGAATCTCCTGGAGCTCCGGTGTCCTAGAAGTGAGGGCAAGGCAAAAGGGGCAGAGCTTGGTCAGGACCCTGGTGTACCTGTCTGCAGACAGAAGTGATAAGTAAACAGTTGATTCTGGCCCCAGCAGGCTCTCTCTGCCTGCCCAGCAGGCCCCTGGCTTTTCCTATCCACTGACTGACTCCCTAGTCCTTGTGATTCTGAGTGCTTTTAGGATAGACCCTACAATGGTCACTCCTCCTAGCAAACCAGGAGTAGGGTTAGGAAGAAAAACGGCCCTGACCTTGAGAAACCTTGACTTGTTCTGCCTTCTCTTCTACCAAACTAGCTTGAAGTGGTGACTATAGAAGCAGCAGAGGGGTCAGAAGGCGTGGCACGGCGCAAAAGGACTGAGCTGGGCAGAGGTACATTTAGGTGGGATCCTGAGCCTCGCTGGCTTTACTTGTAAAGACCTCTGATCAGGCCTAAGCTGTGTTGACTTGTGTCTGAGCAACTCTGCTACATCTCCAGGGCCTGGAATCCAGCTCACGCCACACTTGGAGCTACAGGTTTGGTTGTAGCCTCACCTCCTACCCACCCTTGGCAGGATCCCTCAAGCTCCAGGGAATTGGGAGTACTGCTGGTTCCATACCATGTGTGTGATGTAGCACAGAGGGTTATAGACTACAGAAGTTCACAGAGACTGAGTGGAAGTCCAAGATGAGGACCCTGAAAAATCTGGTATGTGAGGTGAGGTGGCATGCTTTGTGCTCTGAAGCACTATAGTCACCTCACCCAAGATGTAGCCTGTCATCAGGAGAACACGCAGTTGTGTAGTCAGAGTGGCCCGTGGGTAGGGCCTGCCTCCCCAGTCACTACCTCTCTGTCCAGCCATGGGTTCTGCCCCTTACCATTCTGGGGTATTCTTTCTTAACTAGAAAAGAAAAGGGGGAGAAGAGCTGGATGTGGTGGTGTACACCTTAAATCTCAGCACCCAGGAGGCAGAGGCAGGCCGCCTGGTATACACAGTAAGCTCTAGGCCAGCCAGAACTACAAAATGAGATGTTGTCTTAAACAAACAAATTTAATTAATTAATATGTACAACATGTGCAAAGGAGACCCGAAGATCCCCTGGGACTGAAGTTACAGACCCATCGTGTGGGTGCTGGGAACTGAACTTTGGGCTTCTGGAAAAACAGCTAGTGGTCTTAAACACTGAACCATCTCTCCCCAGCTCCAGTGTTCTGGGATTTTCTTTAATCTCACCAATCAGAATCCTATTCCGTGTCCACAGTTCTTTAGGCCGAGGTAGTCTGGACTAGATATTATGTCCCTTTTGCCTGTTGATAGACAGTGGGGTGTCCTCACCCCATGACAGCTGGGCCTGGCCTGGGCCTGGCATCCTAAAAACCCAGCTCTACATAGCCCCATCCCAGGCCTCAGGTGGGCCATATAAAAGCTCTGTGGACAGTAAGGGCTCATTAGCTCACACATCCTGGCATTGTCCTGTTAGATTGTGCTGGGGAACTTGTAGTTAGTAGAAGCTACATTATGTTGAAGTGTCATCTGATTGTGGCCTTCTTGGATGAGGTTGTTCTTTTGACCTCAAGTCTACTCTTCTACTGTTTTTCCCATGAATTCCCTTGGACCAAGCCTATTCCCCCTCCCTGCAGAGGCTATTTCATTATATTCAATGATTACTGAATTTCTTTTTTGTAAAATCATAAAATAGTGTGAGCCCATGGCCCAAGACCCTCCAAACCCCACCAATCTCCAGTGCACACCTACCTTCTAAGGCCTTACTGACATAATCACATACATTCACACTCATTGTACATGACAGTGTATGTAAACTTGTGCACTGGTGTAGCTGTCCATACCTCCTTACACACGATCAGCCTTATGCCTATACAGTACAGGCACCCAAAAGCAAGAACAGATGTGTAGGTGTGTGCATGTACCTGTGCAGTGCACATATGTAGGCACCTTGTGTGCACGTCTGTGGTCTACATGTCTCATCGTTGCCCCCTTTTCGGAGCAGCATCTTTAAGGCATTAAGTGGCTATGGCGGTCTTCACAAACCCCAAACTTCATTGAAGCATTTGTGTGCAGATGCAGAACAGGGAGAGGCAGAGACAGTCTTGGGACTTCAGGTAAAACCTAGAGACTCAAGGCCCCATTTTTGTCGATGGAATGCTTCTGCACTGGGTTGTGGAGGAGGTTCTCCACAGACCCACTCACCCGTGCATGTGATGTAGCACAGAGAGTTATAGACAGCAGAAGGCCGCAGCTCACTGTTGGATGGAAGTTTAAGGTCAGGAGGGCACAGGGGAATCTAGTACCTGTGTGGGATGCTTCCTGGTTCACAGAGGGCCTCTCAGTGTCCTGTCATGATGGGATGTCTGGGAGTCCTCCAGGGCCTTTATCCAAGGGCACACTGATCCCACACATTCCTTCATTGACCGAAGATCAGCTTGCGGGCGTGCTATCACATTGAGAGTTCGTTTCAGTGTGATTTGTGTGAGCACATACTCACTTCCTATTGAAGAAGTGATCTAAGAGGACAGAAAGATCTATCTAGGATCATGTTTACCAAGTGTTTTCAAAGTGTCAAGTCCTTCATAGTATGGGCCCTCCATTCTTCTCCCATGGCTACATTCTCATCCTAATTACTTACACAGCTACAAGTGCCTGCTCAGTCCAAACTACACAAGTATGCTTCTCTGGGAGAAATGGAAAAGAGAGCAGCAGGTCCCCTCAGAGTTTCCTGTACTTGGACTACACCAGCCCTGACTTGGCCAGTCCTAGGAGTTGAGAATGGTGCTATACCACAGCATAAGACACGTCCCCCACCTGGTACCTACTAGGACCACTCCTGTGGCTCATAGCTGAATGTATCCCAAGGTATCTTTGAATAGAGCTTGGCACAGTTGTGATGTCAATGTCAAGCCACAGCGTCTGATGTTGCACATCCCTGAATAGGTGGTTCTTCTCTCTCTAACTCTCCAGGCACTGACTCTGTCTGTGCCCCGGGCTGGGCATGAGGCAACCACAGTAAGGACTGTCCTCCCTCCTCTGTCTTCAGCCCTATAGCTGAGACCCAGAGGAACCCTGAGCACAGAGACGGGCCACCTGCCATGCTGCTGGCATTCTCAGGCTATTCTTCCACAAGGCCGTCATACTTGGCCCATTTTGAGCAAGTCCATCGAAGCTTTATGAGCATTGTAAATATGTGTGCACAATACCAAGTCCAGGACTAAGCGTGTCTTCCCTCAGAAGTGTATATTATACTAGGCATTGGGTTTTGCTGGGGTGGTGGATAATAGTCACTCTCAGCTCCAGCCTGTTAGCCTCTTCTCTCTCCTCAGGCATCTGTGGGCTCTGAGAAGCTCTTTGCCCCGGCACCTGACAAAGGTGAGTGTATCCCCAGCCCAGATCTTGGGTCTCAGGTCATAGAGACTCAGGGGCAGTAGGAGCCTTGGGAGGGTCTGTTTATCTCATTGGGCAGGGATGGTGGTCTAGAAACAGTAGAGCAAAGGGAAGCAGTCCTAGTGTGGGAAGCCACTTCTGCTGATCACTGCAGGCATCAGAAAGAGACGGGCATCAGCTTATGCATGTGTGGCTGTGTGAATATATGGTAATATATGCTACAGCCAAGAGAATAAGTAGAGGTTGGACAAGTGTCAGCCATGGGGCAAGTTCTTGTAGAACCCTGATCTTCTCTACAAAATGAGGTCATGGGAGCTGGACCTAGTGGCCCAGGCCTCTCTTCCCAGCTATTTTGAAGGCTGAGGTAGGAGGATTAAAATTAGAGGCCATTGTGGGCTATGGAGTGAGTTTGTGACTATCCTGGACAGCTTAAAGCAACCCTGTCTGAAAATAAAACAGTCAAAGAAGGCTAGAGAGATAGCTCAGTAGCAGAGCACTTGACTGGCATGTTCAAGACTCATCTCCCTACACTGAGGTGGCTCAGTGGTTAAGGCAGTACCACGTGGGCACACTGCCAGCCAAGGCCATCTTCAGTGAACTTGAATTCAGTACCCAGAGCCCACATCTTGTGGGGAGAGAGCTGATTCCTACCAGTTCTCCAAGCTCCGCACGTGTACCAGGGCATGTACACACACAAGCTCATGCACACAGTGTAAAGAAAAAAAATAAAGAGAAATAAGGACACAGTATCACCAGCCTTTGACCTCAGCACTTGGGAGGCAGATGCAGGAGGATCTCTTGATTGTTGAGGCCAGCCTGATCTACAGAGCAAACTCCAGGACAGCCAGGACTACATAGAGAGACCCTGTTAAGAGGAAGGAGGGGTGGCTGGAGAAACGGCTAAGTGATTCAGAAACCATACTGCTCTATAAGAGGACCACTAGAATTTGGATTCCAACACCCATATCAGGCAGCTCGTACTTGTACTCATAGAGACACACACCTTGAAAACACATAATTTTAAAACTAAAATAAACTGGGCACTGGTGGCGCATGCCTTTAATCCCAGCACTTGGGAGGCAGAGGCAGGTGGATTTCTGAGTTCGAGGCCAGCCTGGTCTACATAGTGAGTTCCAGGACAGCCTGGACTACACAGAGAAACCCTGTCTTGAAAAACACACACACACACACACACAAAAAAAAAACCCAAATAAGACTAAAATAAATGTTTAAGAGAAAAAAGGGGCAGAGGGTGTGGTGGCGCACGCCTGTAATCCCAGCACTTGGGAGGCAGAGACAGGCGGATTTCTGAGTTCAAGGCCACTCTCTCAGAGTGAGTTCTGGGACAGCCAAGCTACACAGGGAAACCTTGCCCCAAAAAACCAAAAGGAAGGAAGGAAGGAAAAGGAAAAGAAAACGGGAAAGGGGGGCTGGAGAGATGGTTAAGAGCACTGATTATCAGCTCTTCCAGAGTACCAGGGTTAGATTCTTAATACCTACATGGTGGTTCTCTGCCATCCTGCCACACTAGTTCCAGGTGATCGGATGCCCTCTTGTGGTCTCCACAGGCACCAAGCAAGCTGGAGGTGCACAGGATATGTGCAGCCAAAACACTCACACACAAAAAAATAAATGTGGGGGCTGGGGAGACCCTCACAGAAACTTTAAAAATAAAACTTTAAAAATTGGGCTTATAACCGCCTTATACCCTAACCTTACTTTGGGACCTAGAATTCTGGAGTTAAGAAAAGGACCTGGGGCTGGGTACCAGGGAGGAGGCTGGCATACCTGAGCTTATCTGTGCGACCTCGGGTAATGAACAGGACTTATTTCTGTTCATGTTTCCCCATTGGATGTAGGGATCATCACAGGACCCTTAGCATTCTGCCAAGAGCAATGTCACATCTGGTTACTGGCAAGTGGTGCTCAGGTACTTAGGGCCAGGTCCAACAACACACCTGCTCTTTCTCTGCAGGTTCTGGGAGAGGTGAGAAGTCAGAGGCCAAGGCAGGGACAGTGCCCAAGGTGTCAGGCCTGGAGCGCAGCAGTGAGCTCAGCACCGAGTCTTTCCTGCCTGCCACAGCACCTGCGCCCTCAGGACCTCCACCAGGAGCTCTGGCCAGCCCCCTGGTGAAGAGAGAAGCGTCCATTGTACCTCACCACGTTCCACAGCCACAGCTTACCCCGCAGCATCGGGGCTCACTCCCAACACACGTGCCTCTGTCCTTGGGCGCCTTGGTGGGCCCTGGCCCTGGCCAGGTGGCATCCAGTAGCCTGCACCTGCACAGCCTCAGGTGGGGAATGGGTGAGGACGTGGCTTGGGGAAGGGCTGTGGCTTCCTGCCCGTCCCAGAGCTGAGGGCGGTGCCGCTGGCCTTGGAAAGGGACTGTGGCTATGGGATATCCAGGTTCTGAGGGCAAGGATGCCACGCTGAGCCCTGTGTCTTGCAGCAGGAGCAGCAGCACGGTCAGCGGCACCCCTCTGGGCCTGGCAAAGCACGTGACACTGTCTCCACACGGCCCCAGCCCCCACCTGTCTACCTCACACCTGGCACTCAGGTCCCAGGCGCAGCACCAGCACCACGCCGCGGCAATGTTCGCTGCCCCCTCAACATTGCCCCCGCCCCCAGCGTTGCCCGCCAGCAGCCTGGTCATCCCAGGACACCCCGCCGGTAGGTATTACACCCAGGGGTGCATGCTCAACCTCATTGGGGCCCTGGGCCAGGATGGAAGAGGCGAAGATCCTGGGAGGTTTGTGAGCTAGCCCTTCGAGGGTAGTGGTGGAGGGGATCTTAGAGGACTCAGGGCCATGTGCATAACACCCCTACTCAGTCAGGCAGTCCCTACTTTGCATTGGACTCTTCCACCTTTGCTGCTCCCAACTTCCAGAAGATTCCGAGTGGGGCCCAAGTCCTTCCTTTTACTTTTGGCTGGAACCTTCACCAATTTTTAATCTCTGAAGGATTTCTGAGTGGAGTCAGCTGTTCATCCTGCAGGGCCAGTATCCCAGCCTGAGGCCCCGGGCCGCACAGGCTGGACAGGGCTCATAGACTTCTCTCCTTGCCTCTAGATGCCAGTCTGTTGATCTCATTCAACCAGCCAATCATGTATTGCCAGCCTCATTCGGGGATTCTGATTGGTACTTGGTCACAGGCTCCTCTCTTACCTCCACCCCTGGGCCCGCAAGTAGCGAGTGGCCACCACGGCTTGGCCTGCCGACCCCGGGAGTGCCAGGTGACTATCCGCCTCGCCCCGCTGGGAGCCCGCGGCCGACGTGCCTCTCTGTCTCTCTCTCTTTTTCTCTTGTAGATCACGAACTGCTCAGGCAAGAGCTGAACACGCGGTTTCTGGTGCAGAACGCGGAGCGGCCTGGCGCCTCCCTGGGCCCGGGGGCTCTGCTGCGGGCCGAGTTCCACCAGCACACGCATCAGCACACGCACCAGCACACACACCAGCACACACACCAGCACCAACACACATTTGCCCCCTTTGCGGGGCTGCCCCCGACGCCGCTTATGCCGCCCACCGCACCCTCGCCGGTGCGTAGGCCCGAGTGCTGGCTGCTGGCGGGGCGGGCTGGGTGGGGCAGGCAGCTGCACACACAGATGCACACTCTCATGCACATAGGCCACGAGCTGATGGTCCTGGTATCTTCTGCCGATGTGTGTAGACCCCACTTGGCTGTCATACTGGATGCTGGACTGTGGGCCTGAACCCCAGCCCACCCTCTGGTCTCCCCTGCCAGGGCCTGAGCCTGGGCTGACTGCAACAGTGCTCTGTCTTAGGCCTGACATCAGGTCTCAGAGCCTGGACAAAACCAGGCCACTGCAGTGTCCTCGTGTGCCTTTGGTCCATTTCTACCTTGTTGCGTGCAGCTATTTCCTCTCTGTCACAGCCTGGGGGGGTCATGGCTCTCCTATCTTGTCTCCAGCCAGGGCTTTATGCCTGTGCCCCTGTCTAGAGCCTCAGCTGAGTAAACACCTACCTGTTCGAACCAGGAGCCAGGTGATCACACCAGGCCATCTGCTTCAGAAAGCAGTAGCCATCCTGGTCACTGTCCAGCCCAGCCGTGGGTGGGTTCTGGGCCTATAGAGGGCATTAGGCCTGTACAGGAAGTCTTACCTTTGCATTCTTCCCTTGCAGTTTGACAAGTTCTCACCCAAGCTGGACAGCCCCTACTTCCGACATTCCAACGTGAGTCCCTGTACTCGGGCCCAGATTGCAGCCTGCTCGGGGTTCGAGGAAGCTACAAACTTGTCCTACTTCCTTCTGGATGCTGGGGGTGGGGGGGCGGTGAAGCAGAGCTCAAGGCCCTCCACCATGTGGGGTCCACAGCCCATAACTCTGTCTCTCTGCAGCTCTTCCTGCTCTTCCCTCCCACAGGCCCTGGGTAGCCCACCCTGCTTTTGCACCCTGGTCCCTTTGGGTCCCTTCAGGGCGCTTTTCTGCCCAAGGTAGAGCTAGCTGCTTCTGGCAGGGGGGAGGCTGGCAGGTGGGTGGACTTAGGGCATGGGGCGGGGCTACTGACTACCTCCAATTCTAGTTGCCAACTGGCCTTACTCTGTGCGACCCCTGCTGGCTGAGAACCTGTTTGCAGTTGGAAAGCCTGCTACTGGGCTGTGTAGAAGTTGGCCAACTGATGTGGCAGTGAAACCCATCACCTTGCCCAGGAGGGAAGGAGCAGGAAGAGCCAGGAGCTGAGTAGGAGAGGTTCCATGGCCTCTCCCTCCAAACAGAATGGAGGCTCCATTTCACTTCAGCCCCCTTTGCTCACGCAGCAGCTCTCTAAGTCTCCAGGGCTAGAGGCTGTGCTTGTTCCTTTCCCGAAGTACTGTCTTACCCTTTGTATGTAGGTTCCCCTCAAAGTGAGGCAATCTGTTTTCCCCAGAGCTGTCATAAGCCAGTCTTCCTGCCTTGGCAAGTCCTCTTGACTGAAGGGGAGGTGGTCTTATGATGGGACTGAGCTAACTGTGCAGGGTCCCACCGCATGCCAAAGCATAGTCCATCCCAGAATTTGGGGCTCCCAGAGGCCTCCTGCTTGCTTCCTCCCTCCTCAGTGTATAGCTCCCTCACGTGCTCTCTCCCTCTCTCCCTGAACCTTCAGACTTCAAACTCCATCGAGATAACAGGCCGACCCAGTGTGGTTCACACTTTCCTGCAGAAAGCCCCTGGGGTAGGTGTCAGCAGTCTCCCATGTAAGTGGGCAGCATATGCTCAGGTGCTGTCTCTCCCAGCCCTGGGCTTCCGCTCCCATAGAGCCAGGACCTGACCCTTCTCCCTCCTGTTTACCACAGGTGTCTGATCCGTACCGGACAGCAGTCAGGGTGAGTGAGTGCATGCTGGGAAGGAGTTGGAAGCACACCCGGGGCTGTGGCTGGGAAGGACTCCGGTTCTCTCCTGGGTGGCCTTGGGGTGGTCCCGATGGTAGGAATCTGGGGAAGATGAGGCCTGGGAAGAGGCGCTGGGCTCTCTGAGCACATCCCGGTCCTGCCACAGAAACCAGGGAAGTGGTGTGCGGTACACGTGCAGATCGCCTGGCAGATCTACCACCAGCAGCAGAAGATGAAGGTGAGGCCGGGCCAGGCGGGTGCACCGCCAGGGCCTCCCTGGTGGGGCCATTTGGGAGGACTCTAGGGTGTGTGATGAGAGGCTCTGGCCAGCTCCAAGGCTGCAGTGAGGAACATTCACGGAACTGCCCGGGAAGAGCCTGGGTTGGGAACACAGTGCATGTGCACAAGTGTCTTGATTGGCAGGAACTGGGAGAGGGACAGTGTCTTCACTGGAAGTCAGGACAGTCTGCAGTACAGACGCTCTCCATGATGCACTGCACCTTTGTGTATAGTTGTAAAAGTCTCCCAAAAGACCTTAGTCAAGTCAGCAGAGAGGGACTCGTGAGAGAGCACACATGCCTTGCTGGAAGAACAAAGGTGCTTGCAGTTTCCAGGACTGGAGTGGTAAAACTCGGGGTGACCACAGTGATTCCTGAGTGATCCTTGGTGATATTTTAGGAAAGAAGGGTTTGGTTCTCACTCAGCTGTTAACAACATATGTAGACATACAAGGTTTACCTGCCTCCCACTTGCCCCCACCCAACATGGAACACTCCTACAAGGTGATGTATAACCCCCCAACTCAGAGAGAGAGAGAGAGAGAGAGAGAGAGAGAGAGAGAGAGAGAGAGAGAGAGAGAGAATGAGAATGAGAGACATACTTTGGGAACTAAGAGGAACATGAGCTCCCAAATGCTGGCTATAGCAAGGTGTGGCAGGGCAGGTCACACAGACAAGGGTGGAAGTGGAAGGGCAGGGCAGTACCCTTTCCTTGTCCTCAGAGCCACACTCAGTGGAGCCTCTGGCCACAGAGCCCTCCAGGGATGGCCAGCACAAAGGGCAAGCACAAGTTTAATAAAGTAGTTTAAGGGTTTCATTTGACTGTGTGTGTGCTTACATGTGTGTGCACCTGTATATGCAATACATGTGTGCCATGGCATGCATTTGAGGTCAGAGACAACTTGAAGGAGTTGGATTTCTCTCTTTACCATATGGGTCCTAAGACTTGAACGCAGGTCCTCAGGCTCAGCGGCACAGCCTTTACCTGCTGAGCCGTTTCACTGCTGTAGATTCATGTTTTTAAACATGAATTTCATGATTGGAAAACAAGCAAATTTGGAACAACTTAGGCCTGTGGATATGCTGTTTCAGCTGAATTTTGTGAAATCTAAATGAAGATATTTTCTGCGAAATGAAATACACAGATATGCTATTTTATAAAGAATACACTGATTGAGAACCATGATACAAAGGTGGCGTGTGCCATTGTGACTCCATGCATCGCACACTGCAGTAGGGTTTTGGTTCACCTGTCCCAGAGGAAACCCACTAAAACTGACTTTTCTTCCCCATACCATGGGCAGTTCCTAAGGAGGCACCTCCAGTGAGGTCCCTGTATAGTCCAGGCCACCAGTTCAGGTTCTGCCTGGGGCAATGGCCAAGCCTCTGCACACAGCCCTGGCACACACTCTGTCCCCCTGCAGATGCAGCTGGACCCCCACAAGCTAGAGGTTGGCACAAAGCTGGACCTGTTCAGCCGGCCCCCTGCCCCAAGCATGTTCTCTGGGTTCCACTACCCACAGGACCTGGCCCGGCCCCTCTTCTCCAGCACAGGTGAGACCACAGGTAGCTGGGATCAGGGGTCTGAGTGGGGCCAGAATATCTGTCTTGTCCGGTGTGGGGATGAGAGACTCCCCAGGGCCCTTGCACAGTGTTCTTTATATCTACTGCCAGTTCCAGCCCAAAGGCCCTCTGTTTCCTAAAGCCAGCCCATGTACACTGAGACCCTAGTGCTACTTACTCAAGACCCTGACCACTGTGTCACCTGGGCCTCTGTCCCACCTTACTTGATGCTTGGTGACCTGTTCCCTCCTCATCCTAGCATCCCTCATCACTGGAGCTCTATCTTCTTTAAGCTCAACACCCCCAGGACAATATCTGTGTTGTCACCACATGTAGCAAACTGTTTCCAACAACCTGTGTCCCAGCCTCACCTAAGTACATGCAGAGTTATTTGCTCTTAGCCTTGGAAGCCCTTTGCCACAAGACTTGATGCCCAGGGTTTATTGGGGACACCTGTCTGACTTGTATCCAAATCCTACGTCTCCAGGAGGAACAAAAGAGACTCAGCTTGAGGCTACATGAGTGAAGTCTAGACACAGTATGTGCTGCAGATCAGTTATGAGCATGGTAGGAACTTCTTTAAACTCAAAACCTGAACCCAGATATTGGTAGAGACAAGTTGAGGGCCTCTGTGAGAATGTTCTTCCAGCCTGTGTGCATGCACACGTGTCCACAGCACATGTGAAGGCTGTCTTCCCTCTGTAGGATCCCTCTTCCATGAGGTCTCAGGTCTGTTACCTCAGAGCCCCAGATATCCTCATCCTTTCCATCCTCTTCCCTCAATGCCCATGTGTGGTGGAGGAGAGAGAGCAAGTATATTTTCACCTTTGCTAACAAGTTAGGATGGCAGAGCTGGCTAGCCGCCCAGAGCTGGCCTCACAGTGGCTTTTCCCCTGGACTGGCCCTCAGATCTAGACTATCAAAGCAGAGGTGTTCCTGATGGCTTACAGCCCGGCTCAACCCCCAGGACATAACTCTTAGTGCTCTGCATGGTCTTGCTGCTGACCCCTCCTCTATCACTCAGTCCCTGTCTTGGATGACCACTGCCTTCTCCCCACTTCCCAAAGTTCTCTGTCTTCCTAATTCTTAAACCTGCCTAGTGTCCACCAGACATTTGGTATTTTTACTGGGATTGAGTTGAAACTATACGGAAAAGAAAATCCATTCCTTTCCAGTGTCATTTACTAATCCATCAGCAAGGTGCAGCCCTTTTGTGTAGGAATATAGACACATTCCTGCAAGTTCTATGTCTCACTCATTACTCATTTAAAAATTACATTTAGCCGGGTGGTGGTGGCACACGCCTGTAAGCCCAGCACCTGGGAGGCAGAGGCAGGTGGATTTCTGAGTTCCAGGCCAGCCTGGTCTACAGAGTGAGTTCTAGAACAGCCAGGGCTATACAGAGAAACCCTGCCTCAAAAAAACCCAAAAATCAAAAAAACAAACAAAAAATTACATTTAGCTTAAAAAAGGAAAAAAGGGAAAAAAAAAGAGTGTATAGAGTGTATAGACTCTGAAGAAGTATATGCTATCTGGTTTGAAGCCCATACTCTTGCTAAGCACTTAGTCCCTGATGCCCTGAGAAACAGTGTAGAAACCCTCTCTTTAAGGGATGGCTAATGGTTAGCCTGCTTAGCCCCGGCTCCTTTCAGAGACTAAGGTAGCTCAAATTGCCTAGTCCTGCATCTCTCTCCCTTTGCTAATCTTCCAGCTTCATCAGAATGTTAAAATGAGACTTCCTGGCATCTGTATTTCCTCGACCTTTATTTCTTTGCTGTCCTTTTTCTAAGTTGGGAGCTTAGAGTTCAGCCTTTCTCCCAATGTGTACAGTTCTGCTCCTCTCCCAAACTGTACCTGTGGATTTGCATTGCTTTGAGAGGACTGATTTCTGTGCCCAGTTGAGAAGATGGGTTTGTTAGATCCTCAGTGCAGACCAAAAGCTCTGATGACTGGAGTGGGAAGTTCACCCACATCTGTCCTCTTAGAATAAATATGTGCCCCACCTGCCACCCCAACCTGCTCCCCACACCTGCTGCTCTCCCACCTGCTGCACCCCCTGCTGCTCTCCCACCTGCTGCCCTCACCACCTACTGCCCCCACCTGCTGTTTTCCTACCTGCTCCCCCCACCTGCTGCTCTCCCACTTGCTTCCCCCACCTCCTTCCCCCACCCGCTGCCCTCACCACCTGCCGCCCACCCATCTGCTGCTCTCCCACCTGCTGCCCCATGCAGAATGGGCTCTTGACAGGTTCCAGTGCTGATCTCCCTAGTCATCCCCTTCAGCAGTCCCTACACTGCTCTTCACACTTGGTTCTGAGAGACCCAGGGTTTGGTTGTTGGAGATGCCAAGTCAGGTACCAAGATGACCCCCTTGCAGACAGAGTCCTGTGTTCAGGGACTCCACAGAAGGCCATGGACCCAAGACCACCTGCCTCCCTGTGTCATCAGGATCATTTTTAGCTCCAGTTTTAAACCCACCTTGGGCATCCGTACCATTATGGTTCACTTACTTGGGCCTCCTCTATTATTGCCCACATCTTGGCTTCTTCCTCTGTGTGAGCTCTGCTACAGTCAGGACCATTGCCCCTGCCCACTCTGGGGCCCCCAGGGGCCTCCAGGTCTGAATTCCAACCTCACGATCTAACTATATACCTGCACAGTGATGTAGATGTGAAAGAATGGGAGACAGAGGCTTCCAAAGTAAACTGGGGTATCCCACCTGTGACTCACCTTTAGAGGGAGGATGTCTGGTGGCTCTATCAACCTGGTTACTATCCACCCAGGTGCCACCCATCCAACCACCAACCCATTTGGACCCTCAGCTCATCACGGCAGCTTCCTGCCCACTGGTCATCTGACAGGTAGGTGACGTGGAAGCCCGGGTGGCATCTCCCATGGGCTAGAGGGGTATGAGGGGTCCACGATCTTTAAAGGCCAGTGTCGGTGGCACCCACACAGACTAGAAGCTTCTGGGCCACTCTGAGTTTGGGGGCAGGGTGGGAGATTTCTGACCCCCGCTTACCCTCTCCTCATCCCCTGCAGACCCTTTCAGCAGATCCAGCACTTTTGGAAGCCTGGGCAGCCTGAGCAACCACGCATTTGGAGGTCTGGGCAGCCATGCACTGAGTAAGTGAAGGTCACATCCGCCCCATAGCCCTTCACCCTGCACAGTGCTGAGTGAGGCAGCCTGCCCAGCTCACACACCTGGCCCCGTCTTCATCTCCCACTTTAGCCCCAGGGAGCAGCATCTTTGCCCCCAAGGAGGGCACAGCTTTGCTCGGCCTGTCCAGCCCCCATGATGCGTGGAACCGGCTGCACCGGGTGCCACCTTCCTTTCCTACCCCGCCCCCATGGCCCAAGCCAATGGACACGGAGCGCCTCTCAGCCCTGACCAACCACGACCGAGAGCCTGACAAGGGCCAGGAAGAACATGAGAGGTGAGTTCATCTGGCCCTGAGACCTCCCTACTTAGTTTGGTTTCTCACCGGGCAAGTCTGTTAGATCAGGACTAATCAAAGCAATAACATGAAAATAAAAGAGGGCAGGGCAGCGGTGGCACACACCTGTAATCCCAGCACTCTGGGAGGCAGAGGCAGGCGAATTTCTTGAGTTCAAGGCCAGCCTGGTCTACAGAGTGAGTTCCGGGACAGCCAAGGCTACACAGAGAAACCCTGTCTCGAAAAAACCAAATCCAAAAAAAACCAAAAAAAAAAAAAAAGAAAGAAAGAAAGAAAGAAAAGAAAGAAAAGAGAAGACTCCTTAAGTGTCCATGGGAGTGGAGGCTGGTGCTTGGAGGTCTCATGAGGCAGAAAAGGGAACTTTTAGGGTGGAAGATTCAATCTGCTGCTCTGCTCCCTCTCAGTCTCACAGTTGTAGGAAACACCTGCAAAGGTTGGTATGTTAACCTCGTCAGGAGCTTCCTGGCTTCTAAATGCCTGCAGATGTTCTCAGTATGTCTTAACTTCAGTATGTCAGCTTACCTGAGCCTTGTAGGTCATTAGCCCTTGCTTCCAGACCCTAAGAACGTATACAGGGAGTTTGGGGGATAGATAGCATATCCTCTTTAATCTTTGCAGCCAAATAAATCTAATTGGTCCTGGAGGATACTAAGCTGATCTGAAATTTCTTTAAGGTTTTATGAAAGCTGACCAGAGAGGTTAGCTCACATAAAGAAGCCTTTAATCCAACTGTTTTAGCTTTCAGTTCCAAAAGAAAAAATGCCTAGAGTAGTGAGAATGAGTTGCATGCCCATTCCCCCCTTTTAGTCATCTGACTGCTGCTAGGGGTTTGGGGACACAGACCACCTAACTGTCTCATAACTGACTACGAGGGCGTAAAAGGGCAGCTGTTAGAGTACCTCTGTGGGTCGAGTTTTGCTATTACTAGAGGAAGAGAACAGGCCAGCCAGCCATGTTCAGAAGAACTCTTGGTGGCTTTGTCAAAGGTATCACCAAGACTGGGGGCTTTTGTCATTGTAGTTTGTTGTGAGATGTGAGGCCACTGGTTTTATGGAAGAGCTTCAAACATTTGTCACTGACCAGCAAAAGTTCAGAATTAGCCATCAGAGCTTCTTTAATACAACCTTGTGGAGAACATTAAGAGACTAAAGTTAGGTAGGCGGTGGTGGCGCACACCTGTAATCCCAGCACTCTAGGAGGCAGAGGCAGGCAGATTTATGAGTTTGAGGCCAGCCTGGTCTACTGAGTGAGCTCCCTGTCTCAAAAACCAAAATCAAAAAAAAAAAGACTAAAGTTGATGAGGAATTTTTTTTTTTTTTTTTTTGGTTTTTCGAGACAGGGTTTCTCTGTGTAGCCCTGGCTGTCCTGGAACTCACTCTGTAGACCAGGCTGGCCTCAAACTCAGAAATCCGCCTGTCTCTGCCTCCCAAGTGCTGGGATTAAAGGTGTGCGCCACCACCGCCCAGCTGCTAATGAGGAAATTTTTTTAACATAAGTTTTGTTTAGTAAGGTAGAGAGTAATTGTACAACTGTTTAAACCATGTACCAGAGCCACGTAGGAACAAGCACTTGGAAAAGTTGTAAGAAACGTTAAAGTCTATCTAATTGACAATGCATTGGGTCCCTATCATAGGATTGTCTAGCAGTGTTCCAAGGATACTACTGGATATCCTGAATAATTTCCCAGACCCATAAGTCTGATGACAGAGCATCTGGCAGCACCTCAAGGTGGTGAGGAAGCAGAAGGACATATCACACTGTGAGATGAGATAATGTTGCATAGTTGGCAAATACAAATTTTAGATTTGACTTCAGTACTTAATATAGGCTCACTTTTCTCAGCTGTTGGGAGACACTGTTGTACTGAAGTAATCCAAAGGTCACATCCTATATCTGGGTAGTATCTATATCAGGAAAAGAGTCGCTAGTGAGATATAGTTATCCAAGTAACATTTCATGTGGTTAAGTGTAATCTGAGGATTAAACTGAAGAAACATACTGATCGCTTTAATTCTGGATATGCTTTCCTGCTGAGTGTCTAAGACCACATAGGGAGCCAAAATTAATTTTTGTTTATGTATTGTCAGGGCCAATTAAGGGTCCAGTCCTCAGGGGTCATTGGGTGTGGGAGGAGCCTCTGGCTCCTCTGCTCTGTCTTTTACCGGTCAGTCCGCTTCCATGGACATGAGACATCAAAGGCCTGACTACCACTGTTTAACTTTGAAGTGTGGGGAAATTTTCCCTCTTGTTGAATCTTCTCTGCAGACTGGATACTGGTTAGAATATACCAGATAGAAGTCAGACATTTTCAGCAGGGCGGTGATGGCACATGCCTGTAATCCCAGCACTCTGGGAGGCAGAGGCAGGCCGATATCTGAGTTCGAGGCCAGCCTGGTCTACAGAGTGAGTTCCAGGATTGCCAGGGCTATACAGAGAAACTCTGTCTCCAAAAAACCAAATCCAAAAAACCAAAAAAAAAAAAAAAAAAAAAAAAGAAAAGTCAAACATTTTCAATATTAGACATACATCTTAATTAGTTATTTAATTAGTAATTGTTGATCTTTAACTTTGGAAACATATTTTATATGTAAATTTCATCCTCTGTGTACCTTCTCAGACCTTCATAACCTGCAAAAGCCTTCCAGTTTTTCATTCTGGAAGCATCCAACCATCTTGGCCTTTCTACATAACAATAAAACAATTTCATCTTACCATGAAACATAATAATATTAACAAATAAATTTCCTATCTACTAAGAGAATTTTTCCCCTGGGGGAGGGAGGGAAACTAAGCAATGTCTGTACCCTCCTTATAAGTTCCTAATGACAAATTAAAGTTCAGATTCATCAGAGTTCACCTGGGGAAACCAATTAGTTTGTTGGACTTGAGAGAATTGAATTGGTAAGGCTTGCCAATGGGGGTGTGCGTGACCCAGAAGCAAGTCACCCTGAGAAGTCTTTACTCAGTTAGTATGTATGAGGCCTTTTTAACAGACACACAGATGAATCCTTCCCCCTTTGTTTTCATGAACTTGGTCGGACTGGTGCCTTAGATACTGTTCTTGTGCTGTGATGAGACCGGGTGACCAAGACAATGTACAAAAGAGACCTTTTAGTTCAGGGCTTGCTTACAGTTTCAGAGGGTTAGTCCATTTTCATCATGGCAGGGAGCACGGCAGCAGGTAGGCGTGGTGCTGAAGCAGTGGCTGAGAGCTATATCTGATTTGCTTATAGCAGACAGAGAGAGCCCAAGACTGGGGCTTGTGTGGGCTTTGAAACCCCAAAGCCCACCTCCAGTGACACACCTCCTCCAATAAGACCACACCTTAATCCTCAAATAGTTCCACCAAGTGGAGACCAAACAATCAAATATGAGTCTGTGGGGGCCACAGATGGCCTGTCTGTCCTCTCTTTCTGTGAAAAGTATTGACATTTAACAAGTCACACTGTGATTGTTTTAGGCCGGCACAGTTAAAAGCATGAAGATGCCCATGGTTTAACTTAGAAATAGGACAGAAACCCTGTATTATAAGTGATACTAGGTGTTATTTGTTTTTCAAAACAGAGTTTCTCCTTGTTCTGGCTGTCCTGGAACTCTCAATGTAGACATTGAGACCAGGCTGGCCTCAAACTCAGCTATTTACCTGCCTCCTGAGCATAGGGAGTAAAAGCTTGTGCCACCATACATGGCCATATGTTTTTAAAGAAGTAGTAGTGGTCAAAATAACCTTTAAATGTTTGTGTTTTATATACATCATCATATACAGAACATTTGAGCCACCATGTGGTTGCTGGGATTTGAACTCAGGACCTTCCAAAGAGCAGTCAGTGCTCTTAACTGCTGAGCCATCTCTCCAGCCCATACAGAATATTTGAAAAGCATAGACACGGTTTCTCTTATCCAAAGGGAGGGCAGTTGTCCGGTAGGAGGATATACCCTGGAGTAGGAATAATCATAGTAGGAATTTCTAATTTTTAAATTATTTTCAATTATGTATATGGGGGTGTGTGTGCAGACATACGCATGTGAGTGTAGATACCCTTAGAGGTGAGAGGTGTCAGATCCCCCTGTAGCTGGAGTTACGTGTGGTCATAAGCCGTAAGATGTGGGTGCTGGGAAATGAACTCTAGACTTCTTAAATAATATGATCACTGAGCTACCTCTCCGGCAAGGCTTAATTACCTCTTAAAAATTATATCTTTAAGCAATGTGACCATGCCATAGAACCAGAATTGAGACAAGGATTAAGGAGATGATATCTTGACTATGTGTGTTCCTTAAAAGGAGATTTTAGATTTAGAAACTCATGTTATTCTTCTAAAGAAAGGTTCAGTGCCAGTAGCCATATCTGTTTGTTTTATCTATGTGGTCACATTGATTAAATGTATTTTTGTCTTTTATCATTTTATTTCTTAAAATTTTGGTTTTACTATGAACAAAATGAAGTTGGGTCAGATTTAACAACTTTAGTTTACATGAGCACTACTTACATCAGTAAGTATCCATCAGTTTGGTACTAAGTACATGATATTTTAAAAAAAAAAAAAGCCATAGCTGTGTAGACAGAGTATGTATTCATGCTCACACAGAGGATATATTTTTTCATTTATTTTTATTTTATGTACGTTGGTGTTTTGACTGCATGTATATCTGTGTGAGGTGTCAGATTCCCTAGAACAGGAGTTACACATAGATAGTCGTGAGCTGCCGTGTGGGTGCTGTGAGCTGCCGTGTGGGTGCTGTGAGCTGCCGTGTGGGTGCTGGGAACGGAACCTGATCCCCCTGGTAGAGCAGTCAGTGCACTTAACTACTGAGCCATCTTTCCAGCCCCAAGCAAGATATATTGTAATGAATCCAAATTTCAAATCTGTTTGTTGGGATTGTTTTCTGTAATCCACTTTGTGAAGGGGAAACTTAACATAAAGATCTTTAGAAAACATATTTTTAGGTCAAACAGAAACAAAAGCAGATACATGTAGAACAAAAGAGTATTAGAGGGGAGAATGAACATTTTATCACAGAAGAAACCAGGCCTGGAGATAGCTGCAGAATAGTAGGCGTTGAGACCAGCAGTGCCTTCCCTGGAGCAGCTCCTCACTAGGAGCAACTTTCCCTGTGCTTTACCAAGGCTCAGCTCTGTTTCTGTTTCTTGGAATGGCTGTACAGAACTGTTTGTAGTTAAGGTTACAGGTGGGACATAGGCCACTCTTTGAGAAACAGAAATTTAATCATAAACAGTAGTAAATCTAGTTTGTCTTTATTATAAGATGGCTTTCAAGCCTAAGATGGAGGCAGGTTGGCTCACCTCTGTAGTTAGTTTATCATAAAAGGAGTTTAGTGATCTCCAGAGGACTAGGCTGTACCAAGGAGTTTTATGGATGCTGCTGTTTTTTTGTTGGTACCGCGTGGTTACATTCACAAAGATGGTGGCAAGGTCACATGGTTGCTTCCATTTTAATGAGCTCACCAGCTAAGATGGCAACAAACCACATTTCTGTGCAAGGTGAGCTCAATCCAAACCCTAGCCGGGGCACAAAACCCTGTGGGATCCACCATCTCCCAGGTTCAAGCAGGGCTCATTACACCCTTTACCTTAGAAAGATACTTTAGTTAGTATGGATGGATACAGTAAGGGATGGAACCTTTGGCCTACACAGGCAGAAATAGCAATCAGAGGTAAGAGTGTCACAGGGCCAGCTTGAGGAAGCAGGGTCTATAGATAGGATCATAGCATGAGTTCTCTCTGCTGGGTTGCAGAATAGACAAGAAAAGGAAAGAGAGTAAAGGTACTTTAAAAAAAGCCAATATTTTTCTCCTGGTGGAGAGTGACCTTAGTCACCAGAAGGAATGTTACCAACCCAGTTTCTGGTTGGGAGAAGGGAACCAGCAGTTCCTGTTTACCACCAAAGCAGATAAAATGCTATTGTGGCACACCAGAAACCAACAACCCTATGGAGCAAAACTGTATTTTTGTCCTGGCCAGGATTTATGGGGCCCCTCTGAAGGGAAGAGATCTTAATTGGATCTTTTGTGTCAAAGGAAACTCAAAAAGGAGATCTGTTTCAGTTCATCCCTGAGACTTAGGTCAGTCAGATTAGCATCTGAGAGGGTCTAGGGAATCTGATGGGCTAGGCGTGGTGGAACACACCTTTAATCCCAGATTTGGAGATACAGATGTCTTTGAGTCCTAGGCTAGCCTGGTCTTCAAAGCCTGTTCCAGAACATCCAGGGCTAAACACAGAGAAAACTTGTCTCAAAACAAAGCAATAAGAACAAAAAAACCCTTAATCTCAGCACTCAGGAGCAGAGGCAGATGGATCTCTGAGTTTGAGGGAGGGCAGTCTGGTCTATAGTGAATTTCAGAACAGCCAGGGCTGCATGGAGAGAAACCATTTCAGGGTGTGTATTGGGGGGGAGGATGGGAGTGGAGGGGGTTGAGCTGGTAATGGTAACACCTAATACTCTGAAATGGAGAAACAAAGGTCAGGGCAGGAGTAGGCATAAAGAGACGTATGGAACTGTTTCCCTTCTGTCTTCCAAACTTTTCTGAGTCTGTGAGACTCTGAAAGCCAAAAGTATTATCCAATTTGTGTTGGGTCCAGTCAGTCAACAGGCTTACTAATATCTGCAGATTTGTTTTAAGGCAAGCCAAAAGTGTATAGGAATGGAAGTCTTGCATCCATTTTAGGCAAGGTAAGTA
Source organism: Apodemus sylvaticus (assembly GCF_947179515.1). Classification (NCBI taxonomy): domain Eukaryota; kingdom Metazoa; phylum Chordata; class Mammalia; order Rodentia; family Muridae; genus Apodemus; species Apodemus sylvaticus. Next base: position 58,797,818 of record NC_067493.1, read on the forward strand.
TGAAGCTCATTTCTGGTCATGAGCTACATTACCAGAATGGTCAGCTACATTCAGAAAGTGGTGTAGGGGGCTGGAACGGGGATCCCTAGTTACAGTGATCTGGCAGGCAAAGCCAAAGGCAGGGAACTGGAGGACCTCTGAATCGTCAGTTGAGGATGCTTGTAAACTGAACCTGGATCTTACCTTAGTGTGTGTGTGTGTGTGTGTGTGTGTGTGTGTGTGTGTGTGTTTGTGTTTGTGTATGTTGGATACATTGGTGTGGGAAATGGCAAAGGCCTCTACTCTAGAATTCTGTAGTTAGTGAGGGGGGGATGGAGGGTACACCAGGAAGACTTCTAACAGAGTTCATGAGGCACACTAATAAAACCTCAGAATGGGGTTTGCTTTGCTGAGGACAAAGCCTGCTTAGACCTGGAGGTTTCAGGTAGTAAGCTAGGTGAGCAGCCACACTCTGGGTGATAGGTGTCAGAAAAGGTAGGGAGATGGGTAAGTGGTGAGAAGAAGACGGTGCAGAACCCCAAATCCTCCTTGGATTGGGGGTGTAGCCCAGTGAATGTACTTGCTTGGCTCTGGATCAGTTCCTAGGACCACAAACGTAAAGAGTTCCCTGGACTAAATATTAGTAGACAGGGGTGAGGTGTGGGGGTTCCAGGTGGAAGGGTAGACATAGACATAGAGCATGAGGGTTCCTTCTTTCTCCACAGATGTCCCAAATACAAGACTTGGGTGTACACTTCAGTCATATTTGAGCAAGGTGTAGGCTACTAAAATCAATATGTGTTTTTAGCAGGCAGTCCAGCAACCAGCCTGCTTGGTTGACATTCCTAGGAGTTGCCCTAGATGGCGATGCCCTCAAGTCCAGTAAACCCTAGGCAGTGCCCCCCTGTAGGTGTCACAAATCTCCTCTCCTGAACTGAGGATGGGCTTGTTTATGGGAATGACAGTGAGTTCTTTCTGAGAGAGGGAGACTATAGCCCTGGCTATCCTGGAACTCAACATAGAGCCCAGGTGAGCCTTGGACTCACAGAGATCCTTCTGCCTCAGCTGCCATACTGCTGGGACTAAAGGTATTTGCCACCACACCCAGTGGCAGGTGGACTCTTCAGAGTGCCTGTCTCGCGAGGTGACTGGTCTGATCTGGGAGCCCTACTTGGGTAAGGCCACCCCATAGACTGCTTCTCCCAATAGCAGATACCGGAAGGAGCTTGCTGGGTCTAAAGCTGATGTGTGGTCAGTGTATGAGGGGAGGTCACCAGTATCCAGTTAGGGTAGCCTCAGGTCAACACATGTGCTACAGCCCTGTAAGCACTGAGGACATACCGAAAGTGTGGTAGAAGGTCCACAGGAGACAAAAGCTAGTCTGCTCCATGCAGTTCCTGCAGCAGGCACAACCCTCCCCAGGGTGCTCTCTGACATCCCTGGTCAGTCTCTGAGGGCCTTGTCCTGGCTCCCCCACCCCCACCCCACCTAAGGAGTAGAGTTGCCCACCCCAACGCTGTGACAGACTTCCTCGTGCTGTGAGCTGATGTGAGCACAGCTGGAGGCCCTACCAAAAAAAGGGTGGGTGTGAAGGACTCTTGTCTCTCCTGGCCCAGGGGTGTCAGTAGATCACCACCACAGGACCCTCAAGGGCCCTAGGGCAAGTTGCCCAGGCTAACCTTTAACTTTATAGTGGATCTTGAACCTGAATCCTGTCTCAGCCTCTCATAGGCTGGATTGCAGGCCTGCAATTTTAGGCTATTGCTAAGGGAATAATTTGGGGGGGGGGGGGAGGTGGATTTGTTTTTTTCAAGACAGGGTTTCTCTGTGTAGCCCTGGCTGTCCTGGAACTCACTCTGTAGACCAGGCTGGCCTTGAACTCAGAAATCTGCCTGCCTCTGCCTCCCAGAGTGCTGGGATTACAGGTGTGCATCACCACCGCCGGCTGCCAAGGGAATTTAAAGCAGATATCTATCCCTCTGTGGTTAAATGAACACAAAGCAGCTGCACACACTTATTACCTGAGAATGCTTACGTTTTGAGCAGAGAATTCCAGGTTAGGGCAATAATGCTGCCTTGCTTTTCCCCCACCCACACACCATGTGGGAGAGCTCCTCTAAGTTTGCCCTACTGCAGCCACAAAGGGGAAGGAAAAAGAAGAGCAGAACCAATAACTTAGGAAGGATAAGAGCTTCCTGTTGTCTACTGTGTGCTCTCAGCTGGGGTACTTCTAACACTAGACAAGCCCAGGATACAAAGAGGCTCCACACAGCAGGAAACTTGAGGTCTTAGAAACTTGTCTGGCAGCTATAGCTGCTGTAGGTAACATCTCTATCCTGTTGTCCCTAGGGACCTCCTAGAGAAGACACACCTGCTGAGCCACAGCTCACCTGTAGCACCAGTGGGCCACCCCATCAGCAGCCTCCTACCGCGGGGCTCTGGTGAGCTGAGCCGCCCTGGGGTCCTCACAGAGCGTGAGGCTGAGACTCGGGTTAAGGAGAGCCACTCGCCCAGCAAAGAGGATGGCGCCAAACTAGCTGCGCGACCTCCATCGCCCTACTGCAAGGCAGCCCTAGGCGACTGTCTACGCCTGGCAGGCTTACTGGGTCGGGAGTCCGGGAAGCAGACGCCTGATCGGCCCCAAGGCGACGTGAAGGTCAAGGAGGAGCGCAGGGAAGACGAGACACCAGACATCCCAGGCGTCAGCGTGCACTCAACAGCTACACATCTGGGCCTGGGCACATCAGGCTTCGTGTGGGATCCGCCGCGCGACACCTACCGGGGCCTGGAACTGCCGCGCCGCTCCTTCCCAGCCCCGCCGCACACTGCGGGACCCTCTCCCTTCGAGCTCTCTGAGCGCGCCTACCGGGACCGCGAGCCTCAAGACTACAGCCCGGAGCGCTTGCGGGAAGTGCGCCGGGAGGAGCTAGAGCGCGCCCGAGCGCCCGACTCAGACGCCGCACTGCTGCCGGCAATGCACTACCCACGCCTGGCTCCTGGCGCGCTGCACGGTGCGCTCCTAGCCCGCACCCCGCCGGCCACCGCTGCTCTCGGCGCGCCTCCTCCACTGGTGACTGCGGGCGGGGTCCCCACACCGCCCACGCGTCCCAGGACGACGCCTCTGGCGTTAGGGCCTGGCGAGGCTCGGGACTACTCGCCCGTGTGCAACCCGCCCGAGGTGGAGGCGCGGTAGTCCTGGCCTAGCCTATCGAGCTAGCTCACTTAAATTCTTGGGACCTGAACACAGTTCCCTGAGTCCGGAGCAGCGCCACCCGCTCCATGCTGCAGCCTACATAGTCGAGGACTTTTCGCTTTTCTGGGGGTGACTTCATTTTCCAAGCTTGCGAATAGGTCACTGGGAAAAATTTAGCTTTGTATCTTTCCTCCCTCACAAGTGACAAGCATTTTTAATGGTTTTGTATTTTTCTTAATTTTGTGCTCTAACAACATTTTAAAGAACCAAAAAAAGAAAAAAAAAGAATTTTTAGTTGGGATTTACAGTTTAACTTCTGAGATCCCATTTGAGCCCTAGGGTTTGTCTTATTTATGAAAAGAAACGGTCTTTCTGTCCAACGCACTGTGAGGCTCCGAACTCAGGCCCGGCTCTGGCCTTCCCTTGGTACTTGGAACCGATGTTACAGATATATATTAAAATAGTAATTAATAATAATGTACAAAACTTTGAGTTTTCTGCCTTATTCTATTATGCATAGGTGTAAGAGGATTTCCTTGGTTTGTTTTTTTAGGAAAAATGTAAATACTCTGTTGATATAATTATAAAACTTATTAAATTCTTAACCTGGACAGTCTATAACAAGTTTCTAGAAACCCCTCTGGTTATTTGTGTAACGTGGTCACAAAACCCACTCGGCTGTCAGCTGTGAGCACACTCACAGTTTAACTGCAATAACTATCCTTCAACTATGCAAGCCTGGGAGGCAGAGCGGGGTGTTGAGGGGGAGATGGTTTCTGAGCTTCCTTCCAAGGTGGCTGGACTCTTAGAGAGGCCCTTCTGGGTGTCTGTGGACTTCAGGACTGGCTGGCTCTAGTCACAAGGGCCAACCTGCACCCATGTGCTAGTCTTACTGCAGCGTTCTCTGCATTTGTGTAGGCCAGGCAGATTCTTAGCCATTGAAGAGTCTAAAGGTTGGTTACTAGAAGATGAGGTTTTTTTCCCCTCTCCACGCCCAGCATCTGGGAATCGCCCTTCCCATCACTAAACCTCCCATCCCTTCCCTCTCCAGCATTCCCATGTGTTGTGTGTGTTGTCAGCTTGTCCTTTTTGGTTCTTGACCAGCACATTTATGCTGAATCAACACTCGGCACCCTGTCTGCTACTCCGTTCAGTTCCTTCCCGTCTGGTTTCTGTGCAGTGGACTCTGGTTATTTTAAACAGCCTGTCTTCATGTCAGTCGACACAGAGAGATAAATACAGCCTTGGTTTGGATGAAATGTGGTCCAGGGTTTGTTTGGCTCCAAGGCAAGCACCTCACTGCCTGCATCTCTCCCCGGGGTGTGGAGCTCTGGACTTTCAGAGTAACTCAGGGACATCCTGAGACCATGTGTGGCTGGCATCGGACCTTGCTGCTCAGGTTTCCTTTGCCTCCCTAGAAGCTGTGCTTTTGTGGCACTTCTGCTACAACACCCCAAACACCACCCTCCCACTCACCCCTTCCACGAAATCCCCCTCCACCACCACCCCGTCACATGACCCTAACCATTGTGAATGCAGCAGCCCACATTACCAGAATAGGTCAAGTTTTCTGCATGGAACCCACCCTTTGAGTATCCACTTTTTATGCATGGGGCTTGTGGCTCATAGGAACATGTTACCACATGGGGTTGGATTTGACCCCCACACACACTGTCTTTAGCAATGCACAAAATCAGGTTAAACCATTGTCCAGTAAATGAAAACTTAGAACACCTGAGGTAGGAGGTGACCTGTGATCTCCTTCCACCTTTGCTCATACGGATGAAGCTCAGGACCCAGCTGTACATCAACTGATTGGTCACTGAGTCTTGTTTGAGTTTTGAAGTGGAGTCTTCATCAGGTCACCTTGCTGAGTGACAGGCCTGGGTGACAGGACACCAGTGACAAACCACAGCAGTAGTCCACAGGAGTCCAACGTGGGGAAAACAATGAGTCTGTTGGGCTAACTTACAGAACATGGGTAGCCTTAAAGGCAGCTGCATCACGAAGAAATCTCAAGCCAACTCGAATGAAAACCCAAAAGACAACTTAGAGCCACATAGATAAGCTTTCCTTGTCTCTCCCCAGCTCTGGTACCTCGAGCCTTCCTAACACAAGGCTGTGTTCAGCTAGGGCAGAATTACATACAACTGACTAGGAGGTGCAAGAGAAGCCACATAAAAAAAAAGTGAACCCTCTCTGCCCCCTCCTGTGAGGAAATGTCCTTAGACAACATACCAGATATTGGAGGTCTTTTGAAAATAGTCACAGCAGCTCTGTTGATGACTGTCAGTGCACTTCCGCCAAGTGGCTACCCACGCCTCAGAATGAAGAGTATTGTGAGCATAATGATGCTTTGGAGTGAGTGGGTAGCAGAGGGGAACGTTCCCCTGCATCTCAGGAAGTCATGCGGCAGATTGGTCTTTCCGACACCTGGCTCCTCCCAGGGTAGCCAGGACTAGACTGGGCCTCTCTATGTGACCAGGCTGTCCTGGAACCTGATATATAGACCGGGCTGGTTTCAGACTCACAGAAATGTATCTGCCTTCCTCATCTGCATCATCAGAATCATCCAAAACCGAGGCATCAAGAATATACTTTGTTGGGCTGGAGAGATGACTCAGCGGTTAAGAGCACTGACTGCTCTTCCAGAAGTCCTGAGTTCAAATCCCAGCAACCACATGGTGTTTCACAACCATCTGTAAAGAGATCTGATACCCTCTTCTGGTAAGTCTGAAGACAGCTACAGTGTACAGTGTATGTAATAATAAGTAAATCTCTTTTTATTTTTTAAAGAATATACTTTGTTGCCCAGGTGTAATCACATACACCTTTAACACCAGCAAAGGCAGAAGAAGGTGGATTTCTATGAGAGCATAGCATGTTCAAGGCCAGCGAGGGCTATACCTGACTTGTTTGCTGTTTTGTTTTGTTTTATTTGACTTTGCTTTTACATCTCCTGCCAGAGCCCTGACTGGGGTGGAATTGGAGGCTCTCACAGGGCTCTGTTCAAATGCCATAGGACTGCCAGGGCCACAGAACTCACCGTGAGGGGTGGACAGCAGGTCAAGGGTGTCCTCTGGCTAAGATCGCACGTGTATCTAAGGGGGTTCATGGACATGAGTACTGAATTGACAGCTAAAGAACACAAGACCTCAAGCCCTGAGCAAGGGAGGGAGTGGCTCCAAGCTTGTGCAAAAGGGTGCTTTCCTGGTGCTGGCACCTCATCAGTGCGGTTCTGGCCTTCGGACCGGATATTCCTTTCTGGAGTGGAATGTTACCTTTGAGGATGATGGTCTTGGATGTGCAGGATCTGTGATACTTCTTGCTATTTGGGCATCTCTGTGAGAATCTGGATCCAGTGAGGGTCTTTGAATAAGGACACAGCACAGACTGGGAAGACCCAGGGTAAAAGGTACGTCAGGGCAAAAGGTGTGTCAGGAGAAACATGGAAACAACTGGCCTGTCAGATTCCATAGCTGCCCATGCCATATGTGTCTCAGCTCTCACTGACCTGCTTGCCCCCTGCACTGGCCTCCAACCTACAGCCAGCTACTAGGTATCAGCTTCTGGGAAGACAAAGGACTCAAGATGTCACTGGGAGGGGACCGACCTTATCTTGACTCCTGTAGGTAGTAGAAGAGCTAAGAGAGCTCTGCAAGAAACTGCAGTCTGTATGAAGCAGCAGCTGCTGCAGCAGAAAGCCTACTCTCTGAGAGGTTCAGACATGAGCTTTGTCAATACACCTCCAGCTGCTGCCACTGCATGCTGGTTGTCCCCCACCCTACCCCACCCCACCCCACCCCTGCCCCCAAACAGCACTCATCTTCACTCCTAGATGATGTGAGTCAAGTTTGGAAAACCCTATCTGTGTCCCTATTGTGCCTCTCAAGTGGACTGCAGCTACCTACTAGGCTCCACACACACATAAGAGGAGAGCAATTCTGAGGAGGTCTGCCTTTCAGCAGCTCTTACCTCATTGTACCTGATAAACTCACACATTCTTCTTCACTGTCTCTGTAATTCATTGCTACCCAGGGTCTGTCCTCATTCACGAGTTAATAAGTAGATTCTCATCCTCAGCTCTCCCTTCCACCGTCACATTGTGATGCTCTAGACTTCTAGCAAGAGGAACCCCTGGTTGCCTCCAAGACCGAGCCATCCCTGTGCAGCAGCCTCATCACCAGCCTTGCCTTCTTGTGACCTGCCTGGCAGCTTGGGCTCCTATGGTAACCCTGCAGGACAAGCCAGTAGCCCTGCTAAGCTGCGGTCTCTGATGCTAATTGTCGACACTTCACTCTTTGCTGACATGAAGGAAGCATTCACAGAGCGGCAGCCACCCCCATGTTCCACACCACCATGTTATTAAAGCCGTAAAGCACAATCCGAGGTATAACTGCCCTGGACAGGCTCTCCAAAGAACATCATTACCCAGTCTGTTGCATCTTGAAACATTCCACTTGGGCTGGTGAGATGGTTTGGCAGTTAAGAGCACTGACTGCTCTTCCAAAGGTCCTGAGTTCAAATCCCAGCAACCACATGGTGGCTCACAACCATCTATAATGAGATCTGACACTCCCCTTCTTGGGTGTCTGAAGACAGCTACAGTAAATAATAAATAATAAATAAATAAATAAATAAATCTTTTTTTAAAGAAAAAATTCCACTGCTTTTTACTTTCTATAGACCAAGCTTATGCCTCAACAGTCCCGGGAATCACTTCCCAAGCCAACCTTCATCCTGATCTCAGACTTTAAAAGTTCCAGACTGTGTTTTCAGAGGCTTCCAGTCTGGAGTTCTGCAGAGCAGTGATCCCTTTCGCCCTCGTGTTTCTTTTTGTAACCCACTATTCATCAAGAAAAACAAATGTTACAGAGCAGATCTTCACAGAGAAGTCTGGACACAAAGAGGCGTCTACTCCACCTTTGCCTGTTTTATTTTCTCTGAATCAGGTACCAACTCCTGCCCAGGCTCTTCCATGCCAAGGCCATACCACCATCTGGTGGCCATCTTTGGAACAGCATGGGGGTCTTGAGCTGCCTCCCATTCACTAGAGGTAAAACTAAAGAAAACACGGGTCTTTTTCAGTCTCGGCTCACGGTTTTCATTGTGCATCCCTGTGATCTTTAAAAATTAAGACGAATTTCCCAAACCAGGCACTAACCATAAAACTGACCACAGTTTGGCTATCCTTCCCTTAAGAGGATCATTACCACCCTCAGTCAGCACCAGAACCCTCCCCTGCTGACAGATTCTTCTACATATTAGCTCTGACTGATCCTCATACGAAAATCCATAAGGACCTGAAACAATTGGGGTCAGAAATAGGCCTTCCCACGTCAAATGATTTAATATGAAAAAAAATCTCTCATCTGGGAATGGTGAGAGGCAGAGACAGGCAACTTTCTATGAGTTCAAGGACAGCCTGGTCTACAGAGTTTGTTCCAGGACAGCCAGAGCCAGGGCTGCTACACAGAGAAACCCTGTCTTGAAAAACCAAAGCAAGCAAGCAAATATCTCACAGTCATGCACAGTCATTTGAGTTTTAATGGATTTCTCATGTAGTCAAGAATAGCCATCACAAGTCCTCGTGGTTGTACAAGCAATCGGGCAGTGTCTTCAGTGGGAATTCAACTGCTTTTCTTTTCTCTTGTTAGAAAACATCACAGAATGCTATTTTATTTAGTTAGTTTTGCATTTATTCAGTTGGGAGGAAGGTATGCTGTTCCATCTCATCTGTGTGTGTGTGTGTGTGTGTTATATGTGTTTGTATATGCATGTGTATGTGTGTGTGAACAAGTGTGTGAGTGTGTATATGTGCATGTGGTATGTGTTTGTATATGTGTTTTTGTTAATATATATGTGTGTGTTTGTGTATGTATGTTTGCAGGTGTATGTATGTGTACCTTTGGATATGCAGGTATAGGACAGATGGATGAGCTAGCAACCTTGTTGCTGGAATTTCCAACTCTAATAAGCCCTTATGAAAGACACACAATTGGGCTGGAGGCATGGCTCAGAGGTTAAGAGCACCAACTACTCTTCCGAATGGTCCTGAATTCAAATCCCAGCAACCACATGGTGGCTCACAACCATCCGTAACAAGATCTGACCTCCTCTTCTGGAGTGTCTGAAGACAGCTACAGTGTACTTACATATTAATAAATAAATAAATCTTTAAAAAAATTGTTTCTAAAAAAAAAAAGACATGCAATCCAGATATTTTAATTATAAGCCGTATGCCTAGATTGGACAGTCTAGTACCAGTACTAACTTGTTCCCCAGCTACAAGACCCCTTGCTGCTTGCAGCTTCTCCTGGCCATGTGGTTCTGTCCATTTCAACTTCTTCCTCCTCCTTCTCCTCCTCCTTCTTCTCCTCCTCCTCCTCAGTCCTTTCTCTTTCCCTCTCTACTTGCCACCCCCTCTGGAGCCTCCAGTCCCACCTTTCCCCTCCACTGCCCAATCACAGGCTTTATTGACCAGTTAAAATGGAGAGGAGGTTCACATGGCATCACCTGAGTCCCTATTGTACTGCTCTTCAGGGGCAACCCTTCTTGAGGAACATATTAACGTCAGAACACAAACAGCATCAGGCCAACCCACTACACAACCTCCGGATCCTAGGGACAGAATTCAGGTTATCAGCCTTGGCAGAAAACGCCTTTACTCACCGAGCCATCTTTGTTGGCCCCAAAATGGTAATTTGTAAGTATAGTTAAAGATAATGACGAAGCCAAATATTTGGAAATAAAATGTCCTAGGAATGTTAGAAATTACTAAAAGTTGCATGTTATCATTTTGAACTTATACATTTATAAGTTGTATAGAGTTGATGTAATAAATACTTTAATATTAAGCTAGCTAACTGTACTGGCTGGTTTTGTGTGTCAACTTGACACAGGCTGGTGTTATCACAGAGAAAGGAGCTTCAGTTGGGGAAGTGCCTCCATGAGATCCAGCTGTGGGGCATTTTCTCAATTAGTGGTCAAGTGGGGAGGGCCCCTTGTGGGTGGTTCCACCTTTGGGCTGGTGCTCTTGGGTTCTATAAGACAGCAGGCTGAGCAAGCCAGGGGAAGCAAGCCAGTAAGAAACATCCCTCCTTGGCCTCTGCATCAGCTCCTGCTTCCTGACCTGCTTGAGTTCCAGTCCTGACTTCCTTTAGTGATGAACTGCAACGTGGAAGTGTAAGCTCAATAAACCCTTTCCTCCCCAACTTGCTTCTTGGTCGTGATGTTTGTGCAGGAATAGAAACTCTAAGACACTAACCAAAAGTTGTCTTCTGTGATACTGAAGTTTGACCTTATGGCCCTGTGCAGGCCAGGCTGGGCCGCATGCCGTCCTTGAATCTTTTTCTTAAAGAGGGACACCAACATCTCAAACCCTTGGGTTAGCCCAGTGGAGCTGAGCAGATTCAAATGTGTCTTCAGGGTTTCCAAAGATTTCCATACTTTTGTTATTGAAAAACATGGACTGGGTAAGTCCTTGTTGATCAGTAGTTTTTATTTATGTGTAGTAACTGAGCAGCAATCCTGTGATTTTCCCCCCCAGATGTTTCATATGTGGGACTCAAGGAATTCACATTAGCAACAAGCAACAGACATTTCTAATTCCTACAGGTTTTCAGAACCCCAAATAAGGGAACAGTCTGGATGTGAGCAAAGCACTCTCTGCTCTCTGAAGTCCAGTTTCAGTTCTGCATCGCACAAGACCGTGTTCATTCACTACAAGACAGCAAAGATCAGGAGAGGGGGAAAAATCACATGAGCTTCATTCTAAGCACTAACCACAGCACCGTTGTCCAGGCCCAGACACTGTGGATGGATGGGACTACTTCCCTCTTCCAAACGGTTCCCTGAGATAGGCATGTGTTAGGATGTCTGAAGTGGCAATCAGCTAAAGCACAACCAATAGGTTGGGCTCTCTTGACAAGGGCTGTATTCTTAACCTTAGGAGCTATAGACCCCTGTGCGTCAGATGCTCTTACGAAGCCTAACAACAGACTATGTACTTAATCGCACACAGCCCCATGGCATAGGTAGCCGGTGCACACAATTAGGCTGCTCACTCCCACAAGCCCCTGTTCTCCATAGCCCTTGTTCTGTGAGCTTTGGTTCTCTGGATCCACTAAGGCCAGCAGGCAGTAAAGGAGGTGGGGGGAGAGGCTAGGAGACCCTTTCTGCCTGGTAGTTGTAATGGTACCTTTACTTGGTAGACACCACACACAGAGTCAGAGAAACAGAGACAGAGCTATGAGAGAGAAGCAGAGACTGAGAAAGACAGAACAGACGTGTACATATAATATACATGTACACATATTGACACACACTCTTAGAAGCCTGAAGACTAGTTCTGCTCCAGCTCCTGGTAGTTTCAACACCAGCTTCCTGACTTGCAAGTTTCTGGTTCCTCCAGGTGAGATCAACAGGCCTTTACCAATGTGTCTCATACTTTTTGTTTTGATATAGGGTTTCTCTGTGTAGCCCTGGTTGTCCTGGAACTCACTCTGTAGACCAGGCTGGCCTCGAACTCAGAAATCTGCCTGCCTCTGCCTCCCAAGTGCTGGGATTAAATGCGTGTGCCACCACTACCCGGCTGTCCTATACTTTCATACCCAGAAACCCCCCTCCCCCAAGTCTGCTCCACAGAGACAAATGGGCACTAATTACAGGGAGCCACTGCTCTCTCTGTTGGTGGGATTTGGTTTCACACACAACCCTCACCCCACCCCTATGGCAGCTTAGGTAGGTAGGGGTTGGGGTGGGTTACTCACCACTGGCAGGCAGAGGGCCAGGAGCCCGGTGCGCTTTGTACAGTAGGAAGGGCTGTTCTCGCTCAGTGGGAGGCAGCACAGGCTCCAGCATTCAAGGTGGTTTTGGCATATGTCTCCTTCAGGCTGGAGAGAGATGGTCGGTCATCTAGCTCCAGTGAAGCCCTTCTTCCCCTCCTCTCACCAGGGACCCTGCCCCATGGGTCCATGGTTCCTTTGCCCCATGCTCACCTTGCGCCAAGATATACACTGCATGAAGATGGTCTTTGCTGAGCAGAACGTGTCTGGGCTGCTGCTAGTCCTGATGCAACAGTTGCTGTGGCATTGTGTGTTTTCTTCACAGAGGTACCCATTTGGCTGTGAGGGAGCAGGGGACCAGCATTCTCTGCTGCCAGGGACTCCCTTTCCCTCTACCACCCTGGGAACTCCCTTCTCTCTTCCTTCACAGGGGCCCATTTCCTCTAGCTCAACTGAAAGTGGGGGGAAGGTGTCCCCCGTGGGTTGCCCCAGTCACCTTCCTCCAGGGCACACATTCCAAAAACACAGTCTGAGGGGTGCAGAATTTCTGTGGATTCGCGCTGTTGGTGACACAGCAGTCGCTCTGACACTCAGAATTGTATCGACACATCTCTCCGATTCCCTGAAACATCCAGGTTTTGTTCACCTGCTTCAAGGCAGCAGACCCAGTTCCCAGGGGACTTCTCTGTTTAGACACTGGCTCCGCCCACTCCGACTTCCTTGTATTAACCTCCCTTCAACTCAAGTTGTCTGACCTGGGAAAAGGAGAAGACAGGAGTGGGGAGAGGGGAAGCATGTGAGCCTGATCACGGCAGTGCACCCTTTTAATCCCAACACTCAGGAGGAAAGAGTCTGTCACATGGGCAAGAAGAACTGCAGACAAATCCTGCACAGCAGGGCACACAAAGCACACAGGAGAGAAAGCAGAGGAGAAGGGAATCTCAGACCAACAGGACACAGCATTGGGTTATTTGAGGTGTGTGCAAAGACAACCAGGGATACACATTGCACAGAAGGAGTCAGGGAAGACCCTAGGAGAGTCCCTGTACCCTTCCAATCTGCTGTGTCTTTAGGACTTCACTGAGATGGGTTGCATGAAGGTTGGGTGCAGCAGTGGGGTATAGACCCTCAGGTACCTTTATGATTGTACCACTCACCATCTTTGTTCTCATGTTCTTCCCCACTGGGTCTGCCCAGATGCTCCAGGCCCCTGTCACCTCTTCTCCATCGAGGTCCTGGATTCCCCATCCTGCCTCCAGCCTTCTAGATAATAGACTTGCAGGGGAAGGCACGGCCTGAGCTCACCTTGTAGGCTGAAACCAACTTCGTGTTCTTATCCTGGAACGTGGGTACAGCCCAGAGCAGCAGCATCAACAGCAGCAGCATCCACACCGTGACAGACATCTCACGTTGAGCCTGTCAGGGTTTTATGGAGTAAGCCCTGCCCTTGGCATACAGCAAAATATCCCCGTATTCCCTTCCCTCCGCAACACTTTCTCTTATAAAATAACTTTTAAAAACAATTATTTTCTGTAATATTTTTTGTTTTTCTATTCTTTTTTTTTTTTTTTTTGAGACAGGAGGGTTTCTCTGTGTAGCCCTGGCTGTCCTGGAACTCACTCTGTAGCCCAGCCTGGCCTCGGACTCAGAGATCTACCTGCCTCTGCCTCCCCAGTGCTGGGATTAAAGGCATGTGCCACTACCTCCAGGCCCACATTATGTGGGTTCTAGGGCTGGAACGCAGACTTCAGGCTTCTACAGCAAACACTTTACTGACTAGGCTGTATCTCTGGCTTGACCCTGGACTTTCAACATCCCTTCCTCCCATTGAAGCTAATTCCAAATGGATTAGACTCTGTGAAGGGCAAAGCCAGGAAAGAGGCCAAACACTAAGGAGTGTAACATCAGAAGAGTACCATTGTCTCTCAGTTTTTGCCTTTACACAGGTGCCAAGAGGGTCACAGTATCTTCCTTGCATGCAGCAGCTGTTACAGGACTCTCTCCTCAGCTGTTTCTGCTCAGCCTGTTCTTGTCCTGGGTCACAGTCCCCGTTTCTTTGTGATTTTATTTTGGCGTGCCCTAAACACTGAATGGCATGCCGTGGGTGGCCTAGATTTCCTTTGTTTCTAAGAACAGTGTCTCTTCATCTCAAGAAGTGGTTAATGGGTGTGGCCTGGTCCAAGTCTGACTCAGTGTGTCTGGCAGTGAAGTGCTAAGGGGAAAGGTCACCAGACAATCTGGCAGAGTCTGAGCGCAGGACGCTGGGACGTTGGGATATGTCTCTTCCCTTTCCCTGCCTCTCTCACATGCAGCTGCTGTAACATGTGGCAGCAGCTCTGCCCCCATGCAACAAAACATAGTGCCCTCCGGGCCCCCCCCCCCCCCCCCCGTGTCTATGAGTAGCTATGTCCTCTTCACCTCTGAATCTTCAGAGTCACTTTAAAAGTATTCCAAGCTGAGTTATCACTGGCATCTGTGAGAGTTGGTTGTTCCTGTGCCACAGCCTATTGTGAGTTTGCAAAGTGTGTTGTGCTTGCGGGAAAAGCCAGAAAACATCTTTCCTATCTTCCCAAAGATGTGAGCAGAATGGAATAATTCTCCCCTCGTTACAATCTAACAGAAAATATGCTAATACACCCAACATGACTGCTTTTAATGTCACACTGTGAACTTTCAGGAAGAGCTTCCCTCAGGGTCTCGCCTTCTGCTCAGGCCAGAGGCAGCCAGGTTCTGCTCCCGTGTGCCATGCCAAGGTGCTGTCAGTCCCCGCCCTCTTGAGTGTTTGCTGCTCAAGAAACTGCTATGGAAGGGGCTTCTATGGCTCAGAGGCGTGTTGGAAAGGTCCTTGGGCCTCTCACTCCAACACAAACTAGGCTCTCCAAACACTACAAAACCCCCAAAGCCCTGATGTGACCAAGCACAGAAATCGATCAGGTGAGTTCTTAAAATTGTTCTTCATGCTGTCACCCCTAAACTGACCTCCAGCCCAATCCCCATCTCACTTGGGTGCCCACCCCCCACCCCCGCCCCTAATTTACACACATTCTAAAATCTTATGGACATCAGTGTGTATTTCATTCTCTCAAGGAATGCCAACCTTTGGAGCTAAGGTGACTACACTTAGCCAACCTTGGGACCCAGGATAGGACACAACACTGGGCTTCAATCTACAGTCTTAACTTCCAGGGACACTGAGGAAATCAAAGAGTCTTTTGTGGATTTGGCCATTTTTCCTGTAAAGTCAGGTATACTGGTTAGGTTTTGTCAATTTGATACAAACTAGAGACACCTGGCAAGAAGGAACCCCCCCCCCCCAACTGAGGAATTGCCTTCCTTAGATTGGCATTCAGAGCAGGGCGGTGGTGGCACACACCTGTAATCCCAGCACTTGGGAGACAGAGGCAGGCGGATTTCTGAGTTCGAGGCCAGCCTGATCTACAGAGTGAGTTCCAGGACAGCCAGGAAAGGACAGAAACCCTGTCTCAAAAAAACCAAATCCAAAAAAAAAAAACAAAAACAAAAAAAAGATTGACATTCGGGCATGTCTATGGGCTATTGTCTTGATTGACAATTGCTGTGGGAAGGAGAAGCCCACTGTGGGCAGTGCCATGCCTGGTGGTCCTGGATTGAATATGAGTTGGGGGAAAGAAGAGCAAGCCAAGGGCTGGAGAGATGGCTCAGTAGTTAAGAGCACTGACTGCTCTTCCAGAGGTCCTGAGCTCAATTCCCAGCAACCACATGGTGGCTCACAACCATCTGTAATGGGATCTGATGCCCTTTTCTGGTGTGTCTGAAGACAGCTACAGTGTACTCACATACATAAAATAAATAAATAAACCTTTAAAAAAGAAGAAGAAGAGCAAGCCAATCCATCTTTTGCTATCTCTGCTTCAGTTCTTGCCTCCAGGGTCCTGCTTGAGATCCTACCCTAGCTTTCCTCCGTGATGGACTGTAATGCGAAAAGTGTAAGCCAAATAAACCTTTTCTTTCCAGGTTGCTTTCGGTTGGTATTTTGTCACAGTAGCCAAGGGCAAAACTAGAATACAAGTTCCTGTTTCGTGCTCCACCTGAGCCTCTGGTTTTCAGAGGATTTCCAGTGACGTCTTGTTTGGTTTCATCTGTTTTTCCTGGGAAATCTGTGTTGCAAAGTAGAGTGGAGTGGGGCAGGAAGAGGGAGGGAGAGAGAGAGAGGGAAAGAGAATGTGTGTGTGTGTGTGTGTGTGTGTAAGAGAGAGAGAGAGAGAGAGAGAGAGAGAGAGAGAGAGAGAGAATGTCTTTGGGTGTATGTGTGTGTGTTACTTCCCAGACTTCTTGGCAGCACAAGCCAGAAATCCTGCTAGAAGAGAAGTTTAAGCTAGGCAGCTCAGATATGGTCTCTAGCTAGCATCCCCCATCTTGCTTTTAGTTCTGGATTGGCCCTGATGGGTGTTGGGACTACAGGATGGCAGACCCAAGCCTAGGAACAGACACAGGAGCATCAGGAGGAGGGAACCTATACCCCAAAGCTCAAGACAGAGAAGGGAATTTCCCCAGCACCTGTTAGACTGGCCCAGGGGCATCAGGGGCATTCTGTCCTCCCTCTTTGATTCCTAAACTGAGAACAGGAAGAAAGACTGGAGACACTGGGAGGCAGGAGCAGGAAAAGAGGACTGGGGAGGCATAGGGATTCTGTTTTCCTCCAGAGCTCTGTTCCATGCCCCCACCAAGCTTGGCATTTTTACTGAGCACCTGCTGTGTGACTTGTTGCCCAAATGATATCCTAAGATATCTCTGCCCACCAAGTGCTTCCCTGAGAATGAAGTCAACCAACCAGTCGGCGAATCTCAGAAAAGAGTTTCCTCAACACATGATTTCTTTGAGTTTTGGGTCCCATAACGTCAGAGTTATAGGTATGTAATAAGACACAGCTCACTGCACTGGGACATCTCATTCGAGAGTCCAGTTCATTGGTTTTGGAAGAGAGCATTTCAACCTGAAAGCCTAGTCCTATTTTGATCTGCACTTAAAAAAAAAAGAAGAAAGAAAGAAAGAAAGAAAGAAAGAAAGAAAGAAAGAAAGAAAGAAAGAGGAAGAGAAAAAAGGGGAGGAGATGAAGGAGGAAGAAAAAGAATAAAGAGCCAGTGGGGGGCGGGAAGCTTATTACATGAACATCCTCTTCTAAAATCTACGTCTAAAAGAGCACATTACTTTGTTTTGTGTGCAACAGAAATTTGAAATGCTCCACTCAAAGCCCAGCAGGTTAAGTGCCCTGTTTTTGTTATCTGTGAGCCTTGCATTGTTTGTGAACCAGCAGCCTTCATGGTTCTGCGTGCTACCCAACCCCAAGTCACTCTACCATGTTTATTTATTTCAGGGTTCTCTCTTTGCAGGGTGGCCATTGAGACAGAGTCACTCTATGTAGTCCTGGCTGTCATGGAACTCTGTATGTAGACCAGGCTGGCCTCAAGTTCAGTCTCTGCCTCCTGAGTGCTGGGATGAAAGGCATGTATCACCCTGGCAAGCTTCAAGTTTCTCTTTTGATATGAGGTGGCCAAGGATGTTTACATTGAACTCCAAGAAACACTTTTTTTTTTTTTTGGCTTAGAACAATAGGAATTTGTTGTCTGGAGCCAAAAGCCCACAAGCAATCAAGACATCGACAGGGGCTGGTTTCTTCCAGAAACTCTGGAGGAGAATGGCTTCTATTGTTGAGTCTTACAGCTGTGGCTCTTACATCCTGTGGTTTTATCATTTTTATTATAGATGCCATCAGAAGTACTGGTCTGGACAAGGAGACACCTTTAATCCTAGCCCTCAAGAGGCAGAGGCAGGCCGGGCAGTGGTGGCGTACGCCTGTAATCCCAGCACTCTGGGAGGCAGAGGCAGACAGATTTCTGAGTTCGAGGCTAGCCTGGTCTACAGAGTTCCAGGACAGCCAGGGCTATACAGAGAAACCCTGTCTCAAACAAACAAACAAACAAACAAAAAGAGGCAGAGGCAGATCTCTTCCAGGCTAGCCTGGTCTACATAGTCTACATAGGGAGTTCCAGAACAGCCATGGCTGCACAGTGCTACTCCATCTCAAAAACAAACAAACAAACAAACAAACAAACAAAAACCTCCAAAAAACATTGACATGTGTTTGGAGTGGACAGTACTGCATTAAGAATATATGTGTTCTAGTAAACTACGGGTATGCTCCTGGAGGTTCAAGGGCATGAAAATTTATTTCATTTATTTTTTAATTTAGTGTGTATGTGGAGGTCAAAAGATAGTTTTTGTGAAGTCAGCTCTCTTCTTCCACCATCTGGGTCACAGGGATCAACTCAGATTTGTGCTCCCAAGTGCCCTCAAAATGCTTTACCTATTGAGCCATTTTTCCAGCAATGTGAAGAAGTTTTTAAAGACAAAACTGAGTATTATATCCAACATGTTGAAACAATGATTTTCTTACTCTCCCTTCTTGAAACAACTATTTACTTGTTTGTTTATTCATTTATTTGTGACGGGCTCTCACTGTGCAGCCCTGGCTGGCCTAGAATTTACTATGCAGCTAGCCTTGAACTCACAGAGATACTGTCTCTGCCTCCTGCGGATTAATGATTTGCACCACTATTCCCAGCTCTGGAACTACATCTTTGACTACATGATTAACAACCTTCCTCCATGTTTCAGCACTGTGTGTATGAGTTTGTAGGATACTCTAGGCAAGCTGATGGTCCTAGCAGAGGCTTTGGAGTTGGCTGCCAACAGGCAGTGTGAAGGAGATCCCTTTCTTCATAACCTGTCATCTTTATCTTTTTTTTTTTTTTTTTTTTTTGGTTTTTCGAGACAGGGTTTCTCTGTGTAGCCCTGGCTGTTCTGGAACTCACTCTGTAGACCAGGCTGGCCTCAAACTCAGAAATCCACCTGTCTTAGCCTCCCAAGTGCTGGGATTACAATCGCATGCCACCATGCCGGGCTGTCATCTTTATCTTGTTAGGGTTCGCAGAGTAACCACTGTCTACAATGTTTCCACAATGTTTCATGTCTCTGCCAGAAACCATCTTCATCCGAAAAACAAAATATACATACCCAGCCTATTCTGTAAAATCAGACTTGTGGGGCTGGAGAGATAGTTCAGCAGTAAAGAGTGCTTGCTTCTTTTGCAGAGGACCCAAGTTCCTAGCACCCACATTAGGCAATTCTTCTGGGCCTCTTGGATGTCTTTACACATATAAACATATCCACAGGTACAGTCACACATACACAATCAAAAATAAAACATTTTGAAAAAACAGCAGTATTGTGAGTCTGGGAAGATAGCTCTGTCAGCAAAAAAAGGCCAGATGTGAGGATGGTGAGAGAGCTCAGCAGGTAAAGGCTCTTGCCTATGAGCCTGATGGCCTGAGTTTGATCCCCAGGACCCATGTGGTGGGAGGAGAGAACCATTTCCCACAGGTTGTCCTCAGATCTTCATATAAGCTTCTCCTTCATATTTATGCACACAAAATAAATATATAAAAAGGGGAAGCTGGAGATATGGCTCAGCAGTTAAGAGCACTTGCTGCTCTTTCAGAAGACATGAATTCAGTTCCCAGCACCCACATGATGGCTCACAACCATCTGTAATTGCAGTTCCAGGGGACTCTGTGTTCACTCTGGCCTCTGCAGGCAATAGTCATACACACCTTACACATACATACATGCAATTTAAAACACCCACACACATAAATGTTTGTATATATTTAAAATAAAAAATATAAATAAAAATAAATCCAGGTATAATGGTAGGTATACCAGCACTGGCGAGGATCCTTGTGGCCAGCCAGTCAGGCCTAACTGATGGAAGCTAGCAGAACATAGAGACAAGGTTGTCCTCTGTCTCCCACAGCCATGCATGCACATGAGAATACACATACATACAAATAAGCAATGAACACAAAACATAGAGCCCCAGTCTGAGGTACCCTGGGGGTGCCAACCACAGCTTTCCACTGTCTGCTCCAGAAGGCAGATCTTCCACCAGATCTCTGCCTCCACGTCTTTGTTTTTAAATTTTTATTTATTTTTATTTTTATAGATATGTTTGTTTTGCCTGCACATAATTATGTGTGTGTGTGTACCACCTACATTCCTAGAACTGGAGTTATAAATGGCTGTGAGCCACCATGTGCATGCTGGGAACTAAACTGGGTTCTCTAGAAAAGCAATAAGTGGAGCCGGGCGGTGGTGGTGCACGCCTGTAATCCCAGCACTTGGGAGGCAGAGGCAGGCAGATTTCTGAGTTTGAGGCCAGCCTGGTCTACAGAGTGAGTTCCAGGACAGCCAGGGCTACACAGAGAAACCCTGTCTCGAAAAAAAACAAATCCAACAAAACAAAAAAAACCAAAACCAAAAAAAAGCCAACAACAACAACAAAAAAGAAAAGCAACAAGTGCTCCTATCTGCTAAGCCAAGTCTACTGCCTCAGCTCTCATGGCTTTTATTTACTCTTCCAATTCAAGACCAATTGTACTTCTTGTTAGTGAGACACCCCTGCCCCACCCCCATGCTGACCACTGGCCTCCTCTTCCCAGTCACTGCCTGTGGATGACTGTGCCAGCCACAGGAATGGAACCAACTGATAAGGGTGAAAAGAATCTACTCTTAGCAAGTCAAGGGTCCCAGATGCCCCTTGTCACCAGAAACTTGAGGGCACACAGCACTGTCCCAGTCAAGGGAACAGATCCACAGTTATTATACAAACCCAGCAAGTGTTCTTTCCATATAGCTTAATAGGCTTCATATGTCATAAATTGAGCTACAACCTGAACACTTTTGAATTTCAAGCTTGCCATGTTCTTTTTGTGCTTGAAACCAGGAAGAGATTTTTGTTTTTGAGCCTCAACTGTTCCTTTAAGTCCTTGACAAGGTCACAGACAGTCCCAGTTTCTAAGTTGGGCAGGATACACCTCACACAGCCCAAGTACACTCTGCTATTGCCCATGAGAAGCCCAGTATAAAAGTGGCCTCGCCACTGTTCATAAAGGACTACTGCACAGGAAAGCTCTGAGCACACCATTTTAAATGAATCAGCTAGTCTTAAACGGTCAAATACTGTTGGATTCCACTTACGTAAGGGCCTGGAGTCGTCAGGTCCACGGAGACAGATGGAAGAGTGGTGTCGGGGCCTAGAAAGGCACCTTTTAATGGGAAGATGTGCTCTGTTGGGCATGGAGGGCTTTGAGGTGACTGTTGAGATCAGGCTACACCCTACTCTAAGTTATTTCATATTGTACAAAGCAGGGATTTTCCAGGCTGTGCACCGTCTCAGAAGAAGCTGTTTTACAATTAACTTTTCATTCTGTTTTGAGGAAAAAAGGATGATTATAACTGCTGGGTAGACCCAGAGTATACTATCTCTCTACTGTTTCCTGTCAGGTACCACCCACCCACCCAGGACAGACTAATCTGACATTTCTGGGAGTAAAAGGGTAGTTTTTGGTACTGCTGCTGAGAACCCAGTGGCCCTACCTCCTTGCCTCAGGTCCACTTGCTCCTCTGTGCAGTGAGAGCAGTCAAGCTGCAGTTTCCAAGAAGACGTCAGCCTTGAAGTAGAGGGTTACAGGTTAGCCAAGAAATTTGGCCTCTAGTCTCTGAGCAGTAACTCTACTCCACTCCACTTCCTGTCCCGCCCTATGCACAGAATATAAAGATGCATGGGCATGGCCTCCCACCACACTTTCCATGCTTTTTGCTTCTGTTCCAAATCAGGACTAGCTACTAATAGCCAAACATACCCCTGCCCAGCAATGCAGCTCCTTGTGGGCCACCCCTCTGCAGGATCACAACTCCTTAGGCACCTAGAGTCCTTCTCCACTCCCAGGTCTCCACCGACAGGTGCTCATGTCTGGTGCTGAATCCACCTCCTCAGAATAGTCTCAGTTTGTTCTCATTTATCAACCCTTCTGTCTGTTCCGCGGTGTGTGGGCTGTTCGTTCGCTTGAGATTTTGCTTTGGGTTGGGGCGTGGAGACTTGACCAGGGGTTCACAAGTACTAGGCAAGTGCTCCACCACCGAGCTACCCTGAGGCATGGCTCCAGCACTCCTTGTTAACTCTTTATGATTGACTAGGATTGGCTACTTACAATCCTCCTGTCTCCACCTCCCAAGTGGTGGGATTACTGGTTTTGTATAAAGCATGCTTAGTCTCAGGCAAATTAAACCAGGATTTTTCTAAGAAAGGAGGACTCACAAATAATGGCACCAAGATCTATGGAGGTTCTTGGTAGAAAACAGGAAGGATGTAATCAGCTTGGTGATTTCGGGTGGGAAGTTCCTGTCTGGACAGGATCTGGGCAATTGGCGTCTGAGATGGGCTAAGACCCAGCCCTTTGTGAGGAAATATTCCCTAAAATTATGCATTTGGTTGTTCTAAATTAGATTGCGTTTGCTCCCTAGGCACCGGTCAGATTTAATAAAACAGTTCAAATATGCAATTTATCTGTACTATTAGCAACAGTGAAGAGATGTCCGGGTTTAGCAAGGATGGACTTACTCTGACCTTACTTTGAAATATTAGCAGAGATCACCACATGTGGGTGGATCTTGAAAACATGATTAAGCCAGACGTAGATATCGTATTTCAAAGAGAAACCCTTTGAGACATGAAGACTACTTTGAGATAAGGAGGGGTACAGGAATAGTGGCTTCAGGGATAGGGGTTTATTTTATGGTGGGAGAACATGTTTTGTGTTGTCCAGTGAAAAGAACTCCACCATGTACAGCATGCACAACACTCATTGGATTGTTCATACGCTAAATCCATCTTATTTCTATAAGAGACAGTTTAAAATCATCTGAGATATATTAAGATGTTTGGTAGCTGGGCGGTGGTGGTGCACACCGTGATCCCAGTACTCTGGGAGGCAGAGGCAGGCGGATTTGTGAGTTCGAGGCCAGTCTGGTCTACAGACTGAGTTCCAGGACAGCCAGGGCTAAACAGAGAAACCCTGTCTAGGAAAAAACCAAAGGGGGGAAAAAGATGTTTGGTATTTGCTTCAAATAATCTGGGCGCAGGAGATACCTAATCAGGAAACAATTTCAGTTTGCAAGGGTTGGTGGGGGTGGGAAGCGGAATTAACTGCCCAATACAAGGCTGGGCAGTTCCATGGAGAAATGAGGGTTGGAGCTTGCGCCCTTGTGTCTGCTATGAGAAACCTGGGATGCCTGCTGTCAGCCCGAGCCTGAAGAATAATGAGGGAAGTTCCTAGCATGGAGCTTTTCTTGGGCTTCTCCAGGCTGGCCTGGCCTCTCTGCCCTTCTGTCACCAAGCTGGAGTTGTGACCCACCAACCTCACCACCAGGCTGCACTCTGAGCCGCACCGGGCTGCACATGCAGCCGTCAGGGAGACCAGTATATATAACTCCATCAGCTTTGGAAAGGGACTAGATTTCTACTGTCACAATGGGCGGGGAGCGAGGCCACACCCCCAGCCTGCCCTCTAGAGCCGAGGGTGTGAGGCGCTCCAGCAGCTCTAGTGGACTGAGCTCCTAGGGCCATGGCCGCTGCACAGCCCCGGCTTCCCCCGGGGGCGGCCATGGTCCGGCGCTTGGCTTGGGGCTGCTGGTCCGCGTTCTGGGACTACGAGACGCCTAAGGTGATCGTGGTGCGGAATCGGCGCCTGGGATTCGTGCACCGCACGGTGCAGCTGCTCATCCTGCTTTACTTCGTGTGGTGCGCGGGCCGGGGCACAGTGGGCAATCAGGCGGAGGGGGATCCTCAGCTGGGGGCTTGCGCGAGCGCCCTTAGGGCTTCAGGAGCGGGATATCCTGGTCTCTCCAGGGTTGCCTCCGGAGCCGGCACCGCCCTGTCCCACAGGTACGTCTTCATCGTGCAGAAAAGCTACCAGGACAGCGAGACCGGTCCGGAGAGCTCCATCATCACCAAAGTCAAGGGGATCACCATGTCGGAGCACAAAGTGTGGGATGTGGAGGAATATGTAAAGCCCCCGGAGGTGCGGCGCTTCCTGCCCCTGGCCCGATGCTCCTCTGCGGTGTGACTGGTCTGAGTGAGCTAACAGGCCCACCGCGCCTTTATTTCTGCAACCAGGGGGGCAGTGTAGTCAGCATCATCACCAGGATCGAGGTTACCGCTTCCCAGACCCTGGGAACATGTCCAGAGGTGAGATGGGTCAAGGGTGGTCTGGGAAAACCTAGGCCAGATACAGAATCTTCTCTCTGACCTACAATCTTCACTCTAGAGCTTGAAGGTTCACAGCTCTACCTGCCATTCAGATGACGACTGTGTGCCCGGACAGCTGGAAATGCAAGGCAATGGTCAGTATGCACCAGGGACAGTGGGGGAAGGTGGGGTTAGCACGGACCTCAGCAGATTAACCAGAGTGTGTCCTGTAGGGATTCGGACAGGGCACTGTGTACCCTATTACTATGGGGATTCCAAGACCTGCGAAGTGTCAGCTTGGTGCCCGGTGGAGGATGGAACTTCTGAAAAGTATGTAGGATCCACAGACCACATTGGGAGTCTCTTTACTGATGAAAATCAGATTAATTGGGAGGAGGGAGACTATGTCCTCCCTTCCCCTGGGCTTTGGGGAGACTAAACAACTGTCTGTAACTTTGCAGCCACTTTCTGGGTAAGATGGCACCAAATTTCACTATCCTCATCAAGAACAGCATTCACTACCCCAAGTTCAAGTTCTCCAAGTGAGTCTGAGGGACAGAGCAATAGCAAATGCCTGGCCAGTGTGTTGGCCTGTGCTGGGAGCCAGGTGTTCAGAAAAAAAAGTACTGTGTTTTCTGCTGCTCCTTAGGGGCAACATCGCAAGCCAGAAGAATGACTACCTGAAGCATTGCACGTTTGATCAAGAGTCTGACCCATACTGTCCCATCTTCAGGCTCGGCTTCATTGTGGAGCAGGCAGGAGAGAACTTCACAGAACTGGCACACAAGGTGAGGGACAGAAGGCATGAGGACAGAGAAGCAGGGTGTCAGCATCTGCTACCCAGGAAGGGCTTTACTCCATCTAGGTGTACCTTCTTTGTTTTGGCCAGCTTTAGCTGCGTTTGGGCAGAGGGGAGAAATGTGATCACGGTCTTGCAGGCACCTGCTCAATTATTGACACCTGGTACTGGTGCTAGTACCTCACTATGCCTCCAAAGCCAAAAAGTCACTTGTTCCCTGGACCTTTGGCTCTGAGTTGAACTCTACCCCTTGAGGTTTTTCTGCTCTATGCTCTTCAACCCTCCTTGGGTCACTTTTCTGCAGGGTGGTGTCATTGGAGTCATCATCAACTGGAACTGTGACCTGGACTTGTCTGAATCACAGTGCAACCCCAAATATTCTTTCCGGAGGCTCGACCCCAAGTATGACCCTGCCTCCTCAGGCTACAACTTCAGGTACCTTGTTCTCTCAATGTCTGAATCCATGGCATAGAAAGTAGTAGCTGCTCTGACTATAGTTCCACAAGAAGTGGTCCTAAAGAGAGGAAGAGGAGTGTGCAGAAATGCCAGTCCTCAGACTGACAGTTCTGACACCACTCTGGTTCACTCGACCCTAGGTTTGCCAAGTATTACAAGATAAATGGGACCACCACTACTCGAACTCTCATCAAAGCCTATGGGATTCGGATTGATGTTATTGTGCATGGACAGGTACACACAGCTGAAGGGTTCCAACTAGGCCTGTGCTGGGCTAGCTCCGTGTCCCTTATAGCATCCCACCCTCAAGCTCCACTTCTGCCACAAGGAGCATGTGCTGAAGGCCTAATTAAATTCACGTCTGTTCTCTACAGGCAGGGAAATTCAGTCTCATTCCTACCATCATCAATCTGGCCACTGCTCTGACCTCTATCGGGGTGGTAAGAAATACAAATCCCCTTGGGAGTCTGGGTCAGGTATGGAGTGTTTGATATGCCTTTACCTATCGCACCTGCTGATTTCAGGGCTCCTTTCTGTGTGACTGGATTTTGCTAACGTTCATGAACAAAAACAAGCTCTACAGTCATAAGAAGTTCGACAAGGTGCGTACTCCAAGGCATCCCTCAAGTAGATGGCCTGTGACCCTTGCCCTTGTCTTGGGCCAGATCCCTCCCCGACCTAGTCACTACTCCCAGGATCAGCTACCCAGTCCTCCATCAGGTGAAGGACCAACTTTGGGAGAAGGGGCAGAGCTATCACTGGCTGTCCAGCCTCCTCGGCCTTGCTCCATCTCTGCTCTGACTGAGCAGGTGGTGGACACTCTTGACCAGCATATGGGACAAAGGCCTCCTGTCCCCGAGCCTTCCCAACAGGACTCCACATCCACGGATCCCAAAGGTTTGGCCCAACTTTAATCTCATCCTAAGCTACAGACCTGGATCTGGGAGGGCAGACGGCTTCAGCTGCTAGGCAGCCCTAGGGAAGATCTGCACGCTTCAGTAACCATGTCCATGTGACTGGGAAACAGACCTGTGCAAGACGACAGGCATCTGGGGAGAAGTGGGTTCCTGCCATCTCCTTTCTCAACAGAACTCTTCATAGGACCCCTTATCCTTTCCCTGCCCACCTCTTGTACTCTCACAGTATTCTGGCACCCCAAATTAGAGCTATTTCCCTCTGTTGTATTTTAAGCCCCTCTTTAGAAGTTGCAGCATGCTGAGTCCAATAAACCAGTGATGAGCTTTCTGGCCTCAGTTCTTTGAGAGTAGCTGTGAATATGTGTCGGGAATATAAGACAGGAGAGTCAGCCTCCTTCCCAGGGGTCTTGCATTCTGAGTTTGCCTGCATTCTTAGGTCTGTGAACCAGACTGGGTATAGAGTAAAGCCACATCTGCCAAGGGGATAAGGCTATGTTCAGAATCAACGTCATGGGGTGAGGCCAGTGAACGGGTGAAGCACAAAGCCAGTACTAACACCTGGGCCTGGGGAATCTAGTTAACTGCATCTTTCCCCTTTAGTGGAGTGACTCTGGTCAGGTAAAGCCCTGTTGGGAACCTGGATCTTAGTCCATGGTGGGTATGTCTATGCTGAAAGCCACCTGAGAAGGCATCCTAGCTCAGAACAGCACACCAAGTAGCAGAGTAGCCAAAGAACTAGGAAGGAGCCCCTTCAGTTTCTGCCTACATTACCAGAAGATGGTGTTTGTGTTGGCACTCTAGGTGTTATAGGATGCTTGGAAGAATACCAGTTCTCTCTTTTTTTTTTTTTTTTCGAGACAGGGTTTCTCTGTGTAGCCTTGGCTGTCCTGGAACTCACTCTGTAGACCAAACTGGCCTCAAACTCAGAAATCCGCCTGCCTCTGCCTCCCAAGTGCTGGGATTCAAGGTGTGCACCACCACCACCCAGCAAGAATACCAGTTCTTGATACTTACTCCCAGAGCCTTCCTTCCTTGGTCATGGCCTCCACAGGCTACCAAATATGTTTAACTTCCTCTATGTTTGGTTTGAAAGTTTATCTAGTTTTAGACAAACTGCCCTTTTCAGTTTGGTATCTGATTACAGCTTAGAAACCAGGGCCAAAGATAGAGTTTTCTACTTTAGAATCCCTAAACTGACCTCTGATTGAACCCAGGGCTGAGCAGTATCTATGGCTGCAGTGACCTACCATGTGCTGCTGTAGATTGGAGTCTCTTGGGCCCAAAAATCCAGGAAGCTAAGTTAACCGGCTCCCTCCTCCCCTCGACTAATTTGATTTGATCTCCATTCATAATGTCCCAGCACTGCCAGCTCAGTGCACATTCCAACCAGGGAAGATCAAGTAGGTATCAGATTTCTCCCTACAGACAGCCTGAGCTCACTAAGGTTCAGACAAATGCCTGATGGATAGATGTTAGATATTAAACTTTCCTTTCAGGGACTCCCTGGACAGGCTCATTTGTATAGGGTCTCTGTACAAATGAAAGTAGTAAGCTAGGAATTGCAAACTATAGGGGGCTGAGAGATGTCTAAGCAGAGAAGAGCACTTGTAGCTCTCTCAGAGGATTGGAATTTGGTTCCTAGCACACACATAGTGGCTCACAAGCATCCATAAGTTCAGTTTCAAGGGATCCAATGCTTTCTTTCCTCTGACCTCTGTGGGTACCAAGCATACACTTGGTACATACACATACATGTAGGCAAAATACTCATACACATAAATCTAGTAGTAGCTCCCATCTCCCTTTAGGGCTCCCATTATTTGGGGTATTTGAGTTTGGCAGTTCGCTACTGCCCTGGTAAACTATGGCCTGGGCCAGAAAGAAGCTGTAGACAAGGGCTGCATTTAGCTCAGTGAGATTTGAGAGTTCTCTTATTTCCTGAGACTAATGAAAGGTTCTGCTCATCTAGCAGATAGGTCAGTGACAGTACAGAGTAGGAAGTGAGAACAGCTACTTAATCCACCACTTGCAGTGCAAAGAGGCATCATATTAAAAAGGTTAGAGATTAAGCTGACCCTTTAAGGGGGTATCTGCTTCAGTGCTCTGGGTCTGTAATAGCCTGAGGAACAAATGATGCTGAATACAAGCCCTCAACAGATCTGAACCCTCACA
The DNA here is from genome assembly GCF_947179515.1 of Apodemus sylvaticus. Taxonomy (NCBI): domain Eukaryota; kingdom Metazoa; phylum Chordata; class Mammalia; order Rodentia; family Muridae; genus Apodemus; species Apodemus sylvaticus. Next base: position 58,826,244 of record NC_067493.1, read on the forward strand.
GAACCTCTTTTCCCTCATTTTCCTTGCTTTTTCTCCAGTTAAGCCTCAAATCTTACACGTGAGAAGGTATTTTTCTAAAATCTAGGTCTTAGGGTGTTTGAGCCTATGATAAATGACACTTACAAAGCCTTTGTTTATGGCCCTCAGGCTTACGAGGTCCTCGCAATGCAGCCCTGGTAGACAAAGAGTGGGTTTTCCATTCTTTAGGCCTGTCTCAGCCCAGTTCTGGACAGAGTTCCAGGTCTCATTCAAGACACTGGGTAATAGATAACCCTCTTCATACTTTATTCTGAAGAAAAAAACCCTGGGTCTCTATGTTTCTGGATATCCCTGAAAGCAGCCTGAATTCTATACCCATGAAGCTGAGGGAAAGGTCCATTTGTCTGAAAATAAGCAAGACTCTGGTCAGTCAGGGTTTTGCACTGGCTTCTGCATCTTCTCTGCCACATCCACTTACCTGGTCTTAGAACCTATCTCATGCTCAGGCTGGAGGAAGAAGAGTTTGTAAGGAAGCATAAAGCAGAAGCTTCACAAACTTGATTATTTAGCAGGTAACTAGGGGACAGAGCCAGTCCCTGCTCCTGCTTGTTTGTGGCACTTTGAAGTTCCTGGAAGTATTCTCTCTGTTCTGCCTAGGTTGTGGTCATGAGTTTAGAAAAGCAAGGTGGTCAGTGGTTCAGCCTTTTGGAGCAGGCAGTAAGGTGTGGGATACCAAGGTGTCTTCAGTCTAGGCTTGCTAATAGTTTGATAAAGGGCTTGCTTGTAGCAGCCATTCTATGGTCTCCTGGAGATATGACATGCTGTAGTACTTGGCAATGTTCTGGAAGATTCGAATCTGTTCCATGAAGACCTGTAGGAACAAAGAGACAATGACTCTGGGTTTCACTCAGACAGGAGGGGCAATGCCCACAGTGTGAGAATGGCTCACCTCAGTGTGGATGGTGAGAACAAAGTCCCCAGCGCAGCTGCAGTACACAGGCATATGGGTCTCTTTCATACCACGACACTTGAGGCATACCTGAAACAAGCAAGCAGCACCATGAATCTTGGCTCAAACTGGATCCTATCTGCAGCTTTGGAGCCCTGTTGAAACCACTGGCAAGTTTATTTCAGGACTCAGTGCTTGATGAAATTCAAGAGTTGTTCAACTCTTGCCAGCTCCTTCTCCAAGATGCCCACCTTGCTGTGGGTATCCTCAGCCTGGACTGCCAAGGTCTGGGAGGGTCCCGTGTCCCAGTTGGCTCTGCCCAGGGATATACCCAAGGACTCTGCTCAGGTCCTCATAAACTGCTGCTGAAGCTTTTTCTGCTCTGCTCCTGCGCTCTACCACCAACATCTTTACTGTCTGTTGTCTATCTCCCTCCAATGGACAGATGCATGTGCCCATAGAGGGTATCAACAGACAACGACAGGATGGGCCGGAGAATTCTATGGATGAGGACTGACTCCTAGGGCAGTCAGGAACCAAGTATCATCTTGGTTTCCCTGAAATGTTGATAGTGCTTGGAAACTTCTAGGTGGACTAGGGAGCTCACCAGGTCCTGAAGTGTGAAGGCCATCAGTTTCCTCTGCAAGGCTTCCACCAAAGCTGACTCGATGGAAGATGAGTCATAGGGGGCTTGACAATTGGAGCAGAGCCACTGAGGCAGGATGGCTCCATCCTGGGAAATGGGAGGAAGGCTGTGAGCGGTAGCATGGCACACCTGGGTCAGCACAGAAGGCTGGTGCAAGGGAAGATGTCAGAGAGGAGTGCAGGGGCAAAGGAAACCATCACTGCTCTTGGCTACATTGCATATAGCCTGAGCTTTTTGTCTGTGCTTATCAGACCTTTCCAGAACAAATTTTTTTTTTTTTTTTTTTTTTTTTTTGGTTTTTTGGATTTGGTTTTTTTGAGACAGGGTTTCTCTGTATAGCCCTGGCTATCCTGGAACTCACTCTGTAGACCAGGCTGGCCTCGAACTCAGAAATCCGCCTGCCTCTGCCTCCCATAGTGCTGGGATTACAGGCATGCGCCACCACCGCCCTGCTCCAGAACAAATTTTTAGCATGCTACAGTGGAGTGGCTTAGGGTGGCTTTTTAATCCATAAATGAGTCACTGAGGCAATACGTTGTGTATCACAGGTTGGGCTACATATCCCAACCACTTTGGAGGTTTGTAGGCCAACCTCAAAAAATTTAGAGGTTTTGATCATCAGCTGAGCTCACCTGAGAGAAAGAGGAATCTTTGCACAGGTCCAGGTCTCGGCAGAAATTACAGCTGTGGCAGATTACCTCAGGGAGCACGTAGGAGTGGCAGGGGTCTCTGAACTGGGCCTCCTCAGAGAATTCACCAATGTCTACCAGGCGAAGTAGGTCTCTGTTCAGCTTATTCACCTGATTTGTGATATTTGTATCCAGAGACAGTACCTATGGGGACCACAGACCATCATGAAGTAGCTCCTAGGCCTCTTTGCCATTCTGGCTGGACCAAATACCTCCTCTTAGCTCATTTCCCAGCAGCATCTTAGGCCTTCTTCCTACCTGGAAGCCCCAGGAAGAGCTGATTCTCTACAGTAGCAACTCTGTCAGTGAGTAGAGTCTTCACTGATGGAAACAACACTGATTCTACACAATACCTTCTAGAAACTAAAGAGGGAGGATACCCTTATTGGTCCTAGGAGGTCAACACCACCCTAATACCAGACAAAGACACAGGCTGTTACCACCATAAGAATGGACCAAAAAAACTCCCAAAAAACAAAAAACAACAACAAAAAAACCCCATATAAGTACTAGCATCAATGTGCAAAAAACTACAGAATCCAAAAATAAAGAAGCCCAATGAGGTCATTTTAAGTTTTTTTTTTTGTTTGTTTGTTTTTTGGTTTTTTTTGTTTGTTTTTTTTTGGTTGTTGTTATTTTTTTTTTTAAGATTTATTTATTCTATGTAAGTACACTGTAGCTGTCTTCAGACACCCCAGAAGAGGGTGTCTGATCTTGTTATGGATGGTTGTGGGCCACCATGTGGTTGCTGGGATTTGAACCCAGGTTCTCTGGAAGAGCAGTCAGTGCTCTTAACCACTGAGCCATCTCTCAGCCCCCGGTTGTTGTTACTTTTTAAAAGATAGTCATACTCGATAGCTTTTGAAGATACAGTCTGTCCTCAAACTGGTCCTCTTACCCGCCTCAACAGTCCCTGGGACTTTAGGCATGAGCCAACATGCCCAGTCCAATTGTGTTTTGAAAGGGTGTAAATATTCAACAGAAAAGGGCTCTGGAACCGAACACCCTGGAAACTTGTGCACACACTATAAAGATGACCTAAAAATGGACTACAGATCTAATGTGCAGTTCATTATAGTGTGTTTTCTGGAAAAGATAGGTCAGTGACTATCCAAAGTGCATCTGTGGAGAAGAAACATCCCCAGCTTACCATGTTAAACCCTAAGGTGTAGTCACTTGATACTCAGTTTCAGCTTCAGAGTGATGCCCTGGGATGCTCAGATGGCACAATGAACAATAAGTGCTTTGAGCAATGACCTCACGTGGGCACCGGTAATATCACCTCACCGTGCTGGCCCGCTTTTCCCAGAAAACAAGCTGTCACCTCATTTGGTCTCAGAGGTCTGTTCTGGCTCACCAGGCCCACTGGTGGCAGGAAATCCATGGATTCCTGCCGCTTCCAGGGGCTGTAACTTTCCCAGCACTCTGCTCTCCTACTTCAGAGCCTATGTGCCTGGTTCCAGGTCCCCCCTCCCAGCCACCCCCAGAGTGCCTGAGTCTCTGAACTGAGCAATCTCTTATGGTTTATTGCCAGGTTTAGGATCTATCAGAGCAGGGCTTCTTCTGTAATACCTAAGCTCAAATCCCTCAACAATGGTTGCATTTGATTGGGACACAGCAAATGCTGATGGAATGGTTGAAGGACTTATACCTGGCCCTTACCTTGCACACGTATTTGATGAACTCCAGAGCAGGATTATTGAGCAGCAAGTGTGAACCAGGGAGGACAGGGAACATCTCTGAGGGCTCAGTGGTGTTACGAGAACCTGTGACTTTCTTCTGAATTTTCTGAGTAATGGTGAAGAAGCTCTGAGTGAGCTCATTTGCCACATAGTCTTGAGAAAAAGTGATCATTCCTGGGAAAGACAGACTCTGCTGGCACTGGATATCTCCTACCCCTTTGTCTGTACCACCTGAAGCATATAGATCAGCTCATGGCACATAGCAGTATCCTGTGACCAGGGACTACTCACCAGGAAGAGCTCCAGATGCCCCTTCAGCCTCCTGGGAGAACTGGCTGGCCCCTTTCCTCTTCACAGGGGTACTGCCTGGGGCACTGTGTCTCAACTCATCCTTCATGCTTTGGTACACAGCTACGATGTATGCTGCAGAGAGAGACAGACATAGGTCACAGAAGATTGGTAAATACTCCCGAATTTGAAGAAGCCCAGTGGCTGCTAAGCTGGTCAGACACACTCATCTGAAATGTCATTGTTAGTGGACAGCTTATCTGTTGCCCTTTGATGAGTACAAAATCAAATAGAGAATTGGATATAAGAAGGGAATTTGTGCAGGGTGGTGGCGGTGGCACATGCCTTTAATCCCAGCACTTGGGAGGCAGAGGCAGGTTGAGTTTGAGGTTAACCTGGTCTACATAGAAAATTCCAGGACAGGACAACCAGGGTTACACAGAGAAACCTTGTATCAAAACCAAAATCAAAACCAAACTAAACCAAACCAAACCACAAAACAACCAACAATCAATACCAACCAACTGATCTACCAAACAACCAAGAAAATCCCCCAAAAAGAGAATCTGCTGATGCCTGAATTCATCCTGAACAGTGAATAAATAGGACAACAAGCATAGACAGGATAGTTTATGAAAGCAGATCCTTAACAGCAAATGTTGACAGTACTGTAAAACCTGAGCCCACATGCCTGGAATATTTCTCTTCCTTTCTTCCTTTCTTTTTTAAAGATTTATTTATTTATCATATGTAAGTACACTGTAGCTGTCTTTGGACATAAGAAGAGGGCATTAGATCTCTTTATGGATGGTTGTGAGCTACCATGTGGGTGCTGGGATTTGCTACCATGTGGGTGCTGGGATTTGAACTCAGGACCTTTGGAAGAGCAGTCAGTGCTCTTAATCGCTGAGCCATCTCTTCAGTCCCATGGTTTTTCAAGATAGGGTTTCTCTGTATAATCCTGGCTGTCCTGGAACTTGCTCTGTAGACTAGGCTGGCCTTGAATTCAGAGATTCACCTGCATTTGCCTCCCAAGTGCTGGGATTAAAGGCATGGACACCACTGCTCAGCTAACCTGGAATATTTCTTGAGACAACCTGGAAAGGTAAAGACTCAAAAGATGTAGACAAAGACATAAGCAATCACAAACGAACCCATCTGTTGGTACAGACCTATGAGATGTGTAAGAAGTCTTGTCTCTCTGTTGACAGTTTAATGACTATGCTCATCACTTGTTTTTCTGTTTTAATGAATGGCACTGAATTATAAAAGTCTAATTTTTATACTTATTTGCATATTGACCACAATAACCAGGTTTACAAATACTTTCAAGGTACAAGTTTCCTCGTTAGTGAAGCCCCAGAGGCCAGTCTTGTTACCGTATGAGCATGTACATGTTCCCAGGGATGTTAGTTGTGAACCTATTAGAAATAGAACTGGGAAAACAGCTTTGGGGTTCCCTCAGGGGAGCTGCTCAGGAGGTCTAGAGAGAAGCCAGAAAGCCCTTCCATCAGCTGTCCTCTGGTCCTTATGCTGGAAAAAGGTAAAGACAGCGGCAGCTCCACTGAGCTTGCCAATGTCCTCTCCACATCAAGGAGCCAGAGCCATTTTCCATAACTCAGGTGGTTGTTCAGCTTCAGCTTGGCTCACCTGAAACAATCATGAGGAAGTAGCTCTGGCAAGAGGCTGCTTGTGGCAAGAACTGTAGAATGTTCCAATTGTTCTCCAGTAAGTCCTCAACCTCAGATTCCCCCATGTCTTCTTCCTCCTCATCCTTTTCTTTGTCCTCCTCATCCTCAGTTTCCTCCCTTGCCTGGGAGTCTTGCTGCAACACAAAGACAACTCCTATTTCCACTATGGCAGTAACAAGACATGGGAGGCAGGACTCCTTCAGCTTGAATTTCCTGAACTCTCACATTGTAAGACCAGTGCTCCATGGAGCATGTCTAGCTCACTAGGGTGACTGGGAACTGTGATTCTCATTTACTTTTTTTAGAGGGAACTTCAAAATTATCCAACTCCCCTTCCATTTAGGGCTAACCAACCAGAACTTTGAAGTGACCAGCTTCTTCTGATCCTTTAAAAATTTCTTCTTTAGCTGGGAGCAGTGCCTTGAACCTATGGCTCAGGATGCTCAGAGTCTTTAGTGATGATGAGTATTAAGGTCAGCCCAAACTACACAGTCAGAATCCATCTCACAAAATAGAACCTCTTATGTTGGTGACAATTTTCCCACAGGCACAACTTGACTGTATGCCTGTGATCCTGCCAGGGTAAATTCACTTCTACATCAGCTTATGGGAAAAGTTGACATTAGCACCATGCCATTATCCTGATGACCACATTCCCCCCCACCCCCCAGCCCAGTGAAGTCTATGTCCTAATCCCAACTCTAACTAGAACTGCTCCTGTCTAGACCTTTGAGACACGGTGTCTAAGGAAGTCTTGTCCTTGTCCCTCAGCTTCCAGTCTGCCTGCTTCCCCTTTTGGCTATCTGCAAGTACGCCATGTTGAACAAGGGTCTGTTGTCTTGGCCTGTTTCCTGGGTACTGCTCTAGCACAAGGTGATCAACTATATTTCCATTTCACAAATATCACACACCTTCCCTCACATGACTCTTGGATGCAACCTCCATTCACCCACAGGTATTGTGCATCGCTAAATTTACCTGCTAGCTCCCGGACCCTGACTTTTCACAACTTTGCACTGGAATCCCTCCTCTGACCTGACACTGCCTGCTTTTCTTCCCCTTGTGGTGCGTTAGTCTCAGAAGGGGGCAAATAAATGCCAGACTTTCCATTCTAATGCTGAATTCCATTCTGTGAAAAAAGTGGGCACTGCCAGCTCTCTGTGATCACCTGAAACGATTGCCCCGACATCCAATGTGCCTGAGCTGTCCCAGCTCCTGGGGTGTCTTGCTCTCTAGACAAGTCTGGCTTTGCCAGTGTTTCCACAACTCACTCTCTCCTCCCTCTTTTCCTTGAGTTTTGCCAGGTTCTGCTTCATGGAAAGCTCTTTGCCTTCATTACGGCTAACACTGTACTTTTCCTAACTTTTCCTCTAAGTCCCAGGAAACAGGACTTAGAGGGGTAAGCAGTGGCTGCCACAGGGGTGAATGTGGTCCCATATATATGGGGACCGTACCTACCTCTTTTACCTGTCCACAGTGAATACTAGATGGAACTTTTCCTTTGATTCCACCGTAGTTGGATGGATCCATCCAGAGAAGGAATTCCCAGCATCGAGAGAAAGAGATTGTCAGGGAATGAAAGATCTCTTTAGAATGGATGCTGCAAGAAGCCAGACAGAAACTATGAAAGTGACATAGTTCCTTTTGCTCACAAATGAACTTCAAGTGTATTCAGAGTCTCCCAAACTTCCCAGCATATGAAGGAGCTGCCTGTAAACAACTGCCTGGTAATAAAGACGACCAAGAGGGAAGCTGGGGAAGCCCAGGTCCACTGCCTCTATCTTAGTCAGGTACATGTCACTGGTAGCATTGCTTCCTGTTTTCAAGCACCATAAGTTTTCTTCATTGGTACCATTCCTAGATAAGTTGGCCTTTATCACTAATCCCACCCTTTATACCCACAAGGAGGGAAGGAGATTCTAAACAGACTTCTCTTCCTCATATTTTTTAAAGATATGTTTATTTATTTACCTTAATGTATGAGTGTATGCTGTTAAGAACTTTTATTGCTCTATCAGAATTGGAGCTTGGATTGGGTGGCTATAACTGCCTCCAAGAGATCTGATTGACACATTCTTTTGCTCTAGGAACCCACACACACTTTCTCTCTTTCTCCAAAACAACCCCCCCCCCAAAAAAAAAACCCCAAAGTCAAACCCTCAAGACGTTATCTTATTTACATTGAAGCCTTTGGGCCCAAATAGATTTGAGAATATGATTCATCCAGACCATAATCACTGCCTGAAGCCAAAGGTATAAAACAGGGTCCTGCAATTGAGAACTTGATGACTGACCATCTGGAATCAAAACACTCCCACGTGACCAGCCCATATCTGTAAAATGTTTATGTAACAGCACTTTATAGGACCCTCTTATAAACAGAAGGTGGTCTTCCTTTAATATTTCAGACCTGAACAACATGCTTTATATCGGAGTTGTCTACCATGTAGTACTCTTTCACGCTGCTGTACTTAACTCTGTGTGTGGTTTCTTCATCAGCAATGGAGACACCCTCAAACATCTCTTCAAAGCTATGGCAGCTGTATTACCAACCAGAATATCCCTTCCACTGACCTGTTGGTAATATATTCCACATAGGCAAGGGCATCCTCTATCCGGCGCTTCTTTGTACAAAGGATGATGCGATTGAAGTTGGCATAGATGACTGATGACCCCAGGCGCTTGAACTCAGCAATGAGCCTGTGGAATATGTTTATAATTAATGGATGAGGTGGCTTGGTGCAAAAGAAAAACAAAAAACAAAAAAAACCAAAACCAGATGAAGTCTGGCTCCACTACTAGCCCTGACTGACCCTAAACTGTCTTCAAATTCATCTGCATTAAACTTGATAAAGGCCCACTTCTTTGAGGTGAGGATCTTCTGGTGGTCACAGAACTTGAACTTATCTCTACAAAGAACCTCAATCACATGTTGCTTACTCTGCAGTTTAGTGAAGATGGATGGACATGATAACCTGGACACTGAGCCCTGGGGCTTCCCAAAGGTACCATGAATACCTGTCTGGAGCCTAGATTGGGGTTAGCACTGAGATCAGAAACTTGAATAACTGCCAGAGAACTGTCTCCAAGGTCCCTTAGGACAACTCAGATAGGCGGTCTAGACTACTAAGGAGGCTGCTGTTTACAACCATTGCGTACTAGGGTCCCATGAGGAACTCCATTCAGGTTTTGTTTTGTTTGGGTTTTTTGAGACAGGGTTTCTCTGTGTAGCTTTGGCTCTCCCCAAACTTGCTCTGTAGAGCAAGCTAGTTTTGACCTCAGAGATCTGCCTGCCTCTGCCACAACAGCAGTTAAGACTGTCCTGGGCTTTATACATCCCAAAGGCACTGGCTCATGTCCCTCAGCCCACAGTGTGGGTGAAACACTCACTGCAGGAAGAGCTTCTTCATCATATTGTGCAGTGTTCGGTGAAGGGCTGGGTCGTAGAGCAAAGAGCACGGCGACTGGAGCCAGCGGTAGAAGTGCATTACCTGGTTGTCAGCATAGATGTTGTGGTACTGTGTGATTTCCTTTACCCAGCCAACCACCATGCTCTTCAGGATCCTGAAAGACGGCAAAGGAGGATGAATTGTACCGTATGCTGCTGCCAGTATCACCGTCCCTTCTCATTCATCCCCGAGGCAACTGTCTGGGTTCCATTCCTTGGCCCCATAACTTGTGCGCTTCACCTCCTCACCACTTCCCTCCATGTAACTCCCTGACTTGCTTATCACACCTGGACAAGGAGACACATTTGTCCTTAAGATTTATTTTTAATTTTTTAAAATATATGTGTAGTTGTGATGGTATGTACAGTGAGTCTAGGTGCCCATAGAAGCCAGAAGGTGTCTAATGTATCGGAGCTAGATTTACAGTGGTTGTCAACTATTCAACATGCATTCTGGGAGCTAAACTCATGTCCTCTGCAGAGCATTTTTTTGAGACAGGGTCTCACTGTCAGAAGAGTCACAGAGTTGATTATATACTTTCCATGTGAAGAACTAGGGTCTGTCCCAAGCTGCGTTTTCTAGACACCAATAATACGCAGGGGATGTTCCTGGAACCAATTCAGTGCTTACATAGAACAAACTGGACTTGGGTCATGAAGGAGTCAGTATCAGAGATATGATGCTGAGGTCACTTTTATGCTTTCTGTACAAACACCTACTTCCCTCATCTGGTGGTTGCTGCTATCTGGGTCTGATCCTCATCTGCTGCTCAGTGTTGAAACACTTTTTCTGCTACAACTCTGCTCAGTTCCCAGCTCTCCTAACCTAATTCTTACTTTATCAAATTTTCTTTCTTCATTTGGAGGCAACAGGGCTGAAATACATGTTTTAGAATCACAGACATGAAATATCTACCTCGTGCTTAGCCACAGTAACTCATCATGACCACAGCCTGTCTGACCTTGGCTTTGCTGTTTCTAGCATGAGTGGAGATTGTACCACCCTATAGGGCTATGGGACTACAGGCAGAGTAAAGTGTTCTGTGTTTCTGGTACAAAGGAACCACTCTATAGTATACACTGTTCCATCACTAGGAGCCAGGGCTGACCATATCTCTGACAGATGATACTGGCTACTATGACTCATTAGGCTGGGTACCCTGGGAATTTCCCGCAGATAGATACACCTTTGATTACACTGAAAGCAATTATGTATCAAAAAGTTCTTTGTGAGAAATGCTTCTGGCATCAGAAAGGTCAGATGATACAGCACTTGCATTGCCTCTCAGTAACTAGGCAGGAACATGGGGGTCCTTGATTCCATTATGGAAGACTCATGAGACAGACATCTCGGGAATGCTGACTCTAAGGCTGGAGGTGGCACAGTAGTTAAGAGCACATACTACTTCTCCTGGAGTTTCATTCCCAATACTCACACCAGGTGTTTTACAACCTCCTGTAACTAGTTCCAGGGTATCTGGCTTTTCTGGCCTCTTTGGGCACCCATACTCACATGTACACACTAATATCCATTGGAACCATCTCCTTTTCTGAGGAGAGAAAGGGTGGAAGGGATGAAGGGAAGGCGAGAGGGAAGAACTGGGAGGAGAGGAGGGGAAGCTTCGATCAGGTTGTAAAGTAAATAAATGACAATAAAAAAATAATCACAAAAATAATCTTTAAAAAAAAGTTGAATGTGTGGCACACACCTTCAATCTCAGCACCTGGAAGGCAGAAATATGTGCCTTTTATGAATTTGAGGCCAGTCTAGTCTACATAGTGAGTTTTAGGCAATCCAGAGCTACACAGGGAGCCCCTGACAATATATATATTTTGCTGACTGGCTTTAGCATTCTAAAGTGGAGGTTACCCTCCTCATTGCCTTGGCTAGGATGATGGTGTATTATATGAAGGTAGATACCTGAAAGTACTAGAACAGAGAGCTGTCTCATCGTAGCTGGCGAGGGTACTGGCAGTTTGATTGCCTGTAACCATGTCCTCTAGGGAGGCCTGCTGGATCACATCGAAGCTGATGCCCATGCTGCCAGCCCCCTCCATGTCATTGACATGGTGGGACTGGAGGATGGTGTTGACTGCCAGATTTTGAATGTCCAGCTCCACGCACACTGCAGGGAAACACAGCTTGTCTAGGTACGTCAGCTAGAACTAGGGTCACTTCCCAGGTCTGAGCTAGTCACTGCCACCAGAGGACAGCCAGAGTTGCCTGCGAGGTCAAGTCTGACCTCCGGCAGACTGTTAACTTATTGTGCCCATTTCTTAAGACTTGCCTTTGCCCACATGGTTGAGCAGAAGACCCCATCTTTCCCTTCTCTCACTCACCAGTAGAGTAACAGCCAGAATTATTGATCTCCACAGTGGCTCGGTCATCAAACTCCATGACAAGGCGGTTGTCATCAGCTTCTTTCCCACCCAGGTCAGGCCGGGAGGTTGGGGACAGCCAAAGAAGGTGGTTATGGCGCTGGAGGTGGCGTGCAAAAAACAGGTCAGAGCCAAAGGTGGAGATGTCTTCTGGCAGGTTTCCAACGGGGATGTGGAAGTACCTACACAGGGGTACAGGCTTAGTCCCAAGTATACTATCATCATTTAGGGACCATTCACAGAGCCACACACTGTAAGCACCAGCTTATAGCCTTACTTGTTTATGTGTGAGTGCTGGGAACTGCACTTTCTAGCTAACTTCTACTACTGAGCTACATCCAAGTCCTCACCTGCTCATCTCAAAGGCCTGTGAAAGGCAAATGTCTAAATTGAGGTAGTGTCGGATCATTCGGCGAGCTCCATGGCGCTGCCAGTCCAGGACTGCATAGCTGATCTTGTCAGCCACTCGGACAGGTACTAATGGGAACTCTTCTAAGACTGGAATCTCACTGGTCAGCCTACACAGCTCCCAGCTAGACTGGACAGCAATGAGCGTGGGCCCCCGGCGTTCTTCCTGGGTTGAGAAGGCAGAAAGGGCTCAGTGGACAAACCTCAGGATGGGAGACATTCACTCCTGGATCCCAACTTCTCTTACCTTGTAGGCAAGCAGGGAGCGCTGGATGGCTCTGCAGATGGTCTTCAGGTTGGTTTCAGCACGAACTTCAAAGGTGTGTTTTGGGGGAGGCAGGAGCTTGGGGTCCACCTTGTCTAGCAGCAGGCTGTGTTCTGCTGAGTACAGGGCACTGAGCCCTGGCATTTGGTTACTTCGTACCTAAGCAGACACCAACTGTTAGGCCTGCTGTGTGTGTGTAGCTGGGCAGTCATTGTGCCTTTCAATTTCTAACTGAATGGCAAGGGGAGTGTTTTTCTTCCCCATATTCTGTCTGACCCACATATTCTCACATGCCCAGGGCCCAATGACTCACAGTATCCAACACAAACACAGATGCTCTTCGCTGTGAGGGGATAAAGACCCCAAAGAGTGCCTTGTGGCCCTGTGTGTGATGATACAGGTAGATGTGGCGGATACTCCCTGTAGAAGAAAGAAAACCTGTTGCCTGAGATACAGGGGAGGCAAGGTAGGTAATAGGGCTGTTGGTAAGGCCATACCTGGTTCCAAGTAACTGAACTGGGCCAGAGAACGCATTTCAAGGTGGTCCAGGGCAAAGGATTCAGCTTCCCAACCAGAAAGGTGCCTTGCCAGCTGTTTGTTGACCACACACACACAGCCCAGTTGCACGAGGGCCCGGAATAACAATGGGACCTGGGAAAGTGGTTAGTATGTTGGGTCAAATGAGAGACTCTATCTGGGGCCATATACTCCAGCATAGCCTGTCTTCACCTATAAGAGACTACCTTAGGTAGACATGTTGCTAACAGCCATCACTATCTAATCCACCTGCCCACCATCACCCCCTGCCCAGTTCCCTGTGGGATTCTCTCTGATCATCCAGCTTCATTTTCAACCAGGTGGTCAGTGGCCAGGGAGAAAATCACCTGTGTCTCATACACGCCCTCAATGTCTGGTGCTGACAACTCAGTGTTGATCTCGTTGATGTGTTCTTGGTACATGTCCTCTGGTACTGAATACTCATAGAGATTGTAGACAATGTTGGAACGAGGAAGAGCCCGATTCACCTGATGACAAAGTGGTGATGAGCCTACTACCACAGCCCACATAGTGGATCACTGCCTAGGGCTTTCAGGACCCAAGATAGTCAGCTCTCCAGCTTCAAAGACTACAACTAAAAGACTAAGGTATAATAAAATAGCAACCTGGAGTTGGATTATAAATGTTTTCCAACTGAAGCATCATCAGCTATTCTTGTCTGGAGGATGGGCTCCAGGTAATGTTTCCCAGATTGCTTGGTTTTATTAATTGGAGGTTGTAGGTATCTAAAACCCACGGATAAACCTTACTTTTTTAAGAAAAGAGATGATTGGGCAACCCTGTGTGTACTGGTTGCATGTATGGGAGCATGCAGAGGATACACACTGACTGTTCATTAATCTTCACAAAAAATACTCTCACTTCAGTTACAAATATACAGACATGCTCAGAGGAACACAAAAATCTGAAAATTGAGTTAACAATGGAACCTTTATACAAAGACAGCAAGGCTTAACTTGAGAATAAAATAACAAAATGTCCACAGGAAATGGTTTAGTTGAAAAAGTGATTGTTGTATTGCATGAGTACCTTATTTTGGATGTCTATCACCTTGTAAAAGGCCCAGCACAGTGGTGCATGTCTATCATCCCAGTTCTAGAGAGGTGAATGGATGCATGAAATCCCTAGGGACTGCCTGTCACATGGACTTGTAGAAACAGTGAGCTCTAGGTTCAGGTGCAAGGTGATTGAGACAGATATCTGATGCTGACTCTGGGCTTCCACGCATACAGGTGCACACACATGCATACATACACATTACACACCAAGCGCCATAACCTACCTCAGTATCTGAGCTCAATAAAAGAATGGAGACAATTAAACATGGTCAGGAAATATGAAGATAAAACCATAGAATTTATTCAGTCATACAAACAAACAAACAACCCTAAAACCAGAGGAAAAGATTTTTACAACCAAGTAGCCACCATCTATTCTTTCCTAATAAATGCATGCCTGAAGGAATAGCATGAGGCCTCAGAATGAAAAAAATGTAGTCAGGGACCAAGAGACCTCACAGAGTACCACCAGCAAGTTTCCTGGCTTCCCCTCGAGGAAATTCTACCCTACATGAAAGCAGCCAGACTGAAATTTCAGAGTATAGAATGCCCCTTTATGGAATCATACTATACTCTGAAATTTATGCTATAGCGACAGAGGCCAGTGTCTAAGGATGGGGTGAGGAGAAACCAGAACACAGTAAGTTAAGGATAACAGAAATATTTTGTGTCTTGAAAATCATGAAACTGTGGCTGCCATCACCCATGCAGTATTATGGTCAAAAGACCATTTTACTGTATTTAAGTAAACAAAATAAAGCCTAGAAAAATATCAAATTGATGATAGTTGTTTCTTCAATAGCTAACTGGAAAATGGAGAGTTAGAAAATGGAAAAGAGGAAAAAGGGAACTTCCCAGCTCATCCTACAGATTTCAGACATCTTGATGTTGCTGACAAGGACTATGTACACAATGCAGGCTTAGTTTTTTTTTTTTTTTTTGGTTTTTTTCGAGACAGGGTTTCTCTGTATAGCCCTGGCTGTCCTGGAACTCACTCTGTAGACCAGGCTGCTTAGTTCTTATCTTAATACATCACTACTAATACAAACAATACCTGGACCAATATCAAATACCATGAACCAAAAAAGATAATTATAGCGTCTACAGAATGACATACTAACACAAAGCTCTAGTAGATCAAGTGTACCTATAGTTACAGAAACACGGATCTCACACACTAGCAATAGCAGTATGGAGAGGTGGGCAAGTGTGTTCTGCGGAGGTGGAAATATCTACCTGGATGGTGGGGAGAATGATTCAGGTAGCTATATTTTTAAAAACTGATGGAAGTCAACTCTAAGCCACACCTATGTTATTTATCTATATTAGGGTAGGCAGGCTATAACAGATTATAACTAAACAACAATACATTCCCAGGTTCACAGTAATTTTTTTTAAAAAAAAAAAAACTGTTTGTTTTTGAAACAAGAGTGTTGTTATGTAAGCCAGACTGGCTTTGAACTTAAGATCCTCTTGCTTAGGCATCCTGAGTGCTGGGCTAATAGGCAAGGATCATTCTACCCAGGCTCACAGGATATTTTTAAACATTTAAAAAAAAAAAGGAAAGAAAGACAGAAAGAAAAAGAAAAAAGAAGAAAAAAGTAAAAAAAAAAGTAAAAAATAAGCCGGGCAGTGGTGGTACATGTCTTTAATCCCAGCACTTGGGAGGCAGAGGCAGGTAGATTTCTGAGTCAGAGGCCAGCCTGGTCTACAGAGTGAATTCCAGGACAGCTAGGGCTACACAGAGAAACCCTGTTTCAAAAAACAAAACAAAAAACTCCAAAAAACAAACAACAACAACAACAACAACAACAAAAAAAAAAACAAAAGAAAAAAGTAATCTATTTGTCATTCATTATCATGGAAACAATATTATTTAAGGGCAAAATAGTAAATATTTTACTTTTTAAGGAAGAAACTAGTTTCCTTCTGTGCTGGGGTACATAGCTTAGGGATAGACTGTACCTAACAATTCACTAGTCCTTTGGTTTGATCTCTAGGATTGAGAAATACACAATTCATGAGCTTAGCATGTAACACAGGCCTATAATCCTAGCATGTGGATGGCAGAGGCAAGAGGGTCAGGAATTGAAGGTCAGCCTTACTTTTATTGCAAACTCAAGGCCAGCCTAAACTACATGAGACCCTGTCTCAAACAATGAACACCTCTGTACTGGCTAGTTTTGTGTGCCAACTTGACACAAGCTGAAATTAACACAGAGAAAGGAGTTTCAGTTGAAAAAATACCTCCATGAGATCCAGGTGTAAGGCATGTTCTCAATTAGTGATCAAGAGGGGAGGGCCCCCTTGTGGGTGGTACCATCCCTGGACTGGTGGTCCCAAGTTCTATAAGAAAGCAATTTGAGCAAGGCAGAGGGAAGCAAGCCAGTAAGTAACATCCCTCCATGGCCTCTGCATCAGCTCCTGCCTCCTGACCTGCTTGAGTTCCAGTCCTGCCTTCCTTTGGTGATGAACAGCAATGTGAAAGTGTAAGCTGAATAAACCCTTTCCTCCCCAACTTGCTTCTTGGTCATATTGTTTTATGCAGGAATACAAAACCTGACCAAGACGACCTCCATTCTGAAACAATTCAATTCTAAGTGATATATAAAGTTCTTACACAGAATGGGCAGAGAACTTCCCTCCTAGAGTCTCCAGGGGATATACCAAATACCAGTGCCAAGGATTGCATGTACATTGTACCAGAAGGGAGCAGATAATCACAAAGGAAAAAGGTTCTTCTATACAGACAATAATCACCACACAGCTCTACCTGTATGAAAATCTATTAGTCCCATGTGCCCATTATCCTGAAGCTCCCTGCCTGCCCACTTTCTAGGTTCAGATTCCACCAAGTCAATGAGCTAGAATCAGGCCTCACATATTCCACCTACAATTATGTACCTCTCCCAGGTGTTTCTTGTATATAGCTAGTGTCCACCTGTGAGCAGACAATAATCATAAACTAGCTTTACCCTGTACATACTGAGTCAAATGGGGTGCTCTAAGATGTCACATAAAGAGACATCTCAAAATCTTCTAAGCTGGGCTGGAGAGATGGCTCAGTGGATAAGAACAATGACAGCTCTTCCAGAGGTCCAGAGTTCAATTCCCAGCAACCACATGGTGGCTCATGACCATCTATAATGGCATCTGATGCCCTTTTCTGGTGTGTCTGAAGACAGGTACAGTGCAAAGAACCACCTACCTAGACTATGACTCCATTTCTGAGATGTTGTGACTAGGCAAGTCCTCAGGCAGGAAGTGGGATGGTGGTTGGCTGCTGGGGCTGCAGGGAAGGACAGGCTTCCAGCTGACTAGTATAGGCTTCTTTTGGGGATGATGAAGTCTGAATTTGTGACTATAGTTCATATTGCCATGAATTTACTAAAAGCCATTGAATTATATATGGTAGATGAGTTTATATCTCAATGATGCTAGTAAGTACAATAGGACTTACATAAACTACTTGTAACCTCTACCCAATTCTTTCCTGCTCATCAGCTTGATGGAGAGCAGCAGTTTTCCTTCCTGAACATTCAAAGACAGTTTCAAGTAACTCTTTACAAGATCCTAGTATCAATAAGGTACTTGGGAGATGGAGACAGACCACACTGCTCACCAGCTATGCAAAGTCCATGCTTCTGACCAATTCTTTATGTGGCCTCCATCATATGGAGACACCTCAGAGGTGGCAAGCAATAACAGTGGTCTCCTTACCTTTCGATATGAAGGCCCATCCTCTGCTTTGGCTACTCTCTGGTTTACATAGAATACTCGAGGGATACTCAGCTTGATGCAGTGCAAGTCATTACCAATGATAGCCCACAGCCGGAACAGACCAGCCTGTCTGGTCTCACTGATCTAAGAAAATGCAGAATATGTAGTACATAATCATGAAACATACTGACACCTGTGAACAGGTCATCTCCCAGGCCTCCAGCCCTGGCCACATCCTCCTATGCAGGGCCCCTGTGATGGGCAGGAAGCTGGAGGCATTTTTCTTTCTTTCATCCCATATTGCACACACCCCCTCCAGTCCCATGAAGGCCTGCTCTCAACATCTTGCCACTCTCATGGATGAAGACCCACACCTGTATTATCTGCCATGGAAGGTCCATAATGCTGCGGGCGGTCCGTCGCAAAAAGCTCCCCAGTCCTGTGGCAGGTCCCTCTCTGATAGCCCCAAGCCTTGGCATATCTTCTGTTGACTCTAAGCGTTGCTTCTTCCTGCGGGCTAGGCGCTGTTGGGCCTGCAGCTGCCACTTTTTCTTATGGAACTGGAGCCAGACCAACCACTCTTCCTAGGACAGATGGAAATGAACACTTGCTAACACACGTTGATCAATACCTTCCTCCAACAGCCTGCTTTTTATTCCTAAGCTTCAGCAGCTTTAAATGCTCTCTAACCCTGAGGCATTTCTGCAACCAACTTGTTCCAGGGCAAGGATTTGCCTTAGGATCCCTGTGTACTTTGTAGCATACCCCTAGGACACAGTGCCGTGGCAACTTTCTCAGAGGTCTTACCTGTGTGGTTCCAAGGGAGGGAGGCTGCCCTAAGACCTCTTGCCAGGGAACAGTTAATGCAATATCCTGAGACTCCTTTTGGCTCTCCCAGACTCGCTTCCTCTTAGTAGCAACTGGGACTGTAGAGTGGTATGGCTTTGAGAGTCCAATGTCCTCCATGTCTGGAGTGCAGAGACTCAGACTGTTTTCTGAGGCATTGGCCATCACAATCTGGAAAGATAAAACCCAGCCTTATAATTGAGAATCTCAATCTGGTAAATTCTATTCTATTCATAGTACATCACCTGAAAAGGGCTGTTAACAGACTACCATAACTTAAAAAAAAAAGATTTAGTCATGTGTATGTACATGAGTACAGTTCCCCTTAGAGGTCAGAGGATTTTAGACCACTTGGAGGTGGAGTTATATAATGCATATAACAATATGCATTAGCTTTTATAACTTAAGCTAATGCATATTGTTAATAATGCATATCAGTTGTGAACATCCTGATATAGGGACTACGAACCAAATTCAGGTACTCTGCAAGAACAGTATGTGCTGTTAACTGAGACATTCTCCAGCCTGGTCTCCCACCCCCCCTTTTGGAGAAAGGGTCTGACTGTGTAGCTCTTGCCAGCCTGGAACTCTCTATGTAGACCAGACGGGTTGAGAACTTTCAGAGATGTACCTGTCTTTGTTTAGAAGCACTGGAATTAGATAATATGTCTTCATTCTCCTAAGGAAGCTGTCCGTCCTAAGTTTCCCAGCTGTTAATCAGAGAATGTCAGTTCATTCAAAAAGATGTATGTATCTGTGAGCCTTTTTACAAGGTTGTATGTTTTGAGTCAGAGCTGAGGTTTTAACACAGGTTTAGCCCTGAGTATGAAGGGAGAAAAAAAGGGGGGCACTTAGAGAAAGAACACCCACCCAAATGTGAGGGATTCCAAAGACAGAATCATCTTAGTGGTTCCTATTTATTTTATTTTATTTTTTTGCATAGCCCAAATTGGCTTTGAACTTGGATCCTCTTGCCTCAACCTCCCCAGTAGCTATAATTACAGGTCTGCCACACTTGAACCAGTTAAGAATATGTTTATTGTTATTATTATTATTATTATTACAACAACACCGCTTACATTTTAAAGGACTAGAACTTTTGCTGGACCTCACAGCCGAAGTTAATATACCTTGAGGTCAATTAAAATAAGACTGCTAGCCTACTGTGTACTCAAAACTGTTTAACCTGCTTTTAAGAGAACAATGGAACAGTCTTTCTTGCCTTGAAGTTCCCATGTAATCAACTTTTATAACTTAAGCTAATGCATATCTGTAATCTTAAACTAGGTATGAGGCAGGGGTCAGGGGTCAGAGGCAGAAGCAGAGGCAGGGGCAGGTAGATCTCAGGACAGCCAGGACTATACAGAGAAACCCTGTCTTGAATAATCAAACCAAAAAACAAACAAACAACAACAACAAAAAAACCCAAAACAAACAAAAAACAAAACAAACAAACAAAACCCACAACAGTACCTCCCTAACAAGCCAAAAAAAAAACCCATTTGACACCCTCACCCACTAAAAACCAAAACAATGATGTTTGTTATCTGGGTCAGCTAGTGCCTTGTAAAACTGTTGAAAGTTTTCTGTAAAGTACTCTATTCCTTCCCCCATGTGATACTTTTTATGCTGTCCAATATAGTAAGAAGCCCTTTGTTAGGGGGACACACAGACTAATACCATTTACACATGGACTCATACAGACCAACAGACACAGGAACAAACAAACTCATAAGATAAAATTTAGGCTGGCACTGATTCAGAGAGACAGAGGATGGAGACACAGGGAGCATGAAGCAGAGAATTTAAATATTAACTAGATCTTGGTTAAATGACTCTAAGGGGAAGTGCTTTTCTTTCTTTCCTTAATTCAACACCAGTGCATTATTGGTGACTGGGAGTTAGTCACTGATGCATATAATCTGAACAAGCAGCCAATGAGCAAGCAGCCAACGCTCTGACGTACTAAGCCATCTCTTCAGTCCCTAATTACTGAGCATAAGGTTTTATTTGTGCATTAAGTATGGGTATTTAAAAACATAGTTGGGGGCTAGGGAGATGGCTCGTCTAACCTCTGTGGCGCCAGGCATGTACATCATACACACACACATATATTCAGGCAAAATACTTATACACATTAGTTTTATGTATCTTATTAATTTGTGATGTATTCATTTAACAATTGAGTTTTTTTAATTTTCCAAGATGATTGTCAATCTTTATTTAATAATTTTTTTGAATTTCAGTAAAGGCTACAACTTGTAGAGACAAGATGGCTTAGTAGGTTAGGTGCTTACCTCCAAATCTGCTAATCTGAGTTTGATTTTCCTAGAGCCCACATGGTGGAAAGAAAACTGATACTTCTGACCTTCCCATATACCCAACACATATATACATACAAGTAAAAATAAATATATAAAATAATAATAATTTAAAAGAGTATTATTGGGGCTGGAGAGATGGTTAAGAGCATAGACTCTCTTCCAGAGGTCCTGAGTTCAAATCCCAGCAACCATATGGTGGCTCACAATCATCTGTAACAAGACTGGATGCCCTCTTTTGGTGTTGTCTGAGGACAGTTATAGTGTACTTGCATGTAATAAATAAATAAATAAATAAATAAATAAATAAGTAAATCTTAAAACAAAAAAATATCTTTAAAAAAAAAAAAAGAGTCTTGCCAACGACAGGAGGATTAAGATTTGTTGCCAGGCATGACAGCACACCTCTTTAATCCTAGAAGCAAGCAGATACTGAGCTCAAGGCCAGGCAAGGCTACACCTTGTCTCAAACAAGACTTTGGTTGTTTTTAAAGAAATTTCTTTTAAAAATCTGTATATATGTGTATGCATGTGTACTGGGGATTGTAGACAAGGCCTCATATACAATACACAAATACTTTCGGCCTGAGCTACCTCTGGGCCTTGCATCAGCATACTTTGGCTAACATTTACTTAGTATATACATTTTTAAAGGTATAGCTCTTGCAAATATCATATTGCTAAAGCTTTAAAAATCTAAACTGGGCATGTCACATACATGCTTATAATCTTAGTACTCAGGAAACTGGGGTAAAGGGATTGGGAGCTTAAGGCCAGCATCTGCTTCACAGAAGGTTAAAGACCAGCCTGGCTTAAGACCTTGCCTCAAAAAATTAAAATAAGCCAGGCATGGTGACATACAACTTTAATCCCAGCACCTTCAGAGGCAAGTAAACCTCTCAGTTTGAAGCTAGCCTGGTCTATAGTGTGAGTTCCAGGACATCCAGGGCTATACTGAGAAACCATTACACACAGTCACACTCACATACTGACTCACTCTATTTTAGGTTATTGAGTATAACATTCTGGCTTATAACTCATTTTTACTTGTATTCTGAGATAGAGAAAGAGTGTATCATACTGTGCTCCAACTTGGCCTTGAACTCATATTCATCCTATCTCAGCCTCTCAAGCAGGATTACAGGCATGAAATGTCATAACAGGTACACTTCTAATTTTTAACACTTCTAAATTCCAATACTTTTTTGGGGGGCTGATGGCTCAGCAGTTAAGAGCATTGTCTGCCTTTCTAGAGGACCTGGGTCCAATTACCAGCACACACATGTTGGTGCACAACCATCTGTTAACTCCAGTTTCAGGGAATCCAACACCCTCTTCTTGCCTCCGTGGGTACTAGGCATGTAAGTACCTCACACATATATGCTGACCATTCACATAAAACCTTTTTTAAAAAATTTCTCCTCCTCTAATTTTAGTTTTGCTGTTTTTTTTTATATTTTCAAAGATTACTTTTTGTTTTTGAGTGTATGTCTGTGTAAGTGTATGCCATAGGTATGCAGAGGTCTGCAGAAGCCAGAAAAGGGTCTTGGTTTCCCTGGAGCTAGAGTTTCAGGCAGGTGTAAGCCACCTGATAGGGGTACCGAAAACAGAACTTGTGTTCTGTGATGGGCAGGAAGGGATCTGGAGAGAAGACCACCACCAGCTTTTCACTCACACTTTCATCACGCAGTCTTTGGTGTGTCTCCAGGAATGATCTTCGTTTTGTTAAGAAATTGAAGTCCTCATACAGTAGTGATCTAGGTGAGGTCAATATGTCTAATTTGCATACCTCATCATTTACATGCAAATGAGTTCTTCATACCCATCTGATGAGTCACATATGCTTCTTATTACACAAAATGACACTGGAGGGTCCTAATGATTAAGGTACCATTGTGTACACACACTTTTAGAGATAAAATGTCTCTTTAGAGGTAGTATCAGGCAATTATGGGCCAAGCAGGGTGGTGCATACAGGGGCAGAAATCTCTATGAGTTTCAGACCAGTCTAGTCTAGATAGGGAGTTTTAGAATAGTCAAGGCTATATAGAGAGACCCTGTCACAAAACCAAAACAAATAAAATTTATGGATAGAAGCTTGCAAAACGCGGTACCTGGGTCCTGTGTGTTACCTGTCTCTTTCCTTCTAGCACAAAGAGCTCACTGATTTTCTTCTGCTTGTAGATGTCATTCTTCTCTAGTAGTTTTTTGTGCAGCCAGTCTGGATGTTTGACACGTGGAACTGGGTTCTTCACCTAAGTGAGGATAACACACACCAGGAAGAAAGTCTTCTGTGGGTCTACTGGTCTTTGTGGTCCAGGATGGTACCCACAGCTTTTGTCTCACCTGCTGCAGAGCTGCGGGGATCGTGATGATTTTCTGGATGGCACTCCCCAGCCGTTCTATGTAGTAGTCCCAGTCCAGAATCTGCATGCATGAAAAATAAGAAGCAGCACTCGTCTACTGTTACATGCCAAGATTACTAAATGCTTGTGTTTCACTTCATCTTCTAGAAGCGGCGTGCTCATGTAAAGCTTAATGAGACTATAGGATCAAGAAATAGTGGATGGTTAAGGTAGTACTCCAGCTTTACTCCATCAAAGAGCAGCCTAAGGGCTTCCTGATGCCCCAAAGCAGTGCTTCTCAAACTTTCTAACACTGTGACCCTTTCATACAGCTCTTTATGTTGTGGTGACTCCCAACCATGAAATTATTTTGATTTCATAACTGTAATTTTTGCTACTCTTATGAATCTTAATGTAAATGTCTGTGTTTTCTGCTTTAGGTGATCCCTGTGAAAGGTCAGGTACATAATAACTTTTCTAAATCTTTAATAGTATAAAAATAGCTAGCAGGTAGCAATATGGCTCAGTAGACACAGATACTTGTCTCATGACCTGAGTTAGATTTCTGGCACCCACTTGATGGAAGAGAACCAATTCCTGTTATCTTCTAATCTCTACATGTATGCCAACATTTGCCCCCCCCCCCCCAAAAAAAAAAATTGGCACTCACTGTCCGAATATCAAAGTCTTGAAGTGATGAACTCTTTAGCCATTTCCGGAGAAAATGTTTCCTCACTGTAGGCTCTGCTTGAAAAATGGCAAGTGGAATGGCCCTAGGTTAGGAAAACAAACAGAATAAAAATGCAAACCTACTATCACTCTTATTGAATGTACATGGTATAAAGACTCTGCACACACTTACATCTTGTATATGATGTTTATAACATTCAGTGACTGAGTAATACTTTACCATGTTAGGGGATAGGGACGTGTCTCACTGGTAGAGGACATGCTTATTCTAGGTAAGTAATCTGGGTTCCATTCTCAGAAATATAAAACAGAACAAAGAATAAGGAGAAGGGAAAGAGGGGGAAGAGAAATACATGAATGGATAAAGAAAGTATGGCAGGGGCCGGAGAGATAGCTCAGAGGGTAAGAGTGCTGGCTGTTCTTCCAGAGGTCCTGTGTTCAATTCCCAGGAACTACATAGTGGTTCATAACCATCTATAATGAGATCTGATGCTCTCTTCTGGTGTGTAAGCATGTAGGCAGAACAATGTACACATAATACACAAATCTTAATTTTTTTAAGAAATTAAAAAAAGGAAAAGAAAATACGGCATAGGCATACATACACAATGGAGCTAACTATATAGCATTAAGTGTATTTTTATCGCATTGTTTTACTAAGTCATAAGGAAAAAAATAAAATTATATCCTTTACAAGAAGATGGAACTAAAGATTACATTAGGAGAAATAATACAGAAAGAGAAACACTTCATGTTTCTCTCACATGCAGCACCTAGATTTAAAAAGAAGACATTAAAGAACAAAGGAGCGTTTTTTGGGAAAAGTAACAGGAGTTGGGGACTGTGGTGGTTTGAATGAGAATAGTATCCACAGACTCATATTTGACTATTTGGTCCCCAGTTGTAGCATTTGGGAAGGATTAGGAGGTGTGGTCTTGGTGAGGTCAGGCTTAGAGGTTTCAAAAGACTTCCTTTATTTCCAGTTATTGCTCTCTGATCCTACTTGGGCATTAAGATGTAGAGAAAGGCCTCAGCTGTTGCTGCTTCCACCCCTTTGCTCTGCCATCATGGCCTCTAACCCTGAAACTCTTTTTTTTTTGTTTGTTTTTTTGTTTATTCCAGACAGGGTTTCTCTGTATAGCCCTGGCTGTCCTGGAACTCATTCTGTAGACCAGGCTGGCCTCAAACTCAGAAATCCACCTGCCTTTGCCCGCCTCCCTGAGTGCTGGGATTACAGGCGTGCGCCACCACTGCCCGGCCATCTCTGAAACTCTTACAAGTTGCCTTGGTCACAGGATCTTATTACAGCAATATAACAATAAACAAGACAGGACAAAACAATGGCAGTTAATATGATCACAGTATGTTATGTGTATGAATGTGTTATCATGAAATCCCCTACTAGTACACATAACTGAGGGAAAAAAGGGCTGAAGTTGAATGCACATCGCCCTGTGTTAGCTGCTTGCTTTGTATGTAGCCACTGTTCAGAGCTGTTCTTACATGAGGGCAGTAGACACTTCTAAAATATTATTCACTGGGTAAAATACACAGAGATGGAATGCTTTTCTAAGGTGTGAGTTAGTTTTATTATCAATAAAGCAGCTGGCAACTTTCAGTTGCCACAAAATGTTTTTTATTATGAAACTTAGAACATAGCAGGTGCTCATATACTCAGCTCAGTCAAGCTGCAATGCTCTAAAATGTCATTTCCTGAGAGAGACAATAACGAGGAACTCTGTGATCTCCTCATAGACGACAGCATAACCTTTCTCTTGTAGGCCACATGGCTCTTCACTAGAGCCACTCTTACCATCAAGCTGTATGAGCAGCCCAGATCCTATCCTTCCAAGATATCCATATCTATGTCCATGAAAAAGAAGCTGACTTCCTTTAAACCAAAGTTCTCCAGACTTACCATTCCCTTTCCGGGGTCCCACAAGGCCTTCCTATGAATTGACATGCATTAGCTAGAGGCCAGTTTTTCCCTTTCTTTCTGAGTCAGGGTCACATCTGTAGTACTAGCTGGTCTTGAATTCAGAGTTCCATCTGCCTCTACCTCCCAAGTGCAGGCATTCAGTAAAATACCAGGTAGTGTTCTTTGTCTCAATAGCCACCAAATCCACATTCTTCCTATGGAAACTCTTATTATAAGGATCTAGAGGCTCCACTACAGGTGTGGATTTGAAAAGGCAGTTTTTGTTTTTGTTTTTTTAAAGCTAGAGAATGACTAATAGCCCAGCCCGGTATGGCCTCAAACTCACTACAGTCCAGACTAACAATGAACTCATGAAACCTTTGTTTTAGTTTCCCAAATACTGGGCTTACAAGTGTATACCATCATACCTGTTACCTTGAAAACCCCCTCAGGACACAGTCTCTTAAGTTGTCCAGGTTAGCCTAAAACTCAAAATCTTCTGGTCTCAGCCTTTTGAGTACTGGGATTATAGGCACCCATCCATCTGCTCAACTCTTTAAAGAGATCTTTACCTCTCAGTGACAGGAGACCCCTCTGGCTTTCGGGAGATGATATAGCGACAGCTCAGTCCAGCATCTTTGACCATCTGGTCTCCCAGGAACTCAGCCAGACGCTTTGCTGTGCTGATGGAAGTAGACTTCTGCTCCCCATAATCTTCTAGCTTCCGAGACATGGAGCGGTTCTCAGAAATCAGCTCAAACAATTCAGAATCAGGCATATTAGCAGCCTAGAGAAAAAAAAACAACAGATGCCAGGAAGATGAAGGCCATATTCACTTTGATTCTGTAGGACTCCACTTACCTATTTCTTCCCTGGAAAGCTGAAGGCAGGCTTTGGATTTCCAAAGGGCAGAGTAATGTCAAAAAAATTAAATAAATAAATAAATAAATAAATAAATAAATAAATGAGAGATGGCTCAGCGGTTAAGAGCACTGACTGGTCTTCCATAGGTCCTGCGTTCAATTCCCAGCAACCACATGGTGACTTACAACCATCTGTAATGAGGTCTGATGCCCTCTCCTGGTGTGTCTGAAGGGAGCAATGGTGTACTCATATACATAAAATAAATAAATAAATCTTTAAAAACAAAAACCCAAACCAAAACAAACAAAACCTTAAAAAAGCCACCCGCACAGCCCTAGCACTAAAGTGTGTATAGGATGAGGCAATGGTAAGATGGCTCAGTGGGTGAAGGTACCTACTGTCAAGGCTGACAACTGAGTCTTTAATTTTTTTCATTTACATTTGTGTGGAAGAATTTTGTCTGATGCATGTCTGCGCATTACTGTGTTTCTTGTGCCTATGGAGGTCAAAAAAGGGTATTAGATCCCTTGTGACTAAAATTACAGACAATATGAGCTGCCATGTGGGTGCTGGGATGCAAACCCTGGTTTTCTTCAGGACCCACATGATGTAAGAAGAGGACCGTTTCTTTCCTACAAGCTGTCATCTGACTTCCATATGTACACTGTGTTACTCCAGTGTCCCCTACCCTCAAAATAAATGTCATTTGAAGAAAAAAAAAAGGCACACAAAACCTTACCTTTTATCTTAATAGGTTGTTCATAAACTTATCAAGAAATACGTATGAGCAGTAAGTGCCAAAGCCATACTGTGTGGGGAATAATTAATTAGAGGTAGCTCCCAGATAGAGCCTTACCTTGCTATAGAGCACATCTAGCCAGTAGTCAGCCACTTTGGCCACAGAGCCATAGACCTCCTCCAGTGTACTGCCCTTGAGGAAGGCCTCAAAAACGGAGGACTGGAAGATTTTAATCAGCTGCAACTCCCCTCGGCGTTTCACCTCAAAACCTTTCAGTTCAGCCAAGGAACCATCTTCATTGAATACAGCATATCTGAAAAGCAAGGTAAACACCAGAGAAATGAACCTCAGGATGCTGGGTGTGTTCTGTCTCCCTTCTCACTCCTTGCTTCACTGCCTGACGACACTCTTGTTATCTTTGAGGCAGTGAGTAGCAACCCCTCCAATGCCGGCCCCTTAGGGTGATGCTTTAGCAAACTGGAATGCATTGAGGGACCACTGCTCATAGAGCCAGAGGGGAGGGCCGGCACATCAGCATCTATTTCCCCTCAAGCTGAGTAAATAAAACAAGCAACAAACAAGTGAAACCCCACCCACTTTGTTTTCATTTTGGCTCCAGGTGTATTTTCCACCCTGAGCCTTTACTTTGTCCATGTACTGCATTTTCTTTCCAAAAAACATAAGGCTCTGGGATTCTTTTTTTTTTTTTTAAAGATTTATTTATTATATGTAAGTACACTATAGCTGTCTTCAGATGTACCAGAAGAGGGCGTCAAATCCCATTACAGATGGTTGTGAACCACCATGTGGTTGCTGGGATTTGAACTCAGGACCTTTGGAAGAGCAGATGGTGCTCTTAACCACTGAGCCATCTCTCCAGCCCCTGGCTCTGGGATTCTTACCTCTTCTTCAGCTTCTTGCCTTCTTCCTTGGAGGCTGGAAGGATCATAGCAAGGTATGGTCCATCGACTTCAAAAAAGATGCTGTTCTCAGAGCGGGTGACATAGGTGAGAGACGAGGGCTCTGTTAGTTCCTGGTACTGGTGGTTGGTAAAGCCTTCCTAAGAATCAATAACAAGAAAGGTAACCTCACTCCTATGTGCTTACACCCAGGACCTCCCTCCTCAGGGAGTGGATAGCAAATAAACTATACAACACAATGGACAAAACGGGTAGCAGACTAGTAGAGGGTTCTGACAGCAACACACTGAGACTCAAGTGCAATTAACAGGGTCTGGGGTTGCATGGCCTATGTCTCCATATATGTGACCTGGGAAAGGAAAAAAGGCACAAAAACACATCAAGAGTTGCTGGGGTTTTAGTGGAGGATAGGGACTCCTTGAAGAAATGCTTTACTCTAGGGCTAGACAAGGAAAATACAAGATAAAGATAAGGCTGGAGTATCTTATAATATCAAGTAAGAAAATGCTTCCAACACAAGGTCTAAAAAAGGAAACTGTATGACCTTGCGGACAGCTAGGAACAAATTGAGCAAGAAAAGACATGAGGATCATACTGGATTATCCTCTTAAGTATAAAAGATGTCTGAGAATCCACGCTGCTGTGAATCAGTCAACGAACATGCAGGGGAATATAAATGAGAAGGGTCACTATATCTTACAGACTCCAATGAGCAAGAAGGAATGGGATAAACAGTAACCTGCCGCCAGGCGATGGTGGCACGCGCCTGTAATCCCAGCACTTGGGAGGCAGAGGCAGGAGGATTTCTGAGTTCGAGGCCAGCCTGGTCTACAGAGTGAGTTCCAGGACAGCCAGGACTATACAGAGAAACCCTGTCTTGGGGGGGTTGGGGGGACGGGCGCGGGACGGACACCAGTAACCTGCCATGAAGCTACTCCAACACAGGAGACATGCTGGGGTGCAGGTGACACTACTGATGAGTGCAAACAGCAGGACTTAACAAAGGTCAAGGAACATTTCAAAACATGGGGGCTCTAACACTTCACTGTAGTGGCTCTAACACATATTCAGATGCTCTTTGAATCTCATTCCTTTGAGGACATGACTGTCCTTGGGTGTGACTACTAAGGGAAGAACAGCATGTGAACAGAAACTTGGGGAACCTCCCTGTGGAGACACCTGGCTGATATGGGCAACCTGGTGATGGAGCCAATGTCTCTAAAGATGAGGAAGTGATGATCTGGCATTACCCCCATGATATTCCTCAAAGGTGACTCAAATAACAGCCTGTAGAGAGAATCTGTGTGGAAGCATCACCTGTCAATAAAAAGCTGATGGCCCATTAGCTGAAGCAGGATTAGAAGGTGGGACAACTGGCAAAGAGAGAAAGAGTCTGGGAGTTAAGAGTGGGAGATTTCGCCCTGGACTTGGAGGAGACGGACAAATGGAACTGAAGTTGTAACTAGCCATTTGACAGACATAGGCTAGAATAAAAGGGTTATATAAGTTACAAGCTAGTCAGGGAATGAGCCAAGGCCATGGCCTAAGCACTTATTCATAAATAACTAAGTCTCAGAGTTGTTATTCTGGGAACAAAGAGGCTGGATATAAAAGCTATAATAGCCTTATAATGAGATCTCCAAACTGACAGCAGAAAACAAATTTCAGTCCAGCGAAGACCAAGGCACTATCTAGGGTAAAGAGGACTGTGAGCACCTGGAAACTGGGGACTCCAAATAATATGTAATTCAGTTACAGGGTGTGTCAACATGCATTTCTTCATTTTGATGACTGTATGCTTCAGGTAGATGCTAACATTAGATAAGCAGTCTGAAAGGTACAGACCAGTTTTATGCAGTATTTGTACATGGTATATGTGCATGCAGAGGCCAGGTTGACACTGGATGGTTGCCTCAACTCTTCCTCTCTTTGGTTTTTACAACAGGGTTTCCCATTGAACCTGAAGCTCATCGATTTGGTTAGGGTTGCTGGCCGATGAGGCCCAGGTATTTACCTTTCCTGGATCCCTGACGCAGCACCGGGACAAAGTGACTGCTGCCATGTCCAGATTCTACAAAGGTACTAGGGAATCCCAACCCAGGTTCCCATGTTTGTACGTCAGGCACTCTACTGAGTCATATCTTTAGTACCTGGGAGATTTTTGTATAAGTTTATAATTGCTTTGAAATAAAAGTAAAAGCAAAAGCAGTATGATTCTGTAAAAGTGAAAGTAACTTTCTTTGCAACCTGAATCTAACAGTCTTACCATAACAGCTGAGGAAAATTTTTTTTGGTTTTTTTATTTTTATTTTTATTTTTATTTTATTTTATTTTTTTTGAGACAGGGTTTCTCTGTGTAGCCCTGGCTGTCATGGAACTCACTCTGTAGACCAGGCTGGCCTCAAACTCAGAAATCCTCCTGTCTCTGCCTCCCAAGTGCTGGGATTAAAGAAAGGCATGCGCCACCACCACCTGGCACGGCTGAAAAAATTAAGTAAAAGAATGTTACTGCTGGGCAGTGGTGGCACATGACTTTAATCCCAGCACTTGGGAGGCAGAGGCACTTGGGAAGCAGATTTCTGAGTTTGAGGCCAGCCTGGTCTACATAGTGAGTTCCAGTACAGCCAGGGCTACACAGAGAAACCCTATCTCAAAAAAACAAAAAACAAAAAAAACAAAAAAAAAAAAGAATGTTACAGATGGGTGGTTTTTGTAGGGGGCCAAAGATATCAAGAGCTGAATTTTTTTTTCCAAATATCCACACTGGGGACAGGCCAGAGGTCAGAATTATATGTTTGCTTGCTGCAGGTCCACTCACCTTGACCATGATGTTCAACATGGCACCAGGATAGGAGATGGTCAGTTTGGGTTTCTTCACATTGGTTGTCTTGATGACAAAATTTTCAGGAAAGCTATTGGGTAGGACGCACCATATTCCGTCTGTGTCCAGTTCTAAAGGCCTCCTTCAAAGAAAGGAGTAAAGTTTATGGATACAGGACAATGACCCCAAGTCCTTAGAAGTCAGGTGTTAAATATGTAGAGTATGAAAATATCAAACCCATTTCTGTCTTCTCAGCCTTTACAATTTCTTATCACTGCCCCTCCTGTGCCCCTGTGGTGCAAGCCCTGCAGCCAATCCCGGGCCACATTTACCCGATCTGCTCAATCAGCTCTCTTGCTTGGGTGATGATATTGGCTCCGGTAAAGCAGACGATACCAGCCATCTCCATGGAATACCAGCGAGCTCTGGAAAGGACAGCCAGTCTATGGTGAACAGGACTGACAGGAGGCTCCCTCCCCCCAGGGAATCAAAGGGGGGGAGATCCCTGGGAGAGATTATAGAAGCAGTCAAACATATTTGAAGCAGGACAGAACTAAGGTGGAATCTGGCTTTGTTCTAGGGGAATTTCTATCCCTAGTTTAGGGTGGACAGTGTGGCTCACAAAGGGTTAACATGTCACCCATCAAGCTCACAGTTTCAAAGTCCTAAATCCCACTCTACTCTATCCCATATCTTCTTTATTCTTGTCATAGCTCTTCCCAAATCCTACTCTCACTCACCTATTTCCAGAAACTCTAAGCGCATATCTGGACAGTTGTCCTCAGCCTCCTGCCAGCTCACCTTGCAGTCCTCATTCTCTGGGCTTAGACCTCTTCCCTGTCCCCTCTTCTTTCTGACCCAGCAGCATTTAGCACATCCACTCTCATTAAAAAAAAAAATCAACAAATAGGGCTAGTAAAATGACTCAGTGAGTAGATGCATTTGTTACTAATATTTATGATTTGAGTTAGACATGATGTACATGTTGTGAGCAAGAACATTCCCATTCATACCCATCATCTGCTTGCTCCATCAATAACTGAACTTCCCCCTACCCCCAGATTCTTGCTTTTTTTGCTGTCACATCTTGCACATTCCTTCCCTGTTCATTTACTGCATGTGGCCCATACCCTTTGCGCATGACATAGCCGTAGAAGGAGTTCAGGATGCACTTGTGAGCCAACTGCAGTGAATCATAAAGGATCTCCATGTTCTTGCAGCGCTTTACCTCTGATGCATCACCCGCCTCTATAGCTGCTGAGAGCTTCTTCTTCCACACCTGGAAGTACACTGGGGAGCCTAAGTACCTTCCAGCTTCTCCAAATTCAGTCCACAAAGGTCAACAAGCATAAAATTTCAATATTAAAAACTTTCAAATCTGGGACTAGAGAGATGACTCAGTGGGTCTTGCAGGACCTGAGTTTGTTTTCTAGTACACACATTACTGCTCACAACTATCTGTAACTCTAGTTCTAGGGGATCTGATGCCATCTTCTGACTTCCATGGGCATCAGGTACACATACATACATGCATACAAAACATTCAAACACATTAAAAAAAAAAAACCAACATAAAACAAAAAAGAAAAAACCAACTTTCAAATCCAGAGAACCTGAAAAAGGATAATGAACACCATACCCTCTTTAAACTGGCCACCTGTTAATACCTTAGCGCATCCCCTCATTCCATGTGTCATCTATCCCCATAAAACAAGCACTTCTAGTCTACCAGGCCTTCCATCAATATTGTCATCTTGATTTAAAAACAAAACCAGCACAGGACTTTAAATTCAGCACTTTCAAGGCAGAGGTAGGCAGATCTCTAAAGCCAGCCTGGTCTACAGAGCTAATTCTAGAATAGCCAGGGCTACCCAGAGAAACCCCCTGTCTCAAAAACAAAACAACATAAAAGAAACAAAGCCAACTGCCACAAAGCCAGTTGCCCGGCAGTGGTGGCACACGCCTTTAATCCCAGCACTTGGGAGGCAGAGGCAGGCAGATTTCTGAGTTCGAGGCCAGCCTGGTCTACAGAGTGAGTTCCAGGACAGCCAGGGGTATACAGAGAAACCCGGTCTCAAAAAAACCAAAAAAAAAAAAAAAAAAAAAAAAAAAAGAGAAAAGAAAAAAGAAACAAAGCCAGTCAACTATGGACTGAGATCTATGAAACTAAAAGACACAGTAAATCTTAAGTAATGTTAAGAACTTGGTCAGAGCAATTTCAAGTCTGAATAACATGGAAAATAAAAGGCTTTGAAGAGAGCAGTGACAGTTGCCTAACAGATGCCACCCAACTATACACATATAAATGTTAAACTTCATGATACAACACCTCCCCGCAATAAAAGGAGAACCAATAATAGGGAGGAGAGTGATGAGGACTGTGTATCAGAACAGTGCAGAGTGCAAGGGTCCACAAGCTGGGATCTCACCAAAACTAGCCTCGAGGGACATGCTCTCAGAATTTAAACTAGCTGATAAAACCTAAAACTTTCACTTTATAGTAGGAAAAGAAATTCAGGCAGCTCCTGATAAAAGCATTATTTCTTATAAAACAGAAGAAATCATTTACACCTCTATTCAAGGGGATAAGTTCTATACCAGGAGATAAATATGTACATGAAAACATTTCCCACCAGGCGGTGGTGGCGTACGCCTCTAATCCCTGCACTCTGGGAGGCAGAGGCAGGTGGATTTCTGAGTTCGAGGCCAGCCTGGTCAACAAAGTGAGTTCCAGGACAGCCAGGGCTACACAGAGAAACCCTGCCTTGAAAAAACCAAACCAAACCAAACAAACCACAACAACAACAACAAAAAACATTTCTCATAGGGCTAGAGATGATGGTTAACAGTACCAGCTGCTCTTCCATAGTACACAGGTTTGATTCCCAGCAGCTATAGGATGGCTCACAAATGTTTGTACGTCCAGTTCCAGAGGATCTGACACTCTCTTCTGATCTCCACAAATACCAAGCATGGGGGTAGGGGGGGTGAGGAGGGGGTGGGGGTGGGATGGGGGGTGGGGGTGGGCCCCCCCCATAAACATACATTC
Organism: Apodemus sylvaticus; assembly: GCF_947179515.1. Classification (NCBI taxonomy): domain Eukaryota; kingdom Metazoa; phylum Chordata; class Mammalia; order Rodentia; family Muridae; genus Apodemus; species Apodemus sylvaticus. Next base: position 58,860,517 of record NC_067493.1, read on the forward strand.
AGGCAAAACACCCATACAGATATAATAATAATGAAATTTTAAAAGAGAGAAAAAAAATCACTTTCCTAATTCTTCTAAATCGGAGGTTAGCAAAACCATAGGGTTAAATCCAGTGTGTATAGTGGCCTTAGAGTCTGTATGGACCATGTACTGGGAAAGCAGTCAACTCATGGCCGTATCTAGCTCAGTAAGTCAGCTCAGCTAGTGCCTTTTTTAGGTGCAGCTCTATGTATGTATGTATGTATGTATGTATGTATGTATGTATGTATGTATGTAATTATTTCTGAAACAATTACTCAGCAGTTTCAAGGGCTCAGGCCATGACAAACAATCTGCATCCTCTCTGGCCATTAATTCTTTATACACCACTGTGCATTTATTATCCAAATACATATGGCAATCCACAAACTACAGCTACAGACCAAGGTGTTTCCAGAGCCAAACCAAGACCCTCTCACTTCAGACACCAGTTTATTTTGACTTACCTTGTGCAGTCCTTTGAATTCATAGCGCCTATCTCTGAAGGCCCGCACTGTGTCGACATAAAATGAGTTTTCCCGCTGACAGATGGTAGTTAGACGTTCTTCTACCTTGGTCATATGGATCTTCTTATAGGCTTTCCGACAATAATCTAAAATAATCCAGAGTGTTGGAACTTGCCAGGTGGTGGTGGCACACGCCTGTAATCCCGGAACTCTGGGAGGCAGAGGCAGGCGGATTTCTAAATTCTGAAGGGAGTTGGGACTTTTCAGAATCCATAGTTGAGGCAGCAAGCAGACTAGAGCGGGGGCAAGCCAGACAAGCTTGAAGCAAGGTTGTGGTTGAGCCATTCCACAAACAGACCGGCCATAAAAGATAAGGGGCATGTGTGTGTGGGGGGGAACTTCTATGGGTCAGACACTATCTGGACTGGAGTCTCCTGTCTCCTATCCTTGGATGCAGTTTAAAATGACCTTCCAGCTAAAAAAAAAACCGCCCTCCTACATTGCTGATGGCCCGATCTGCACGTATGCCAAAAAAACCCACCCTGCGCGCCAGAATCCCCCGCCAATGTTTGAATCAGCAAATCACGTGTAACCATGCCAAACCCCCCTGACAACCCCCCTGACTTTTCCTATATAAACCCCTAACTTCTGAGCCTCGGGGTCAACTCCTCTGTCTCCTGTCAGATACGTGTTGGTCCAGAGCTCTGATAATAAACTACCTCATGTGTTTGCATCAAGTCGGTCTCTGGCGTTTCCTTGGGTGTACACTATCCCGAGAATGGAGTGGGGGTCTCCCCAAAAGGAGGTCCTACATTTGGTGGGGGGGTCTCCCCAAAAGGAGGTCCTACATTTGGTGGCCCTTACGGGGAAATTGGTGGCACCCAGGAACCTCAAAGACCCCTTGGAGGTATGTCTGTGTGTGTGTGTGTGTGTGTGTGTGTGTGTGTGTGTGTGTGCGCGCCGGCGATGTTTTTGTTTTAAATGTCCTGAATGTTTGAGTGCAGTGCAGCTGTGTATGTGTCTTGGTTTCTGTTTGTTAACAGGAGTAGATGTGGAATCCTACTCCGTGGTTTGTTTGCAGGTGCCACTGTGGGGCCGTAAGGTCCCAGTGGCTGTGGAGGGAGACGTCCTAGAGTCCCGCAGGCTGCAACCCTGGAGGACGCTCCAAGGCTGAGAGACAGTCAGGAGGGCCTGACTGTGGTTTTCTGGAATGAAGGGGACAGAGTGCTCCTTCTACTGAGAAGGGAGTAAAGTAGAATCCCACCCTTCAGCTGATCTGGTTACTTGTCAGTTTTGTGTGTCTTTGTCTACAGTTTGACTACTAGATGGTGCCATGGTTTGTTTTTTGTCTGTCTCACCGTTTGTCAAGGTCTGAGTAAAGCTTTTGGTTTTGTTTGCAGGCTCAGAGAGCCTGTCTGGTGCCATGTGTTCGGCTGCTAGAGTTGAGACCGAAGGGGTCTGGAGAGAGCTAAATAAGGCTTTCCTCCCTGCAGTTTGTGCAGGAATACCTGGTGTCTGAAACTGGGCCCTTCTGGGGCAAATTATGTGATTTTCCTTGCTCTGTGTTCTTAAATCTAGAGGCCTGACAGTGGCAAGGTCAGGCTGGCTGTCTATGTGGTGTTGTATTGTGTTCTTGGACTTAGAGGGACGATTAATATTTTGACCTTGACTGAAAAACAACTTTCTCAAGCCCGTCAAAATCAGGTCATGTGACTCAGAACAACTCAGAACAAAGGGACAGACAAAATATTTAGACTCTGACACTCCCTAGAAAATAAGCCTTAACAAGAAGCTCAATGTAGCAGGTGCGAGTATTATGGTACATTAAGGTGGTACAGATGGTTTATTCCTTTTATTTTAACATGTTTAAATTATTATAATCAATATAATATTAAACTTTGTGGTTATACTGTTCCTCTGGGAGAGAGGTCAAAATAAGGGAGACCTCCAAAAGACTAGATTCTAAAATATTAAATAAAAAAGCTGTCTTTGTGATAATAAAATCTTGTTTTGAGATTTACATTACAGAAAATAGCATTCCCCTTCATATCAACATCCATGTTCAGATTGAAGAAACGGTCTTTCTAGAGAATATAAAAATGGTCATATTTAAAATGAGGAGAAAATAAAATTAATTTCATTTGATAAAAATCTTTATAATTGCTATTAAGTTCAAAGCATAAGTTTCTATTTGATACAGGTTTTATTTTGATACAAAAATCAAGGTTTTCATTGGTATAAATGCTAAATTTAAAAGTACAAAATTTACACCCAGTTCTTTGTTATTATTACTGAGCTGAGATGTTTAAGCCTGTGAGTTTAGGGCCAAATAGAAGTTTAAGGCTCTGAGTTTATTGTTAGGGTGTTTTCTAGGTTTTAATCAAAAATAGCTAAAGATAGTTTAACAGACAACAGTCCATATTACTTAACATAGATAGTTGGTTTTCAAAAATGTCAAAAATCCATGAAATATAATGTTTAAGTCTTAAAAGCTATGTTAAGCTTTTAATATTGGTCACTCTTAGATTTCTGATGGTATTGAAGACTGTTAGTCTCACAGACAGCCCAAGCTGTTTAATCCTGAGAAAGCTGATATAAATTTAAATAAATGATTTTCAGGTAACATAAAATTTAAAGCCAGGACATGAGTCAATTTTTACAATGTTAATTTTTAAATGTTAATTTTGACAGTCTTTTAAGATAATACAGTTTAATTGACAGGGATGATAAACTATTATGTCTATCTCATAGTTTATAATTTACAAAATGATAATAATTATGCTCAATTGATATTTAGAGAGGACTACAGAGTAGAGCAGGAGAGGACCTGAGACCACCTATCCTGATACCATGGTAGCTCTCTCACTAAGGGAATATTTCCCAAGAGACTAATTAATCTCTTTGAGACTGCTTTATTTGTAATACAAGAAGCCAAGATTACCCCCTCAGACAAAAGGTAAGAGGCACCTGAAAGACCAACACCAGACTCCATTGGCAGGTCTCGAGGGCATGGCAGCCCACAAATTTGACCAAGGTATATAAGGTTAAGCAGGGACCAGATGAGTCACCTGCAGCTTTTCTAGAGCAGCTCATAGAGGCATTCTGTCCGTATACATGCTATGAATACAGGGCAAGGACTATAAAGCTATTATATTATGACAATGGCTTTTATAGATAGGGCTAATAGAGATATCAGAAAAAAGCTTCAGAAGCTAGAGAGATTTGGTGCAGGTTGCTGAGGACTCTAAATGTAGAGAGGGCGTAGTGAAGGGATAGAACCTTTAGAAGATAGTCTTTAAAGATAGAGTCTAGTAAAAATGGGGACAAGTGAGGAGCAATTCAGAGGCAAATAGAAGAGCTAGTTTGCTCCTTCAGCTATGTTTCCTTGCCTTAGAAATAAAAAGTCTATAAAAAGATTTAGTACAGTTTGCTGATACAGGAAGACAAAAAAAGGAGAAAAAACAAACAAACAAAAAATGACAGAAAAAAAAAGCTACAGAGGATCCTGGCTATAATAGTTAGAAAAAACAAAAAAGAGAGACAGAAAAGGACCAGTGTGCATACTATAAGGAAAGAGGCCACTGAGCCAGAGTGTGCCCTAAGAGATAGAAGCCGGGAGCAGAAATTCCCAGGTCTTGAGAAAAGTGCACCCAAATGATAAACCCAGGTGTTAGCCCTGGGTGAAGACAATGACTAGGGGAGATGGGGTTTTCTGACCACCTTCCCCAACCCAAAAAAACTGTGAGAATAAAAGAAAAACCCACTCAGTTCTTGGTGGACACACGGGTTCAACACTAGGTCTTTCAAGCCAATGGCGCTGTTTCCAAGAAAAGATCTTGGGTCCAAGAAGCCACTGGCACCAAAATGTATTCATGGACTACCTGAAGAACAGTGGACCTAGGGATGGGATGGGTAGCCCATTCATTTAGGGTCACCCCAGACTGTTCCTACTTTCTGTTGGAGTAAGACATACTCTCCAAAATGAGGGGGGGGGGCAGATATGCTTCCTGCCCAATGGGCTACAACTAACTGGCCCAAAAAGAGAGACTGACCCCTGCTGAAAGTCGCTACAGACAGGAGCAGTTTTCTCCATGATGGACAGAGATAAGCAGGTGCTGCTATGGTGGACGACACAAATGTCATCTGGGTAGAAGAATCTTTACCCCCTAACATGTCAACGCAGAAAGTGGAGTTCGTTGCCCTCACCAAGACCTTGAAACTTGGAACCAGCAAGAAAATCAACAGCCATATGGATAACAGGTATGCCTTTGCCACAGCCCACGTTCACAGGGATATATGCCAAGAGGACTGCTCACATCAGAGGAAGCCAACAGGAAGTCTTGGACTTCTTAGATGTCCCAATGAAGCCAGCCACTGTGAATATTCACTGCCCAGGATGTCCAAAGGGAAAAGACTAAATGGACAATAACCAGGCAGAGCAAATGGCTCCAAAAATAGATATACATACTGGTTATGGGTCTGTAAGAGACAGCCACTGAGAAATAGAACAAAATTAAGGAGAGCCTCACTTAAAAAAGACTGAGATTGCTAATTACCCTACCAACTATTGCCAAGAGAGGGTGCACACAAGAAGAGAGAACTATACTCCCCAGAAAGTAAGCCAAAGACTCACTAGGCCAAATGCACACATGGACTCATTTAGGGGATTAAAAACCTTGTCCTGGCAGTTAAGAGACCAAATATATATATTTATGACTCAGGTTTTAGGCTAGAAAGATAATAAAACAATATAAGATATGCCAGCAAGTAAATACTTATGCAATAAAGAGTAAACAGGACAAAAGACCTAAAAGAGAACAGCTGCCAAGGTTAAAAGAAATTTTCCCGAGTTTCAGAGTGCCCAAGGTAATTAGATCAGATAATGGTTCTGTTTTTGTTTCTAAGGTAAGTCAGACATTGACAGAGATATTGGGGACTAATTAGAAACATTATTAGACGTACTGTCCCCAGGGCTCAAGACAGGTTGAGAAAATAAACAAAATCCTATTTGAGACCTTAACTAAATTGACCTTGGAGACTGGCTCAGGCTAGGTGGTGCCTCTCCCCTAGTTTCTGAACAGCCCCTACCATTTTAACCTGATCCTCCTAGAGATCTTCTTTGATACCCCAACTCCTTTGGTGTCCATTGGGCCCTCCCAGGAGGTGTCCCACACTACGTAATTTGCCTTAAATGCTCCAGGCATGCCAGAGACTCTTCACTGCTTCCAGATAGGTGACTGGATCTGTATAAGAAGGCTTCAGGAACAGTTGCTGAAACCCTGATGAAAAAACCCTCACTAAATTGACCACAGAGACTGGTGTTAATAGCTCTCCTACCCTTTGTGCTCTTCAGGCTTTTGTTCTCTAGGCTCAAGGCGCTCGAGTGGATGAGGCAGCGAGTATGGAAGCAGCTCTGGGAGGCCTACTCAGGAGGAGACTTGGAAGTCCCACACCATTTCCAAGTTTGAGATTGGGTCTACGTTAGACCCCACTGTGCAAAATACCTTGAGACTTGGTAAAAAGGCCCTTATCTTGTACTCTTGACCACCCTGCTTTCTGCTTTGATAAGACCCTTTATAATTTTACTCCCTTTGCATACAATTAGAACCAATGTAATTAACCTGTTAATAGTTTTTATTAAAAAATATATAAGTGCTGTGCAGATTCTTATGCTATGCCAACAATATCAGCGATTAAGACAGGACAATCCAAAATATATAGAGTCAGAGATTTAATTCTATAGTTCTAAGATTAGAACTCCTAACAAAAAAAGAAGAGGGGAAATGAAGGGAGTTGGGACTTTTCAGAATCCATAGTTGAGGCAGCAAGCAGACTAGAGCGGGGGCAAGCTGGACAAGCGTGAAGCAAGGTTGTGGTTGAGCCATTCCACAAACAGACCGGCCATAAAAGATAAGGGGCATGCCGGGGAAAACTCCTATGGGTCAGACACTATCTGGATTGGAGTCTCCTGTCTCCTGTCCTTGGATGCAGTTTAAAATGACCTTCCTGCTAACAAAAATAAACCGCCCTCCTACATTGCTGATGGCCCGATCTGCACGTATGCCAAAAAAACCCACCCTGCGCGCCAGAATCCCCCGCCAATGTTTGAATCAGCAAATCACGTGTAACCGTGCCAAACCCCCCTGACAACCCCCCTGACTTTTCCTATATAAACCCCTAACTTTTGAGCCTCGGGGTCAACTCCTCTGTCTCCTGTCAGATACGTGTTGGTCCAGAGCTCTGATAATAAACTACCTCATGCGTTTGCATCAAGTCGGTCTCTGGTGTTTCCTTGGGTGTACACTATCCTGAGAATGGAGTGGGGGTCTCCCCAAAAGGAGGTCCTATAGTTCGAGGACAGCCTGGTCTACAGAGTGAGTTCCAGGACAGTCAGGGCTATACAGAGAAACCCTGTCTCAAAAGAAACCAAATAAAAAAATTAAAAAAAAAAAACAAACAAACAACAACAGAGTGTTGGAACTGATAGCTGAGACCTTCCAGATAACAAAAGAGAAAGCTGGGACACAGGGATGCTAAGGTAAAGTAAAGGAATGGAAAACCCAGAACAGTCCAGAAGGACTAAATACTTGATACTAAGACCGTGACAAAAGGCTACTTCCGGAGCTTTGTAAAGAGAAATAAAGAAAGGAACCCCCCCCCCCCCCCAGAAAGAACATGATTTAAATCTAAAATCCTACTGCCCTGGAATTGCAATGTGTCCATCCCACTGATCAAAGGAGCCACTGTTTTCCAAGCTGTGGCTTGCCAGGGGCTCACCTGCCAGCCTCCGCTTCTCGTATTTAGCCTGTTCTTCACGGGACAGCTCGTGAAAGGCTCGTGCTGGCCCCTCTGGAAACAAAGAGGGGAACTTCTCCGACTCTAGCTGATGCTGGATTCGATGGTATTCACTGCGACTGGCTGGCACTGGAAAGAAGTAATGAGATAAGTTCCAAGATCCGAGTCTTGGTCTGTCTTGACCTGCTGAGCACCCTTAGGGCCTGACTCACTGAATTCTCCCCTCCATTGCCAGGCCATCTTCCTCTGACAACTTGCTCCAGGCTTATTGAAGTCACAGGCAGCACAGGTGGCCTCATCCACTATGGCAGAAGGCTATAAAAGGAGGAGATGGTCAGAAATCAACTTGGGTCTGCAAAGAGGGATGACTATGGTATGAGAAGGGAGGTCTTACCTGCAGGCGGTTGGTAAGGATTATGTTAGGATACATGGCCCCCACATCTAGATGGTAGATTAGAGGACATTCAATTCTGTTAGGAACATCTTTTAGGGAGGTAAGCTTGGTCTTAATCTGCTCACACACCTACAGAGAAGGAAAAACAAAGGGACGTTGTGCCAACATAAGAACTAGGTGCACTGGGGTGGGGGTGCACCCCTTTAATCCTAGCACTAGGGAGGCAGAGGCACGTGGATCTCTGAGTTCAAGGCCAGCCTGGTCTAGGTCCAGAGTGAGTGCTAGAATAGGCAGGGCTAAACAGAGAAATCATGTCTTGAAAAAAACAGAAAGCAAAAAGAAGAATCAAAACCCAAAAGAATGAGGTACAATAATGATAATGAAGATAGAATGACAAGTCTAAAGGAAGTAAGATGAAAATCATATCAAGAGCCTGAGATACTTTAGCTATGTAAGAAAGAACAAAGCCAAATACAGGCCAATCCCTGCTTCCTAAATGGCTACCTCTTGAAAGTTGGTGGCTTGTTCCACAGGCACCTTCTCTTCTTCTTCAATGGCGTGGCGCATAGTCTTCTCAACTCGTTGCAACAGGAAATCAAAGGCTGCAGGATTCTAGTATAAGACACCAAAGGGCACAAGTCAGACAGAGCTTTCAATTTCCTTTGTAACACTTGGCAGGAGGCTCCAGAGAATGCTCTGCAAGTATACTGTGTCTTAGAAAGCACCAAATGGAAGCTCATCTTATATAATGATGGGGATGGGGGTAGTACTTCGCCCATGAAATTATCACTGACAGAAGTGGGCCATGGGAGAAATGAAGATAAGAATCTTCATCTTATCTTCATGGCTTCTTGGGTTTTGCAACAGCACAAGTATGGGAAGAAGCAGAATCCCAGAAGACCTAGGAAGGAGATATACCATCTTAAACCGGCAGGGGATATCACTTCGGAAGACACCAGACTCTAGTGCCTCCACATGGCCCCCAACGTAGGTCTCAGCATCTAGCACGTGGCCATCATCTGTCAGCTTGTTGAACTCCTGTTCTTGCTTATTGGGGAAGATAATGTTGGCATGGAAAGCTTGCACCATCAGCAAGGCTTCACACAATGTTCCAGAGCCCTTTCGAAGCACCTGCAGGGAAGATGTAGCATGTAGCCTATCCCAAATCTATGTCAAAAGCCTTGACTCCTAGGCAAAGTCCACCACCACCAAAAAGTCATCTATCCTTGAAAGTAACATGGAAGGAAAATTGTGCTGCCAGTAACAGAAGCCTCTGCTTCCTGTGGTTATTCTCACATTGGTGCCCCAGACTCTAGGAAGATACCAGTGATGCTACCCATAAGAGTTCACTGTCTCCAGAACCATCCCACCTTGAGCATCAGTGCACTAACCTCATCAGGTTCCATGGGAATAATGGTGCACAGGGCGAATATGAAGGGATGGACGTATTTCATGTACAGGTAGTAAGTAGCAACAGCATCTGACACTGAGTAAGTGGCCAGAGTCTAGGGAGAACATCAGAGAGCAAGACCATTAAAAACCAAGGGTCAGCTAGGCAGTGGTGGTACATGCCTTTAATCCCAGCACTTGGGAGGCAGAGAGGCAGATGGATTTCTGAGTTCGAGGTCAGCCTGGGCAATACAGAGAAACCCTGTCTCAAAAAACAAAACAAAATAAAACAAACAAACAAAAAAACAAGGGTCCAAGGAAATTTATGAAATACAGAGAGTAAAGTTAAGGAAAGAGGCAAGGCTGAGCGGGAGTGCACTAGGAAGGAAAATCTAGTACCCACATCTCAGGTAACCTAGCCTCTCCAGTCAGAATGTCTAAGACTTCAGGGATACACAGGAGAGGGAACGGGCTTACGTGCCTGGGGCTGTTCAGTGGCCATACGACACATGTCCTCAGGGTCCAGCTCTACAGGGTCATAGCCAAGTTTGGCCTTGGCAGCTGCCTTGAGATTATGACTGCCCACAGGAAGGTAACTGTCCCTCTTCACCCATCTGGAAAAAGGACAGATTCTAGAGATGATGGTAACACAAAGGCTGGCAAAAGCAGACATAACACCAAAATATAGGTTTTGGAGACATTCAAGGAACCAATGCCACTTGAACCACTTGACCCTCAGGTGTACTCACTCGTGTGGGTGCAAGTTACCTTGGTGGGGTTTTTTTCCCCAGAGCTGAGGACCAAACCCAGGTCTTGTACTTGCTAGGCAAGCATTCTACCTACCACTGAGCTAAATCCCCAGCTCCTAGGTATACTAAAAAAGTATATGTAAGTATCAGGGGATCCTTACCCTTGCCTTACCCTCCACTTTCAGCAGAGAACTCAGCCTCTTGCTATGGAGAAATAAAAAGGAAACACAGCCAAGAACCCCTAGGTCTCTCTGAGTCTCTTAAACCTTATTGCATAAACTACCTGTCCATCTTTCCTCTTCTTACATTGTCCTTTCAGTATGAGCTCTCTCAACAGCACCCCCTTCAGAAGATGTTCTCTAGGGCTCAGAATTTGGCTCAGTGGATAAAGCTGACTTCTTCTATGCAAGTATCAGAATCTTGCTTTATGTTTCTTTCTAGTCAAGTTTTTCCACCTTACAGGCTATTGTTTAACATTCTTGCTCACCAAATGGAAGAATAGCAACAAGCAGACAGCAAATCTCTGTGACCCAAAGCTGTTTCTTGGAGGCCAATCATAATAGGTGTGTCAATAGTCTGTAAAAGTAGCCTTTCTATATGACAGATGGGATCATAGTCATGAGCTGCCTACTGTGTGGTGTATACATACCTGAGGCAGTCCATGTGGATACACTGTGGTGCCTTATATTCCCCCTGGCTATCCTTCTGGAAGCCTATCTCCTGGTACATGCTTAGGCCATGAACTGCTGCCCTAGCCTCCACAAATGGCCTAACAACAAAAGACAGGCAACAGGGATAAATAAACTGTCAGTTCTTCCTTTGATCCTCCTTGTGTGTAGGCAGACTGCTCCCAGGAGACACAGGTCACATGCACTTCTCTGTGAAAGTGAGAAAACCACTGACACCAGCAGGCAGAGCTGTTCCTCTCCCACCCTTCCCTGATACAATTATCCACAACAGGAAGCTAGACTCACCAGTCAAAAAAATCCCCATTGTAGGTGACCATAATGGTAGGTTTGGTCTCCTGGATATGCTCAAACCATCTCTGGATCAGATGGACCTGAGCTCAACAAACCACAGAAGTCAGTGGAACCCTCCCTCTGCTTCCAGCCCCTTGCTAGTACTTCCCAAACGTAGAAGCAGCAGCCTCATGTCAGCCCAGATGCTGAGGACCTACTCTAGCTTTGGCCATGGGAGAGGAGGCTGAGAAACAAGCACCTCAGCCCAAGAATCAGTTTGCACCTAGCCACCCTACACCAAACACCAGGCCGTTTCTATAGGAAGTTTCTTTACCTCATCAGGTTCATTGAAGACACAAAAAGGCCCTTCATATTCTGGCTTGGGGGTGAACTCAAAATCTTCAATATCTTCTGAAACAATCTCCCTGTTAGTGATGAGGTAGCCCTGGTAAAGTTCATGAGCAAATAATGCAAGTCAGCCACAGAAAAGCTAAGACAAAGACTCCTAGCCTACCCACAAGCTTCTCAAGAAAATAATCTCAAAGAGCTCCACAAAAATGTAAAGGTGATCTGCCTATAATCCTAGCACTCAGAAGGCTGAGGCAGGAGAACCACCAAGCTGAGCCACAGAGCGAGACCCTGCCTCAAAAACAATAGGAAAACCCCACAAAGGCATTTTTTGCTTGTTTGTTTGTTTGTTTTTTTGAGACAGGGTTTCTCTGTATGGCCCTGGCTGTCCTGGATCTCACTCTGTAGACTAGGCTGGCCTCGAACTCAGAAATCCGCCTGCCTCTGCCTCTCAGAGTGCTGAGATTACAGGTGTACACCACCACTGCCCAGCTCCACAAAGGCATTTTAAGTTTTCCAAAAAGAGATTCTGTTCACCTGGCCATCAATCATATAGGAAATCATCATAATCTGATCTGTCTCAGCATCAGGGAACTTGAGAGGCAGTTTGGTTGTCTCGATGTCAAATGCCAAAACCACAGGGTCCTAAAAGGACAAAATATACCATGAATTCAGGTCTGGTACATCCTCTGGACACTCACATTCAGCCCTAGGTTCAATTACCAGCACCACAAACAAAATAACCACACATATCTCAAAACAATAACAAAACCCCACTGTGGGCTTTTTGGGGTATGAAAATGAAAACATTCAAGGAATGAAGCTACTGGTCAGATCACCTCAGTACCAAAGCTCCTTAGCACACACTGTCTCGCACTTGAATGTTAGGATAGCACTAGCAAGTGACTGTGGGCAGGACAACATTTTCATCTTGAAAACAAGAAAACTGAAGACAAAGATTTTCCTAAGGACTGAAAGGGATGCCTGAACTAGATTCTTTTACTTACAAATCTACTTCTCATCAGTCATTTGGCTATCAACTACATAAACGAAAGCTTAAGGGTTCAAATCCAGCTTAATTTAAATACTAATGTTTGAGACTAACACACAAGTGCAAAAATATGTTTTTAGATTAGAGACTGGTGAAAACCAAAGTACTCCCTAATTATTTTCAGAAACTATTTAAAGGAGAAATAGATTTTAAGACTGGAGAAATGTAAAAACTTACAGGTCGTTCAACAAGATCATCTCGTCGGACAATTTCCACAGGAAAAGCATTTCCTCGAAATCTAACATTGTACCAGTGGGCCTGAAGAATAATGAAGCACACATTAACACACACTAACTAAAGAGTTCTCCATCCAGACATGTCTATCTCTCTAACAAAGATGTTTTAATTACATTTACTTAGTGTGTGTGTGTGTGTATGCATTCTGTAAATCAGTGAACAAATTGTGGGAGTTGGTTCTTTTTCCACTCTGCAGGTTCTGGGGATCAAACTCAGGTCATTAGACTTGCCAGCCTTAATCCACCAACTCATCTTGCTGGGTTGAGCAAAATTGATTTTTGTGTAGATGCATCCATGGCTCCCGTTGGATTTTAGGAACTTAACTCAGCAGCAGCTAACCACCTTCCTCTTACCACATGGATTCTGAGGTCAATGGAGAGGCGAATGTGGTAGGGAACATCATACTCCCGCATGTCCACTATGTTGTCCAATTGGTCAGCAATCTTCTTAGAGGTTTCTTCCTCATCAGTAATTACACTACCTCCTTGCAGAATACTGGTAAATAAGCACAGAAAGCCACAAACTCAATTATGCTCTGCAGGGAACTGGGGGAGTGAAGACTAGAGTCCAAACTGAGCAAACACAAAGGCAGCCGAGGAGCCTGGAAGGAGCAGGGTAATCTCTCAAGAAATGGCCTTGGATCACCTCCCAACATGAGTAGCAGGTCACAGAGAAAAGAGAATTAAGGTATACTGGAGATGAGTACATTTTATATAAGTTAGACTTTGTAGCTGGGGCAGTGGTGGCACACGCCTTTAATCCAAGCACTTGGGAGGCAGAGGCGGGCGGATTTCTGAGTTCGAGGCTAGCCTGATATACAGAGTGAGTTCCAGGACAGCCAGGGCTACACAGAGAAACCCTGTCTTGAAAAACCAAAAAATTAAAAAAAAAAAAAAAAAAAGTTAGACTTTGCAAATAGTCAGGAGGGCCCAGTGTGGCTATTCCCAATGCGTCCTCTCTACTAGCAGGTTGCTCTATGTAAGGGTGAAAGAGTAGAGTTAGTACCACAGAGACTATGGAGAGCTGCAGTTAACAAATGTGGCCTGCCTTTGCAGAACATCCCTTTATTAAAATAAGAATGACAGTAACTAGAATGTCCTACAGGAGTGACATATTAATGAGATTTCATAAAGCACTGAGCCTAACATACAGTGAAGTGACTAGGTAATGTCAACTACTTTTATAAACTTCTTATATTCAAGTAGAAAACCTTTCACTGGAATAGCCACTCAATATCCTAATAATTGGGAAGCAAAGGCAGGACAACTGGTTTAAATATAAGGCCAGCCTGGTCTACATAATGTGTTAGAAGCTAACCTATAGTGTGAGACCCTGACTCTAACCAACCAATGAACCACTGAACCAAGGAGCCAACCAATTAAAGAAGAAAAGGGACAGAGGGAAAAGCTCAGAGGCTCTAGGTTTAACCCTCAGTGTGTGTTTGTCTCTGTCTCTCTCTGTCTCTCTCTGTCTCTGTCTCTCTCTCTCTCTCTCTCTCTCTCTCATACACACACACACACACACTTTCAATGAAAATAAAACAATATACTCTACCACTCTAAGTTTAAAATTAAATGGCTTTGTAAAAGAAATGAGGGCTGGGAGATGACTCGGCAGTTGAGAGCACCTGCTGCTTTTGCAGGAGACCTGAGTTTGATTCCCAGCACCCATATGGCAACTCATAACCATCTGTAACTAGTTCTGAGGACCTAATACCTTCTGTGGGGCCAAGCATGCATACATACATACACACATATACACAGGCAGACTGAGTAAGTCCTAAGTCTCAAATTGATTTTGATGTATTTTTTCAGTGTGTGTGTATGCATGCTACAATGCACATGTGGAACATGAGAGGCCAACATTGGGTGTTGGTTCTTGCCTTGCTTCTTATTGAGATAAGGTCTCTTTGTGAATTTCTAGGAATTCTCTTGTCTCTGCCTCTGATCTCACCATAGAAAGACTGGGATTACATACACATTAGCTTTATGTGGGTTCTTGAAATTCAAAACCTGCCCCCATCCCTGCTTTCTTTTTGAAACAGGGTCTCTCTACATAGCTCCGCTGGCTTCAAATTCAGAGATTCATCTGCCTGTCTCCCGAGTGCTGGGATCAAAGGCATGTGCTACTACACCTAGTTCTAAATTTAATTCTTTATCAAAGGACTGTGATCAGTGTTTCTGGTATCATGTAAATTTAATTACCCAAGACTTGTTCTGTTCTTTTTTTTTTTTTTTTTTTTTTTTTTGGTTTTTCGAGACAGGGTTTTTCTGTATAGCTCCACCTGTCCTGGAACTCACTCTGTAGACCAGGCTGGCCTCGAACTTAGAAATCCGCCTGCCTCTGCCTCCCAAGTGCTGGGACTAAAGGCGTGTGCCACTACCAGCTGGCAACTTGTTCTGTTCCTAACTTGCTTTTCTGTTATTAATATGCCTAAATATTTAATAGTACTTGGTGTTCTGCACTTAAATTTCTTTGTACACTCCAGGTTCTGAAGATATCAATAAAACAAAACACTTGATAACATTTGTAGACTATGTTATTTTTTTTTTTTTTTTTTTTTTGGATTTGCTTTTTTCAAGACAGGGTTTCTCTGTATAGTCCTGGCTGTCCTAGAACTCACTCTGTAGACCAGGCTGGCCTCGAACTCAGAAATCCGCCTGCCTCTGCCTCCCAGAGTGCTGGGATTACAGGCGTGCACCACCACAGCCCGGCTGTAGACTATGTTAAAGTGGTGGAAGGAGCACTCTAAAATAGTCTCATTGTTATAGCAACACAATTTTAGAGCCACAAGCCTCTCTCCTATGTAAGAGGAGCTCAAGCACAAAACAGAACCCAATCTTAGGAAGCCAGCATTTATTTAACAGGAAGATACCTAAAATGTTTACACATGTCAAACATCAGGGGAGTCTCTCTGAAGAGTCCCTGCCTGTAGTAGTTTGTTTGTTTGCAGTAACTGGCACTTTGCTCTTGAGAAGGAAAGTTACCTGGAGAGCATTGTTGTATACTCATCACTAGCATGGTCCTGCTCTCGGTTTTTCTTCACAGCGGGAGAGATCTCCTTTCTCACTTTGACAAGGTCTTCCACAGTGTGGAAGGACAGTTTGATGTAACTCCGCTTCAAGCCCACCAGGTGATTTGGCTATAAAGTAAAAGGGCAAGCTGATAGGTTAATGTGAAACAGGAGGGTAAAGACTGCTAGGTAAACATGTACAAGTCAAAGCACCTAGCTTTCTTTTGCATGTGGTACCTGCAATAGTACTAAAGTTCCTTAAAGATAGCTTTGGGAGCAACTACCATCCCTCATCCTCCAGGCTGTCCCACAACCCAGTAAATGACCTGAACTTCTACCTCATCCAATACTGTCTCATCTGCTCTGGGAAGTCTGGGGATACTTACCAAGTCCAGATCTTCTTTGGGCACATTCTCTAACTTTGCAATTTTACCCTGAAACTTCTTGGATAGAAAAGATGAAACTTCTCGATCACAACCCTAAATTAAGATCAGAATTAACGTATTTTCCATTAGTACGATCTAGCTCCTTATTTACCCATATCAGTTCTGAAATCCGCCCAGTAGAACAAGGAACAGATCATTTGACCAGTTACTACCAAGCACAGACTTACCTTTCTAGCTGCAATGTAGAAATATGGCTTATAGGGCAAGGCCACCTATAAAAACCACCAAAAGGGTGTGAGAAAAAAGAAAAAATGGAGAGAAAGGGAAAAAAGATTTCAGAGTGGCAACTGACAAGCAACCTGGATACAAGGCACCTTAGATCCTGATAGCTTTTTTCTTTTAAGATCTATTTACTTACTTTTATTTTACATGTATGGGTGTTTTGCTTACATGTATGTCTATATACCAAGTACATGTCTGGTGCCCATAGACAAGGGCATTGAGTTTCCTGGAACTGGAGTTACAGAACAAATACACTCTTATTTTAGATAACTTTCTTGTCACAGATAGGTTTTAGTTCTTTGGAGTTCAAGGGCTTACCTTAAATCTGCTTCCATCATCTTGAATGAAGTAATAATCTACTGCACTGACTAAGCGTTTGTCTTCATCTAAAATCTCAGTCTGTAAGAGAACCATTGTAGTTAACCTCTATAAAGCCTAAGAGCTCGTTCTTGACTACTTTTTTGAGAAACTGAGTACTCTAAAGATGAAATCCTCACACCTAGCTCTTTACTTTGCCCCTATACACACACCACCAACCTCCTTTGCAAGAACTGAATTATAACGAATGGTTCCTTGGTGGGGATTCTTCCAAATTTTCTTTAATAATTATTGAAAGCTTTCTGCTGGGAGCTAACAGATTATTACTATGGTAGCCACTTTGTGGCCTCCATGTTAAACAAGAAAGGAAAAGCATCTCTAATGACCACATCTCTCAAGACATGCCTTCCTCTCTATCGCTCATCCATTAGATAAGGCTGATTTTTACAGGGATAGGTGCAGCCATCCCCTATAAGCAAGGAGGATGAGCAGTGTTCAAATACATACAGGATGCATGTTGATAAGCCAGCCAGTCCTTTCTCCAGGCTCGTTCAGCCTTTCAAAACCAAACCGTAAGTCCATCTTATCTGTCCATTGGCTCCGTTCCAGACGCTTGAGTGCTGAGACTGAGGAAGAGGGACCATCATCCCTGAGTAAAAGAGAACCAGGCTTCACCATTCAGACCCCTACTGGCCTCCAACTCACAGTAATCCACCTGCCTATTTCCCAAGGGGTTAAAGGCATGTGCCACCACAATTGATGTCTATGTATTTCTGAAATGCCATAGCATATACGTTCCTGAAGAAACATCAAGACTGGTAGAAGGCTCAATGAAACAAACAGCATTTCTAGGAAAAAACAGAACAAAGGCAACCCCCGTCTCAACCTGTTGATTTCACCAGAACACTAACGAAACCACAGTCAGACCAGGGTGCTGCTGCTTCTTGAGATACTAAAACTGCACAGATCCCAAAATGACACCGCTGAGTTTTATGCCCAGAGAAATGAAGACTTATTTCCCAAGCAGTGGGTTTAAAGTCATGAACAACCATGCCCAGCTCTACTTGCTTCTTTCTGAGACAGTCTGAGGCTGGCCTTGAATTCACGACCTTCTTGCCTTTGCCTCCAAAGTGGTGGAGCTACAGGTGTGCACTACTGCATCCTGCTTGGATTTATTTCTAATTAAAATCACAAACTGTTTGACTTTGCTAGAGAAAAATAGCTTTAGTCTGTACCCAGATCTTTTTCAAAACCAGGGCTGAATGAAGTGCTATTTTTGAGGTCTTACTATTTTTGGAGCACAAAACTCTCTGGCCTTTAAATACTATTCCAGTGAGTAAGCTGGTAAAATAGACTAGAAAACTGTTTACCCAGACACCATCTCCTCCTAATATGGGTTCCTCTAAGCTGTCTGTCTACTTTACTTTTTACTCAGCCATAGTACAAAAATCTAAAAGATAAATGTACCAAAGACAACTGCTTTCAGATTACCTCAGACAGTGTCAAGGTGCTCTGAGCCTACATTCTCAGTTCATTTTCATGATAGCACATATGAAGAGGACCATCCCTTCCCTCACTCAATGAATACGGAGGCAGTTATACATAAAGCTCATTCTTGACCACTACCTACAGCTTCAAGGAAACATGTTTACCTCAGAGGACTGATTCAACAATTAAAGCACACAGGGTGTATAGCATAAGCATAAGCTAAAAGCTATTGCTTGTCCCCACATTTAAGAGTACATAGGCAGCACAAATTGGGTTATTTAAAAAAAAAAAAGTCTCTACTTTGGAAAAGGGTATATCTGGGAAGAATTGAGAGGAGTAGAATATGTGTGTGAATATAACCAAATTCTTAAAAATGAATAAAAGGTTTCTAAAAGCTTCTATTTATTTATTGCTTGCAACAGCTTTCCATCTGCTCAAGTACATGGCAAAGTTGAATAACTAAAGGGATGTCCTTACTTGATAATATGTCCTAGTGATAGAGTATGTGAGGTTCTGTATTCCACTTCTAGCTACATATACACATGTAATATATAAAGTATATATTATATATCTAACATACCATGCCACATATAATATGTAATAATACATCTCTCATCCCTAAATTGAAGTCTACCATGAACATAACAGTATGTGTACTGCCCACTTCATGTGGCTTTTCATGGCATTATGGACATGAAGAACTCAGCACAGTAACTATCATTACTGTTGAGGGTTAGACTGAAGCTCAGATGTATAAAAAGGAACATAGCTCTTTTTCTAAATCAGGAATGAGTTTGGTGGAGCAAGTAATAGTCTCGGACCAGAGCTTTGATGGAGCTGTGGATCCAGATTCTGAGAAATGAACTCTTCCCATCCTAAGGGCTATGGTTATCCATCCCAAGGCTGCTATGTGCTCTGTTTATGAGACTCTGTCCCATCCACCCTTCATAGAGGCCCAAAACCTCTATATAAGACACTGTAGTTAGGGGCTTGAAGAGATGGCTCAGTGTTAAGACCACTGGCTGCTCTTGCAGGCGGACCCAGGTTTGATGCCCAGCACTTACACGGTGGTTCACAATCATCTGTAATTAAAGTTCCAGGAGATCTGATGCCCTTTTCTGGTCTCCACTGGCACCAGGTACACAGGTGGTACTGTGTCTTTGCATCCAAATACTCATGCACATTAAAAAAAGAACTTTTTCTGTACTTCCTAATAAATGTGTGTGAGCCACCCGTCTGTGTGACACCTCCTGATCTTGAATGTTCTTATCTTCTCGAGCTCCTCATCCCCTGGCTACCACTCTCTCAGGAACCTGTCGCTGAAGAACGACTTACTGGTCCAGGTCCATCACCATTGCTGCTATGCAGGTGTACAGCAAACCCAGAGCTTCACATATAATAGGAAAACACTATCACTATTCAGTTCTTAAAGGGTTTCCATTCAATTAGTGCTCACATCCTGATACATAGTCTTATGGCAGTGTCACCAATCTCATATCCACATCAGTTTCGTTTGTCACCATACTCTAGTATCTCTTGCGGATGCATGAGAGTTTCGGCTTTTGGTGGTGCAGGCACCCACGAGTAACTGATACTTCTTTAACCCCAATAAATTGGTTTAATTAGCCGAGATGGTCTAGACAGAATCTTTCTTTAGTTTTCCTGCTCCCTTCTTGTTTGAAGAGAATATCTATTCTCCCCCTAGTAAAGTCACACAACAGGCACAAATATGTCTAGAGAAGCAGCCAGGGCCACGGAGTGAGTTAGCGTCTCAATAAAATTACAGAAACAGCACTGGGTGAAGACGGAGCCCGCCCTGTCCACCGCGCCGCGCGCCGGCCTCGGCGCTCCCCCGGACACGGCGTCCCCCAAGCTTGCTCTTCGCAGCAGAACACCGACTCTCACCGGCTGCCTTCACTGTCCGCGCCCAGCTCCGGGTGCCTCCGTCCACTGTTCCTCAGGACCATCGCAGCGATCGGAGTTCCCTCAGGTTCTGGAGAGAATTTGGCGCGCTCTCACGTGCTCTCGCGAGACGACAGCTCCGGCCAAAGAGTAGGCGTGGCCTCAGACAGACGTAGCCCGTCCGGTCCCGCCCCGCCCCGCCCCTCGGCTCTCCAATCCTCCGCGGAGCGCGGAGGGTGGGTCGCAGGGACCCGGGGAAAATAAGGTGCAAGCTGGCCGCGCGCGTGGCGGGCCGGCCAGCCTCGCTGAGGGCCGAGATAGGGCAGGAAATGTCAGGCCGTCCCCGCCCTGTGCCCCGTGTTCTGGGCCGGGTGCCCGACTGCCTAGCTGTTGGGTGGGCGCCCGGGACGACTCAGAGTCGGGACCGCGATGGCACCTGCTGCGTCCAGGCTGCGGGTGGAACCCGAGCTCGGTTCGCTTCCCAAGCGAGCGCTCGCCCAATACTTGCTGTTCCTAAAGCTCTATCCGGTGGCCACCAAAGCCGTCAGTAGGTGGGCGCATAATGGGAAGAGGGGTGGAAAGGAGGGGTGTCAACAGGGGAGACTCTCCTGCAGGGGAGGGTAAAAGAGGGGGTGCCAGCAGACCAAGCAGCTCCATGCTGCCCGTGCAGCAGTGGTTCTCAGCCTGTAGGTCGGGAACCCCTTGAAGGTTGAACGACCTTTCTCCAGGGGTCGCATACCAGATATCCTATATATCAGATATTTACGTTACGATTCATAACAGTAGCAGCTTTACAGTTTAGAAGTAGCAATGAAAACACCATGAATAACTGTATTAAAGGGTCACAGCGTTAAGAAGGTTGAGAACCGCTGTTGTGGAGGAATGTGGCTACCAAAGGCAGAGTTTTGCATTAAAGTGTGCCCTGTTCTGCTTATCCAGTAAATGCTGTTTGTGTATTGGGTCCCAACCATTAGCCTTTGCAATCTGAATGTTGTGAAGACCCGCGAGTCAGGGACACGTTCCAACCCTTAGCAATCAGTGCACTGTTGCTGGTGAACTCTGCCCTTTGATCTACATGGTTCGATTTCTTAACAAGAAATCCCTGTTTCTGTTAATTTTTATTAGTGAATTTTATAGTTTTGTTCTCTATTAACTTAGCCTTTCATAAGTATGTACAGAGTGCTTTCTGTGTGCCGTGCACATAGTTGTGATCAAACAGGCTTGGAGCTGAGAAGAACGAGGTCATCCTCCCAACCCCCCGCAAAAGGCAGATAAATGTATAACTTAGGGAAATCTCTCCTGTGTTGTTGACGTTGGTTAGAAGCACAGAGAAGAGAAGCACTTGTTTACAGGGCACAGTAAGTGCAAAAGTTCTGAGGGAAGAATGCGGGGCAGGTTGGAGGGGTGAAGAGAAGGACTCTGGTGGAGAAAATGGAAATGGGAAGAAGATAGGAAGAGGCAACCAAGGATCAAGTCAAGAGGGTCCTTATTATCCATACTGTCAGTTTTGGATTTTATAGCTTTTAGAAGACAGCTTATAGACCTGTGGGGATTAATGCTAGTTGTCGACTTGATAAAATTTAGGAATTAAGCATGCCCGAGGGAATTATCTTGATTACCTTAATTGAGCTGGGAAGATCTGCCCACTAGGGGGTGCCACCATTCCTGGTTGGTGTCTTTAAAGTGGAAAAAATGTATGCTAGCTGAGCAGCATACATTTTCTTGCTGTGTTTTGATTATGGATGTGATGTGAGGAGCTTCAACCTCCTGTTGCCTTGTCTTCCCTCCCTTTAACCTTTAATATGATGGACTTTAACCTTTAACTGGGAGCTGAAATAAGCCACTGCTCTCTTAAGTTGCCTTTTGTCGGGTGTACTGGCTGGTTTTGTGTGTCAACTTGACACAGACTGGAGTTATCACAGAGAAAGGAGTTTCAGGTGAGGAAATGCCTCCAGGAGATCCAGCTGTAAGGCATTTTCTCAATTAGTGATCAAGGTGGGAGGGCCCCTTGTGGGTGGTTCCATCCCTGGGCTGGTGGTCCTGGGTTCTATAAGAAAGCAAGCTGAGCAAGACAGGGGAAGCAAGCCAGTAAGAAACATCCCTCTATGGCCTCTGCATCAGCTCCTGCTTCCCGAGTTCCAGTCCTGACTTCCTTTGGTGATGAACAGCAATGTGGAAAAGTGTAAGCTGAATAAACCCTTTCCTCCCCAACTTGCTTCTTGGTCATGATGTTTGTGCAGGAATAGAAACCCTGACTAAGACATCAGGTTTGTTGTTGTTGTTTTTTAAATCACAGCAACATAAAAAAATTAAGACAAGATCCATCCTTTGAAAGAAGCAACTGGTCCTATCTTCTTACTGAGAATTTACAAATTTTTAAAAAGATTTATTTATGCATTATATGTAAGTACACTGTAGCTGTCTTCAGACACTTCAGAAGAGGGCGTCAGATCTCATTATGGATGGTTGTGAGCCACCATGTGGTTGCTGGGAATTGAACTCAGGACCTTTGGAAGAGCAGTAAGTGCTCTTAACTGCTGAGCCATCGCTCCAGCCCAAGAATTTACAATTTTAATTCAGGAGTGTAACATAACTATTATAGAAGTGTTTTGGTTTGGGTTTTTGTTTTTTGGGTTTTTGTTTTTTTGAGACAGGGTTTCTCTGTGTAGCCCTGGCTGTCCTGGAGCTCACTCTGTAGACCAGGCTGGCCTCAAACTCAGAAATCCAGTGTTTTGTTTTTTAGAGAGAGAGAGAAGAAAAGTAACAGGAAGAAAAACCTCTGGTGATTTCTGCCAGAGATCTACAAACATAAACTAAAAAACTACAACATAGAGCTATCAGCTTGAATACAGTCCACAGTAAACTACAGAAAGGTCCTTGTGAAGATCCCTCCTATTGGCTTCTTCACCCATGCCTTCAGTGGAGCAGCTGTGGGGATGCTGGAAGGCATGCTGCCCAGCAGGTGGAAGTCTCACTGTGCTCATCTGTGGCTTTAGGTCCTAGTGTCTCTCTCTCTCTGGGGCTTTACCTAACTAAGCAAGTTATTTCAACAAGAACTCATCCCATGATCTACATAGCAAGATCTTACAGCAGCCCTGCTATTGCCATGCAAGACAGGCATATCCTTGTGTCTGTGTGTCTGTTGTTCATTTTCTGATTGCCTCTTCCTCTACAGTGGCATTTTGTCAGCCCTTGGAAACTTTCTGGCCCAGATGATTAAGAAGCAGAAAAAAGACTCTCAAAGTCTAGAAGTCAGTGGGCTTCTCAGATATTTAGTTTATGGGTAAGTACCACAGAAAGCTGCCTCACCTCTGTAGACCGAGCACAGCAGAGCTGCCTGCCAGCATTAACCCTTTGGAATACTTTGGTTTAAAAACCTAATTCTGGGGCTGGAGAGATGGCTCAGTGGTTAAGAGCACTGACTGTTCTTCTAATGGTCCTGAGTTCAATTCCCAGCAACCACATGGTGGCTCACAGCCATCTGTAATGGGATCTGATGCCCTCTTCTGGTATGTCTGAAGACAGCTACAATGTACTCATATAAATAAAGCAAATAAATCTTAAAAAAAAAAAAAAACAAAAACCTAATTCTGAGGCTGGAAGATGGCTCAGCTAGCAGTGCTGGCTGCTCTTATAGAGGACCCAGGTTTGACTCCCAGCTCCCATGTAGCAGTTCACAACCATCTGTAACTCCAGTTCCAGGAGGTCTGATGACTTCTACCTTATGACCTCATAAGGCACCAGACACGTACATGGTACACAGATGTACCCGCAAGCAAAGTATCTATGCACAAGAAATAGAAAACAAAAGATATAATTAAAAAACAAAGAAAATTCTTCAAGAAGCATCAGAGAGGGGCTGGAGAGAGGGCTCAACTGTTCTTCCGAAAGTCCTGAGTTCAAATCCCAGCAACCACATGGTGGCTCACAACCATCTATAATGAGATCTGATGCCCTCTTCTGGAGTGTCTAAAGACAACTACAGTGTACTTATACATAATAAATAAATCTTAAAAAAAAAAAAAGAAGAAGAAGCATCAGAGAGCAGATGTAGTGGTGCATGTCTTTAATTCCAGCATTCAGGAGGCAGAGGCAGGTGGATTTCTGTGAGTCTGAGGCTATCTTGGTCTCCATTGTGAGACCCTGTCTCAAAACAAAAAGAAATATCAGAGGCTGGATATGATGACAAAGACTTTTAACTTAGCCCTTTGGAGGGAGCGGCAGAGACAGTAGTATTGCCACAAATTCCAGACTGGTTTGTGCTATGTACAGAGATCTGTCTTTAAAACAAAAGTGTCCCTGAGTTCTTTGGCCACTACTAATGAGATGGCTAGATGATTGGAAATCCTTCCAACTGGAATGATTAGAAAAGAAAAGAAAGAAAGCTGGAAGGTGATGGCACTCACCTTTAATCCCAGCACTTGGGAGGCAAAAGCAGATGAGTCTCTGAGTTCAAGGCCAGCCTGGTCTACAGAATGAGTTCTGGGACAGTCAGGGCTACACAGAGAAACCCTGTCTCCAAAGCAAACAGAAAAACTTTGTGTGGTTGTGTGGTGTTAGAATTAAGCCCATGGCTTCGTATAGGTTACTACTGATCTCATATAGCTTCATTATTTAGTTGGGTGTGGTAGTGTATGACTCAGTACTTGGAGGCCATCCTGGTCTAAATGGTGAGTTTCAGGTCAACCAGAGCTACACAGTGAGACCCTGTCTTAAGCCAAAATAAATAAGTAAATCAAATAATTTGTGTGTGTGTGTGTGTGTGTTGGAGAGCCCATGTGCATATGCACGTGTATGTAAATGAAAGAGTCTGAAACTCATATATCCTTTGAACTCTGATGATCCTGATGATCCCCTTGCCTCCTGAGTGCCAGGATTATAGAAGTGTACCGCCATATCTGTTTTTTGATGTTTTGGGGGTTTTGTTTGTTTGTTTTTGCTTCTTGTTTTGCAGTGCTGGGAATCAAACCCAGGATTGTCTGTTTGTTTTGCATACTTGCAAAGTATTCTTTCATACTTGGGAGGTACTCTACCAACTGAGATTCAGTCCTAACCCCACAAAAGCTTCTAAGAATAATAATTTGGACCACTTATTAAAATGTTTATAAAGCCACATCCCCTATACTTTGACAAGTAACAAGATCAGCTAAGGTACTTTAACACCTCTCACATGGTCTTGGCCTCCCAAAGAAGTCAATTGTTTGCCTTACTGTGGCCCACAGTGATGTAGGAAAAGTCTAATTGAAAACCTTGTTTATAGACTTTGTTGGAATTGAAAGACCCTGGTTCCTGCCCTTCCCTATATTACTGTACTTTGTGAAACTCACTTGGCTGGACTTGGCGCATTCCCAGGTGAGCCAAATGTGAACTAGAGATCAGCATGTTAGGGAAGTCAGAGGTAATACCAAGTTTTATCCTGCCAGTTTCCCCTAAAAATGAAAGGGCTCAGTGGTTAAGAGCATTGACTGCTCTTCCAGAGGTACTGAGTTCAATTCCCAGCAACCACATGGTGGCTCACAACCATCTGTAATGGGATCTGATGCCCTCTTCAGATAGCTACAGCATATTCATATAAAATAAATTTTAAAACAACAACAACAACAACAAAAAGCTTGATGAAAACCTCCGGGAGCTGAGCTATGTCTATTTGTTTCTCAGGGCCCGTTAAGGCATGAGGGCACAGATGAGGACAGACAGCATAAATGCCTGAAACAGAGGAGTCAGTTGGGCATATACCTCAGCCAGGGCCATCATTGTGGCTGTTCCAGCTCACCAAATGGGAGAACTAGCAGAAGTCACTTCAGTCTTTTTGGGCAAAAAGACTTCCTGAAACTGGCTGAAAGAAACTTTTTTTTTCTCTCTAGAGTAGCTTTATAAATCTGTGTGGTCAGTACGTACTTTGGGGGAAGAAAAGAGGGCTTAGGACCTAAGGTGAATCTTGGTGTGAGGACCGGAGACAGAAATGTAGAAAGAACCACAGTGAAGCTCACACTCCTGTGGCATCCAGGTTGTTTGTCACAGGTCCACTGAGTCACTACCTCTACCTCTTCATGGAGTACTGGGTCCCTCCTGAGGTTCCCTGGGCCAGCATCAAGAGGCTTCTGCTGGATCGCCTGTTCTTTGCCCCAACCTTTCTGCTGCTGTTCTTCTTCTTCATGAACTTGCTGGAGGTGAGTATTTGTCCTGGCATGTGCTGTATCTCCAGTCAAAGGTGGATTGATAGCCTGCTTCCTAGGGTGGGCCCCAAGGTCTGGACTCTCAGCTTTCTCTTTTCTTCCTCTCTGCCTCCTTCCCTCCTTTCTCTCCTTCTCCCTTGCCCCCTCTCTCCCTCCCTCCCACTCTCCCTTCCTCCTTCTGTCCCTTTCCTTCCTTTTTTTTTTTTTACAGTTTCTTGAGAATTTTGTACTTGCATCGAATGTGTCCACCCCATCCTCCCTCACTCTACTTTTCCTTCCCCACCTTCACATGTTCTTTTTAAACCTGCTGCATGTATGTGTGGGGGTATAGGTCTCTCAGGGGTTGCATCCCTGAAAAAAAAAAAAAAAACGCATTCCTTCCCAGAAGCATTTACAGTAGCTCCACAGCTGAGGGGAAGACTTTACGAACCTCTCCCCTATCCATACTGGGGTTTCCTGGCTTGGTCTTGTTTGGACTTTACACATGGAGTCAAAATTTCTATGAGTTGATGTGTACAATAATGCTGTCATGTTCAGAAAATGGCAGTTTCCCTGTTTTCTCTGTGTTTGTGTGTCGACGTGCATGTACTGCAGGATGTGTGTAGAGACCAGAGGACAGCCTGTAAGAGTTGGTTTTTCCCTTCCACTATGTGGAACTCAGGTCATCAGGCTGATCAGCAAGTACCATTACCTGCTGAACTATCTCGCTAGTCCTCAACTTTCTTTTCTTTTTTTTTTTTTTTTTTTTTTTTGGTTTTTGGATTTGGTTTTTTCAAGACAGGGTTTCTGTGTATAGCTAGCCCTGGCTGTCCTGGAACTCACTCTGTAGACCAGGCTGGCCTCGAATTCAGAAATCCACCTGCCTCTGCCTCCCAGAGTACTGGGATTACAGGCGTGCACCACCACTAACTGGCTCATACAGAAATTTTAAAACTTCATAGTCAACTCTGGTTCTCCTTTTCTCTTTGGATTTTATGATAGAAAGATAATATAAATATTCTTAATCCTTTCTAGTGATTGTATAGTACATCTTTTATTTTTATATAGTCTGCATGTGTGTCTGGGCAGCAGCTTGCTTGGTACCCATGAATGTTAGAAGAGGGCATTGGATCCTTTGGAACTGGAATTGGAGACAGTTGTGGGCCTCCATCTAGGTGCTGGGAATCAAACTGGGATTCTCTGGGCAAGAGCCAGTGCTTTTAACCCCTGGACCATCTCTTCCGTGACCTGTACCATCAGGTTATTCTTCAAGAACAGGGTCTGAAGTGGGAGTTATGGGGGTGTGAAATAAAGAAGAAAATTGGAACCAGAGGTCCTTCATAAACTGATGGCTCATGCAAGTAAATTTATTAAAAATTACAGCAACTTATATACAGGTTTTGGCTGGGGATAAGACAATGTCATAAACAGAAGACATAGCAGCCTTAAGACTGATAACCAGAGCCCCTGTAGGTGGAAAGAGTTGGTTTCTTAGGCTCTGTAGCTCCTCCAAGGCCCATGTCCCAGGCCATTACTGGTTCTGTTTAGCTTATTCCTGGTTCGGTTAAGAGCTCAGCAGTTAAGAGCACTGACTGTTCTTCTGAAGGTCTTGAGTTCAAATCCCAGCAACTACATGATGGCTCACAACTGTCTGTAATGAGATCTAATGACCTCTTCTGGGGTGTCTGAAGACAGCTGCAGTGTACTTACATATAATAAATAAATCTTAAGAAAAAAGAAAAAAGAAAGAACTGTGTTTCTTCTCCATACTATACTTCAGTGCCTCAGGGAAAGCCAGTTGGCCTGGCTCTCAGCATTCTAGCCCTTGTTTGTTATATCTTGATAAGAGTCCAAGAAAAGTAGTTTATACTTTCCTCTCCTGTCTTTTGAATTTTATATTTATAGGGGAAGAAGACTTCTGTTTCCATTTTTCCACTTATATCGCTTATTATCTCCCACTTACTGTAATCCTTAGTGTTTCAAAATAATTTTATCTTGTTCTTACTTCCACAAATACAGGCCATTAGTTAGATTCGGTTCTTTTTCTGGATTTTCAGTTTCTTTGCACGTTGATTTGACTTTTGTATTACTTTCATTTTGTTTCATTTTTTTTAAAGATTTATTTATTATTATATGTAAGTACACTGTAGCTGTCTTTAGACACTCCAGAAGAGGGAGTCAGATATCTTTAAGGATGGTTGTGAGCCACCATGTGGTTGCTGGGATTTGAACTCATGACCTTCAGAAGAGCAGTCAGTGCTCTTACCTGCTGAGCCATCTCTCCAGCCCTTGTTTCATTTTTTACTATTGCTTACAGATTATTTTAATTACCATAATTTTGCAGTATTTTAAAAAATAATTGTGCCAAGGCAGGTGCTTCTATCCATTTTCAGTGTGGTCACACTTAATACATTCAGTCTTCCAGACAGCATTTATTTGGGGTTGTCTCTTAAAAACTGATTAAGTTTTGGCTGGAAAGCAATCATTTTTGAGAGTTAATGTAGGAAGCATTGATAACTGAGGCTGGCCTCAGCACAAGTCATCATCAGTTAGCTGTAAGGAGCAGATAGGAACAGACACCACCCAGTATGAATGGCAGTGTGTCCCTGAGCTGTTGTCATTGAAGATTTTCCACCTGGATAGTTGGCTCCTTTTAGCTACAGAGTAGTAAGTGCAGATGTGTTTTCAAATATAATACAGGCTTTTCAATTCATTGTCATGGTCCGGGTCCGGGTGCCACATTACAGGTGCTATGGATGGAGGGACTGAACACAACTTCCCTTACCTTCCCTGCAGGGGAAAAACACCAGTGTCTTTGTTGCCAAAATGAGGAGTGGCTTCTGGCCTGCACTGCAAATGAACTGGAAGATGTGGACACCCTTGCAGTTCATTAACATCAACTATGTGCCCCTGCAGGTGAGGCGTGCTTGTTTCCACTGAAGGCTTTTGTCATTTTTTTCCTAACAATTGGTAGTACTTTCAAACTATGTTTTTACCCATCTCTGGAGGTCTGGTCCATCCTTGATCACTGTGAGCTCTGGATTCAGAGCTGCCAAGTTGCAGAGACTCCCAAGCAGCTGTTTCAGGCTAGTGCTTTCTAGTAACTGAAACAATCGGGGTTGCTTCAGCATCAGCTGAACAGGAAGATGCAACAGTCAAGTGCATTGGAACAGATAAATAGGGAAGACCCTGGCATGAGCAGGGTCTTCAAAGGGCTAGCTGGTCAAAGAGAAGGTCCTTTGTACGTAACTGGGAGAATTGCAGGCACAAAGATGCTGCTGAGGAAACTGACTGCTGAAAGGTGAGTGAAGCCATTGGCTTTGAGCAGTGCAGAGCACAGTGGGAGAGTGGGAAGTACCCGTTGGATCAGTGTTGTACAGTGCAGAGCACAGAATAGACAGTACCCAATGGTTCAGTGTTCTACAGATGCTATCACTTGTGCACTGCTTCAGGCTGCTACGTACTAGCTGTCCTTGTGCCACACCCATCCCCTATGTTTCCCTAAGACCTTCCTGTCACTGGAAGGGCTCACAGTCCCAGTAAGTTTACATAGTGGGTGGCAGGATCCTGGTGAACCTTAAGGGAGAAGGGCCATCTGAGATGTAGACTTTTCCCTCTCTAAGGCCATTCTTCCTCTGCCCCTGGGTCTGATTCTGCTTAGGGAGCCAGCACAGTTCTTCCAATAATTGGTACTAGGTACCTCTGCCAAGTTACAAACCCAGGAGCTCTGTCTGTACACACTGAAGAAGGAAAAGGGTGAGAGCGTTGACACCCACGTTGCCAACCAGGGCCATTCTTCTAAACAGGTCTGTCTTGAATAGCAACCTTAGTCTATTCCAGGAACTTAATCCTCTTCTGTGCTTTGTTAAACATCTTTTCTGTAAGAAGCTCACAGAGAGCAGGGCGGTGGTGGTACATGCCTGTAATCCCAGCACTCTGGGAGGCAGAGGCAGGCGGATTTCTGAGTTCGAGGCCAGTCTGGTCTACAGAGTGAGTTCCAGGACAGCCAGGGCTATACAGAGAAACCCTGTCTTGGAAAAACAAAACAAAACAAAACAAAACAAAACACCCAAATCCCCCCCCCCCAAAAGAAGCTCTCAGAGTACGGGCCCACAGAATAGGGTTGATATAGGACTCACATTGGGCTTGGACAGTGTGCATACACACAGACATACATACCATGTGGACTACGCTATATACAGACCACATTATGTACACATACACACAAGGAGGGGAAGAGAGAATGAAGGAATGAGTGAGCACATATACACACCACATATACATCATTCCATACACGGGCCTCACTTTATACCACATGATATAGTACCTATCCATATGCCTCACTTCATAAATACTTACAAATGTATTACTTAACAAGCACACATGAAGACCACCCACATTCGTATATGCATACATGCATCACATAGTCCACAAAGTAGGGAAAAAGAAGCACACGTTTAGGATATAACAAAGGCTAGTCAATCATAGCAGGAATATTAGGAATTTACCCCCCACCCCCAAATAATCTCAGCAGATGTCCAGCTTGAAGTAACCTCACCAGTGACCTTTCTAAGAGCCATATTGGGATGGATTAGGAGCTAAAGCCAGATTGCTTTGACTTGAAGAGTATGTGGGAAGCACACAAATCACAACTCAAGCCAGGCATGCTAGTGCCTGTAATCCATCACTCTGGAGGCAGAGGCTGGAGGACCAGGAATTGCAGGGTGATAGAGAGGTCTTGAGGTCAGGAAATAATATCCTGTTTATAAAACTGTGTTATGAAGCTAGGTTTGATGACACACAGCTTTAATCCCAGCAGCTGGGAGGCAGAGGCAGGTGGATCTCTGTGAGTTCAAGGCCAGCCTGGTCTACAGAGTGAGTTCCAGGACAGCTAGGGCTACACAGAGAAACTTTGTCTCCAAACCAACCAACTGGCCAACTAACCCCAAAACTATGTTATGTACAAATATGGCTGCCTCTGAAATGGGTGGGCACTCAGGTCCAAAATGAGGGTCTCCTAGAGCCATCTTAGGAGGGTGAGAGAATGGGGTTCCCCCGGGTGAGTGCAGAATCATGCTTAGGTGGTTACTTTTTCTCTGTAACTTCAGAGAGTTGATATGAATGGTCAAGACTGCTTGACTTTTCCCCTCTGGGTCTGAGCAGAGAAGCAAGGTATTTGGAAGAAAATAAACTGTGTTAAGAAGAAAACCCTTGGCTGGGCAATGGTGGCACATGCCTTTAATCCCAGCACTTGGGAGGCAGAGGCAGGCAGATTTCTGAGTTCGAGGCCAGCCTGGTCTACAGAGTGATTTCCAGGACAGCCAGGGCTACACAGAGAAAGCCTGTCTCAAAAAAACCAAAATCAAAACCAAAACCAAACTAAACCAAACCAAAAAAACAAAGAAGAAGAAAGAAGAAGAAAACCCTCTTAAATAAGGTTAAATAAGAAACCCTCTTAGTTATGAGCCTTAGACTATTTTGCTCACAGTACTGGAATCAACACTCAAAGAATCCTAGTGAGACAGGGATGACAGACTTTGACCCTAAGGCACCCTGGAAAGATACAGAGGGATTGGTGAGTTGAGGAATGAAGAGGCTAGAAAACTGCTTCAAAGAAGGGATGTGAGGTTAGGCTCAAGGTTTTAGGCAGTTGCACAAGAATGCTTGAGGGACAAGGAAGTTATGCATCAAGTATTATTAAGCACTACTTTGTGCTCCAGTGCCAAAGACTCATAATTAGCAAGGCAGGGACAGATTGTCATTGTCACAGAACTGTCTGCCAAGAAGAGATAGCACCTGACTGAAGGTGCTTTCAGGTGGGTTAAGTCTGGATGAGCGGGTACTGGGGTGGTGGTGGCTAGGCTGATCCTAAGTCATAAAGAATATTCTTAGGAGAGGATGATGTAGACTCCTCCTCTCTCTGCTGGACCCTAACAAACCTTGTTACATGCTAAAGGCTCAAGAGTTGGAAGGTAAGATAGCTCAAACAGCAAACAATCGAAGGGATGAATTCCATCTTGGGAGACTAACGTGTGAGGGCTGTGGTCAGGATTCCCACTCGGGGCTTAATGATTGTTCTCTTGGCAGTTCCGGGTGCTCTTTGCCAACATGGCAGCTCTGTTCTGGTATGCCTACCTGGCTTCTCTGGGGAAGTGATATCAGATACACCGTGGATGAGGTCTGGGGAGATCCAACCACCAGCAGGAGAGAGCAGAATCCACCATTAAGGACACCACCTGACTAAATTATGTGATTCAAGATGCCTTAAAATTACAGAGGGAGGAAATGCGTGAGTGTCAGAGTCATGTGCTTCAGACCGACAGCACCAGTCTTGGTGGAGTTAATCTTACTTGTCACTGTAAACAGGGTTAAGGTCAATAAACAGTGATGCAGCTGCTTCCATGATGGTGTGGTTTCTCAGAACAATTGCTGTTGCTTGGAGAAAAATCTTGGAGCCAGATCTCTTTAAATTCTTTTTTTTTTTTTTTTTTTTGAGACAGGGTTTCTCTGCGTAGCTCTGGCTGTCCTGGACCTTACTCTGTAGACCAGGATGGCCTCGAACTCAGAAATCTGCTTGCCTCTGCCTCCTAAGTGCTGGGATTAAGGGCATGTGCTACCACTGCCCAGCTCTTTAAATTCTTTTATGTTGTGCCAAAATGCATCAACACTTACCATTTAAGTGTACAGTTCGGCAGCAGTAAGTACAATCATGGCACTTTGTAAACATAACCAGCATCCATTCCTAGGTGTTTTTTCATTTTAAAGTAGAACTGTTCCTAAGAAACACCCCATTCTTCCCCTTCTTTCTATTCCAGTAACCATCATTCCTATGTCGTCTTGAGTGTGAGCCTTCATAGAATCTGTTGATACTATTCTTTTAGGACTGGTCTATTTACCTTGCCTAATAACTGCATATTGGTTAATCTCGTTCATCAGCTTGGTAAGATTTAGAATTGCCATCCTTTAAACCCAGCACTCGGGAGGCAGAGGTAGGCAGATTTCTGAGTTTGAGGCCAGCCTGGTCTATACAGAGAAACTCTGTCTTGAAAAACCAAAGAAAGAGAGAGAGAGAGAGAGAGAGAGAGAGAGAGAGAGAGAGAGAGAGAGAGAGAGAGAGAGAGAGAGTGAGTGTGAGTGAGTTAGGGTTTTTATGGAAGTTATTAAACCTGACAAAGAGCAGATTAATGCCCTTGTAAAAGAAGCTTCAGGGCTGGAGAGGTGGCTCAGTAGTTAAGAGCACTGACTGCTCTTCTAAAGGTCCTGAGTTCAATTCCCAGCAACCACATGGTGGCTCACAACCATCTGCAATGTGATATGATGCCCTCTTCTGGTGTGTCTAAAGTCAGCAACAGTGTACTCACATAAAATAAATTATCTTTTTTTTAAAAAAAAGAAGCTTCAGAGAATTTCCTTCATGCTCTTTGGCTATGCTAGGAGAACCTTCCTCTTCCAGGCACATATCAACACCATCTCAGAAATAGTGCTTGATCTTGGGCTTTTCAGCCTCCAAACAGACATAGGTTTCTGTTGTGTGTGCTATATAGTCTGTGGTATTTTGCTGTATTTAAGATTCATCTGAGCCGGGCGGTGGTGGCGCACGCCTGTAATCCCAGCACTCTAGGAGGCAGAGGCAGGCGGATTTCTGAGTTCGAGGCCAGCCTGGTCTACAGAGTGAGTTCCAGGACAGCCAGGGCTATACAGAGAAACCCGTCTCGAAAAAAACCAAAAAAAAAAAAAAAAAAAAAAAAAAAAAAAAAAGATTCATCTGTATCATTGCATGTCAGAATCCCTTCCCTTTTGAATCTACATATTCCAAAGTGTATATATACCATGTTCTGCTTATCAGAAGACCTCTGTATCATTTTTAAGAGTTGGTTATGCAGATGCTGGTGTGAACATGGGTGTGTAGACATTGTTCCTACACTAGCCCCCCAGACACTGACGAAAATAGCTGAGCCCATGATTGATACCAGTTACACAATTTACAACCTAACCCTAGCTTGACGCATTCCAGTCTGTCTACCTTGCTTGGTTATGATGGAGCTCTGGATCCCGTGCACAGCTCTACAGACCATCAGCTGCAGCCCTAACTGCTTGAGACGTGGAGGTAGGGGCATAGCTGGGGCTCAGGTGCTCAGGGTCAGCCTGGGAACTACAGTAAAACTCCCATTGTTAGACTTTCCACCCCTCCCCCACTCAAGTCTAGCGATCAGCCATGATAGCATTTGCTGAGGGATCTCTGTGCCCAGGGGTCTTCAGTGTCCTTCATGAGTTAGCATCACTATAACAAGGCTGTGCTGCTGTTCTTTGCATTTCATGAATGGGGACCCTCATCCAGGTGTTCAGGTGTAGTCTCTGATGTCTTTTTATTTTTTACATGGCTTTAAAAACACCAGCTCTCTCTAACGCTTTAGCATGTGGCCTCAAAATGCCAGTGCTCAGCCAGTATGGTGAGGTCACTAAAGTAGATACAGGTGTTTATTTATTTGTTTGTTGATACATGATATCAGGTAACTAGGGCTACCTGGTTGGCCTTGAACTCATTGTATAGTTAACAGTAACCTGGAATTTTTATAAAGTCTTACATTGGAATTAAAACAATTTTTTTTTTTTGAGTAAAGTTTTCACTAGGTAATCCTGCCTGGCCTGGAATTTGTTGTGTAGATTAGGATGGCCTTGAATTCACAGAGATTCACTTGCCTTTGACCTAAGAGTCGGGGATTAAAGGAGTAGGCCATCATGGTCAGCCATATCCTGCTGCCTCCTCTAAAGTCCTGGACTTACCAGCATGTACTCACAGAAGCTGTACCCGGCTTCTTTGCTTTAAAATGGTGTGAATTCCTATTTCTGGCATATCACAGCCCACATCATTTATCTCATTTCATACATAGTGGTTTGCACAACTACATATAGAGAAGGTCAGAATGTACTTTTGTAGTCTCCTCTACTCAGACATTATCATTGTACTTACAAGTAGTTAAATGAACTGAGAATTGTTTTGGTAGGTAAGAGAAAACTAATCTTTTCCTCATATTTATCTCTAGATACTTTGACCAACATTTACTTTATTTTTTTAAAAGATTTTACTTAAGTTTATGTCTGTGTTGCCGGGCGTTGGTGGCGCACACCTTTAATCCCAGCACTTGGGAGGCAGAGGCAGGCAGATTTTGGAGTTCAAGGCCAGCCTGGTTCTACAGAGTGAGTTCCAGGACAGCTAGGGCTATACAGAGAAACCCTGTCTCGGGAAAAAAAAAACCAAAAAAAAAAAAAAAAAAAAGTTTATGTCTGTGTACCCTGTGTGTCCACTGTCCTTAGAGGCCAGAAGAGGGTTTTGGATCACATGGAACTGGAGTCATAGACTGGTGCTGGAATTAAACTTGAGACCTCTGGAAGAGCAGCCAGTGCTTTTAACCATCTCTCTATCCCTCCCAACTTAACCCTGCCTCGCTTTTTTGAGACAGGGTCTTATGTATTTCAGGCTGATCCTGAAGTCCAAGGATGCCCTTGAACTTGCGACTCTCCCACTTTCACTTCTCATTTGTTGGGATTACAGGTGTGCTCCACTATACCCGGTTTAGGCAATACTGAGAATGGAATTTAGGGCTTTGCATAAGTTAAACAAGCCTCCTACCAACTGAGCTGGGTACCCAGTCTACCAATATCTATATATAAACCCATAAAATTGTCCTCACAACGGCACTGTCACATGGTGCCACAATTCTGCATGCACCTCCTGCTTACTCTGTCCATTACATCTTTTCCCCTACTTTGCAGTGATATGTAAAGAGGAGTAGTGCAGAAACAGAAGTAGTTTCTTGAGATGAAGCAATATATTTGTTTACAAATTTAATGCTCAAAATAACCACATAAGCCAGACTTAGTGGTAAGGGCCTTTCCATTCTCACTCAGGAGACAGAGGCAGAAGGATATCTATGAATTTGAGGCCAGTCTGGTCTATAGACTATACAGTATGATGGGACCCCATCTCAGAGGAACGAAAAAGAAACAGAAAAGGACACCTCGTTCCAAAAGGACAGACTATGGGAGTCCAAATAATTTATACCCAGAATACAAATCAGAGGGACCTACATCCCCATGAGACAAGGAGGCAGTAAATAAGCACTGTTAAATAAGAATTATACTGTAATTTTGTTACAGATTTTGTTAGGCCTTTGTGTACACACCCTATTGATGCTTCTGTGAACGATTAAAACATTTAACAGGCCCTGCTCTGGTGCCTGGCTGAGGTCTTGCCAGGAAAGCAACCTCTTATGAAAAACTAGCCACACTGCCTTTCTGGCAGCCAGTTTAGATATTGGGGCCTCTGAAGCCATAGTGGACCACCAAAACCTCCGTGGACGACTTGCTCCAGTCGTGATCTGTCCAGACTGCCTCCGCTGACACTGGAAAGTAGTAGTATGAGCAAGAGAAGCATGGTGGTGACCTCTGATGACCTTGCAATAATCTCATCCTGGCCAGAGGGGAAGCACTTCCTTGGTGGCTCTGCAGAAAGCCTGTGATTGAAGCATGTATGAAGGACTGCCAGGATTGGAGCGAAGACCCTTGTCTACCCCTTTTCTCTTTATATATAAGCCAACTGAAACTTCAGTCAGTGGAAATGCAGCCTCTGTGTCCCTTTTTCGGTATTTCAGGACTTAAAGGGTTTTTGTAAAAAAAAAAAAATTATTTTTATCAGTAGTAGGGTAACATGAAAAGGCCGAGGCTAGAGAGTATAGAGAGCTGAGGTGAAAGAAGGCAGTGGAAAAAACATACTGTTGTTAAGACTTTTAGGGAGCTGTCCAGCCAAAAGAGCCGTCTTCGCCATTTTCAAAGTCAAGGGTCCTGAGAATGTCGGAGGTTAGAGGTTCATTCAGGAGCAGTAATATTATCAAATGCCTGCTGCTGTTCACTACTGCTCAAAGCTGAAAATTGTAATAGCCGCCAAGTGCTGGGCCTTTTGGTAAAGCCCAAAGCAATAAGCTCAAGGCTGGAGTAATGAGTCACGGGGCCTGCCAATCTAGTCCCTAGGCCTTGGATTCAACAGGGCCTAGAACTGCCAGCACTGGAAGAGCGGTTGGACTCCTTTCCTACACAGAAGGGCCTGGTCAGTTGATCAATAACATCTAGGGCAATCAAACTGGCACGATGGTAGGTGCCAGGGAATAGGGTTAGGGAATGGAGAGTTGATAGCTGAATACAGAAGGTTTTTAGGGGAAAAAAATGGAAAGAATTCTGGAGGTGAAAGTTGAGAGTATGCATACATTTAAGGATTACAAAAGAAAACACAAAAACATTAGATCTAGAGCAAGAGCCAAACCTGAGGTTTTTCAGTTCATATAAACCTAGTGCCTGATTTCGACACACTGGGGACTCACACTCACTGAAAGGCTGGCGTCCGCGCCTGCTACCCTGAGACCACCAGCAGGTGGCACCCCGGCCGCGTTTCCTGCTTTGTCTCGGGAACCGGGTGGAACTTCGACCAGCCGGAAGCGGAAGCTTGTATCTGTCGTCGGGTCGCACGGCTTGCGGCATGGCTTTCCGGCAGGCGCTTCAGCTGGCGGCCTGTGGTCTGGCCGGTGGCTCGGCTGCTGTTCTCTTCTCGGCGGTAGCGGTAGGGAAGCCGCGAGGTGGCGGGGATGCAGACACGCGCGCGACCGAGCCCCCGGCCTGGACGGGAGCGCGCCCCGGGCACGGCGTCTGGGACTCCAACTGGGACAGGTGCGGGGACAGGGGCGAGAGGGTGGGGCTCAGGCCTGCTTCCATCCCGAGAGGGTGGGCCTCACATCCATCACGGTGCACGGTGTGGCGGACATCGGTTCCCTGAAGGGGACGGTGTGTACCCTAGTCTTGAGTGGCTCTTGAGTTTGCGTGAATCTGTGCGGCCGGCCCTTTGAGGGTCTCCGCACCAGGATGGCGCTTCTTCCGAGGGTCTTCCTGGACCATCCATCCCTCTGAGGGACCTATATCCGCCCGGATCCCATCCTCGAAGAGCCCTTGTTCAGAGACAGTCCACCCGAAGGCCTTAGTTCCAGGACCATTATCCTCTTTTGGCCTGAAATTCTAAAGGGTTACATTTTACTTATAGTCAGGGTCATATATATATATATATATATATATATATATATATATATATATATATATATATATATATATATATATATATATATATATACATACACATACATACATATATACACACACACACATACATACATACATACATACATACATACATATATATGGCCAGGTTTGCCCCACCAATTGTCCGGCTGCAGCCTGGGGGAAAATTGGGACTACAAGCATGCTATCTATTCCTTCAGAGGTCAGAGTACCTGCGCTTGAAGTAGAACCAAGGGTTGGGTTACCCATGGAAGCCGGGTATAGTGACATGTATAGTGGAATACAGCTTTAATCCCAGC
This sequence comes from Apodemus sylvaticus, assembly GCF_947179515.1. Taxonomy (NCBI): domain Eukaryota; kingdom Metazoa; phylum Chordata; class Mammalia; order Rodentia; family Muridae; genus Apodemus; species Apodemus sylvaticus. The sequence goes on from NC_067493.1 coordinate 58,898,887, forward strand.
ACTGGGAGTCAGAGGCAAGGCAGATCTCTGAATTCTGCGCTATATATAAAAGCACCCTGTCTCAAAAAAAGGAAAATGAAATTACCTGATGTTAAATGTTTCATACTTGCTTGCCATGTCTGCATATGTGCATGGACCGGTACAGTGACTAGATCTTTGTTAGGTGGGGAAGGATGCGTGACAGATGGATAAACAAGTGCACGAAGGGACTAAAACGGGCATATCCACTTGGTTTCTTTCTGGTGTGCCTTCCTCTCTTGACAGTTGTCTCTAAATTTTGTCTGGTCCAACCCCACACATTTCTGTATCTGCAAGACTTTGGCTTGGACTAACACCCCAGGTTAGCCTGCTCAGATAATGCTTGAATTACCATCACATTCTCCAGACCTTCCTCTTCCACCATTGTTGTAATTTGGGCAGGTTCGATTTGTCCCCTTCCTGCCTCCTACATTTAATTAAGTAGCTTCAGTTTCTTCAGCTCCTACATCCAGTCCACTAACTATAGTTCTTAATATTGTAATAGTCACTACCCCACTGACTACTAAACATTTAAAGTGTGTTTAGTGTGACTTAGAAAAGAGTTCTGTTTTTATTTAATTTTAATTTAATTATAGTAATCCCTCTGAATGCTGGGGGGTTGGTTCCAGGATCTCTGAACATATCAAACTCTGTGGATGTTCAAGATAATGAACTATTTGCAAATAACCTAGACATCTAGCTTATCCTCCTGTATACTTTAAAACATTCCTAGATGATTTATCACACTCAATAAAATTGCTACCTAAGTAGTTGTTAAATTATATAGCTTGTAGTAAAAATCACATACAACAAGGTCTGTTTAGTTCAGATGCAGACTTTTGAGTATTTTGATGCTTGGTTGGTTGAATATTGAGTATGGAATCTTCAGCTACAAAAGACCTAAATATAGTTCGATTTGTTTATTTAAGCTGGCCTTTTGCAATCCTTCTGCCTCAGCTTTCCATGTGTGAGGAGTGCAGACTTCTTCCAGGAGAAAATAGAGCCAAGCGCCCATGTCTAGTATTTTTAATTTACGTTAAGGATGTTGGTGCATGCTTGTACTCCTCGTACTTGGAAGGCTGAAGTAGGATTGCTGTGGTCAGCCTGAGCTACACTGAGACAGCCCCAGGACTACTGGAGTCATACACAGTACAGGGTTAGGCTCTGCTGCTGTGCAACTATCCATTCTCACACCTGTCCTCGACACTGCTTGCATATTTGGGGCATTACTGAGTTTCTCCTTTTTTTCTTCTCATGTGCATGTGTGTGAGATCATGTGTGTGGAGGCCTGTGTGAAAGCCCGAGGTAAATTCGGAAGTTCTTTTTTGGTTTTGTTTTTTGTTTTGCTCTTTTGAGACAGGGTTTCTCTGTATAGCCCTGGCTGTCCTGGAACTCCCTCTGTAGACCAGGTATGCCTCCCAAGTGCTGGGATCAAAGGTGTGCCCCACCACTTCCCGGCTGGAAATTCTTTCTTGATCATACTTCCAGATTATCGTTTAAGGCAGGGTCTCTCAGTCAAACCCAGTACTTACTAATATAAATAGTCTGACTAGCCAGCTTCTTCTGGAGATCTGTCTCCGAATTCTGAGACTGTAATTATAGGTGAGCCACTAAACTTACCCAGTATTTATGTGGCTTCTGAACTCCAATCGTCCTGCTTGTATAACAAGCACTTTAACCTCTGAGCCATCTCCCCAGCCCGTCTTCACCAGGAACATGAGCCGGAGGCTTCATGTTTATGTACCAGTCTGTATCACCCAGAGCAAGCCTGGCCCTTTCGGGAAGAGTGAGGTATGCTCCGTGAGGCCAGGCTCTCTGGGCTGGTGGGCTTGCCCTCCTGGCCTTTTCCCATGCACTGAAAGGTGTCTTGGACAAGAGGTCGTAAGACAGGACATACTTTCACAATTAGGCGAGAGCCACTGTCACTCATTAACCTGAAGAAAAGGAACGTGGAATCTGGAGAAGATGAACTGGCATCCAGGCTGGACCACTATAAGGCAAAGGCTACAAGGCACATATTCCTCATCCGGCATTCCCAGTACCACGTGGATGGCTCACTGGAGAAGGACCGCACCCTGACCCCATTAGGTATGATTTATTTGTTGGTCTTGAAGTTAGGAGCTGAACTTGGGATCTAGGCCTTCTCTCTTCTCTTTCCTCTTCCCTCCCTCCTTCAGCATGGTGATGATGGGGACATCATTGTGTAGTCTGAATATCTGATTCCCCTGCCTTGCTTCCCAAGTAGGTGGGAATATGAATAAATGGCGCTGTGCCACTCCGTTTTAAACAGTTTCTTGGTAGGTGGCATATTTCCCATTTGTATCCATATTCAAACGTTGGATGGTCATGTCTCCAGGATTCTTCTCTAGCAGATTGTTTCTCCAACCTGAGGAGTTGTTCTGTGCTTTTGACACCTGGGCATAAGCAGGATATCAGGTCTCCATGTGGTGATGCAGATTACTATATCTAGCAAAAAATGATTTTCAAAACAAAAGGAAAATGCTTTCTTAGAATGTTTTTATATATGCTGAAGTACATATAAGGAAGAAGCATTTACTATCACTGTCTCCTTGTGACCCCTGAGAATCAATTTGTAGTTTGTGTGTTTTGTTTTATGAAGCAGGCCTTGAACTCATGGCAACTCTCAATGCTTCAGCCTTCCTGAGTGTTGGGATTATAAGTCTGTACCACCAAGCCCAGTTCAGTTTTCATGTTTTTCTTCATGTTGTTATGTTGCATCTATTGTCATGAGGCAGTGGGCTACCATGATGCTGAAACTTAATTTTTGTTCTCCCCTTATCAGTACTGGGAATTGAACCCAGGGTTTTACATGTTAGGCGATTCTATCAGTGGGCTATATTATATTCCCAAATGGAACTCGATTTTGAACATAGTTGAATAAAAATAGGAATAGCAAAGGAATATTCCACTGCTGTCGAGTTCACTCAGGTTGCTAATTGAAACTGGTGTATTTTCTCTTGGGGTTGAGGACAACTGACTGTTTCTTTGCTCCCTGAGGCCCTGCCCCTAGTTAAGCCTATGAGGTTAACATCTTCAGTGGTGCTTGATGGCACCTCACTCTTTTTGCAGTAAGTGGAAGATCCTGGTTTATGATATTCACAGGTGTTTTTCCTTCAAGGTCGGGAACAGGCTGAACTCACAGGGCTTCGACTCGCAAGCCTGGGATTAAAGTTTAATAAAATTGTCCATTCCTCTATGACCCGTGCAGTAGAGACCACAGACATCATCAGTAAGCACCTGCCAGGTGAGTGCTGGTTGTCTCCTGTGCTGAGTGTGTAGATTCACTCTTGGGATACAGTGCTGAACAGGGGCCTGCTTCCTCCCAGGTGTCTGCAGGGTCAGCACAGACTTGCTACGGGAAGGTGCCCCCATTGAACCGGATCCACCCGTCTCTCATTGGAAACCAGAGGCCGTGGTAAAACTGCCATTCCTTGTGCCACTGGATTAGGGCAGGGCCTGTCCTTACCTTACCCTTGTCTGCTTCCTCACTGACAACTCCTGTCTCTGCTCCTAGCAGTATTATGAAGACGGAGCCCGGATTGAGGCTGCCTTCAGGAACTACATCCACAGAGCTGATGCCAAGCAGGAGGAGGACAGCTATGAGATCTTCATATGCCATGCCAATGTCATCCGCTATATTGTTTGTAGGTAAGTGTACTGACAGCCACCATCCGTCCTGGCCTTGTGCTTCCTCAGCCTAGGCACTACCTCAGTATGACTCAGAGGGGAGTACTGGTGAAGCCTGATCAACTGTCTGTAGAATACCTTTGTTTTGCATTCCTCTGCTCTGTCAGTAAAAAGCCCCCAGTGAATCTGGCCATGACCGTGTATGATTAAGGAGCCGTGTTCTGGCCTCCACTACCTTATGAAAATGGTGAATGTCTTAAGTCTTTTCCAGACAGGGTTTCTCTGTGTAGCCCTGGCTGTCCTAGAACTTATACTGGCTTTGAATTCAGAGATCCAAATGCCTGCCAAGTGCTGGGATTAAAAGTTATGCCATCACCCCCTGGCCTGTTTTTTGCATACTTGTTCCAGTTGCCTGTCATTAGATGGTGCCGGTAGCAGTCAACTTGGACTTGCTCTGAGATTTTGTTTCCTTCATTCTGTTGGTATCAGAATTTATATAAGCATCTTTCTCCATGTTTGTGTGTTTGTGAATAGTTTGGGCACCTTGGGGGTTGTGATTCTTTTTTTGTTTGTTTGTTTGGTTGGTTGGTTTTTCGAGACTGGGTTTCTCTGTACAGCCCTGGATCTCACTCTGTATACCAGGCTGGCCTTGAACTCAGAAATCTGCCTGCCTCTGCCTCCCAAGTGCTGGGATTAAAGGCGTGTGCCACCACTGCCTGGTTGTGATTCTTTTCTGCTAGTCCTGAAAATTGGGCCTGTTTATCTTATGACCTGTGGTTGTTGATTTGCCACTCAGCCTACTTTGTGTTTGGATTTTCTTTCTATACAACATTCCAGGCTCATGCTGTTTCCCTGCATATTTTTGTTTTAGCCACTTTTCCATGGGTGACATCATAGCCTGCTACCTATTTTTGGACTGTCACCAGTGGCATGATGGTGTGTTCTCATCACACCCGAACAGAAGCCCAGGGATGGCTAGGGGACCTCATGGTCAGTTAGGCAAGCATCAATCCCAAGAAATGACAAGGTTGCTGGGGAGCTGGGAATCCTTACTGGGCTCTTGGAGCTCCGTTATCAGACTGAGGACTGGTAGTAGGAAGGAGGGTGATGTGGTAGACAAGTGCTTAGTTTATACTCTCCAATAAAATCAAGGGCTTCTAGGATGGTGATGTCCCAACTGCTTGTCAGGATCCACCCCATACATTCCTCTTAACAAGTGAACTATCCAGGAATGCCCTGTTTATTTTGCACCTCATTATTATAAATAGTCCCTGATAAGGGATGTTAATGATGACTATGCAGAAGGAATTAGTGTGGGAAGACTACTTAGGCTGTGAAGAAAGGCAGGTAGCTTTTAGTCCTGTTCAGGAGTGTGCATCCTCAGTTGTGAAGGGCAACACTAAGACTACATAGTCATCTTGGGCTGAAGCGTGGCTTAGTGATAAATAGCTTGTTTTGGCATGTTTAGGAACCTAGGTTTGATCCTCAACACCAAGGTGGAAAAGACTTTACTTTTTTCCCAGTAAAGTGGTGCACACCTTTGATCTCAGTACTTGGGAAGCAGAGCCAGGCAGAACTCTTTGAGTTCATGGCCAGCCTGGTCTACATAGTACCAGGACAGACAGGGCTAAACAGAGAACCCCATATGTGCCATAGAGTTTGTGTGGAAATCAAGGACAACTTTGTGGAGTCACTTCTTCCTTCTACCTTTATGTGGGTTCTAGGGCTTGACTTAAAGGTGCCAGGCTTGCACTGCAAGGGCCTTTACCCAAGTTGAACTCTCTCATGGGTCCACTTTATTGCTTAAATATGCCAGGTGTGGTGGAACACACCTTTAATCCCAGCATTTAGGAAGCAGAAGCAGGCAGATCTGAGTTCCAGGCTAACCAGGGTTGCATAGCGAGACCCTGTCTCAAAAGCAAAACAAAATAAAATATACTTTCTATAAAGTAACCCATGGGTGTGGTGGCATATACCTTAATCCTAGCACTTAGAAGGTGGGTGGGTTTCTGTTTGTTCTGGGCCAGCCTGTTCTATGTAGCAAGTTCAAGGTGAGTCGGGCTGCACAGTAGGACTCTGTCTCAAAATCAAACCTGTTTATAGAAATATCCGTGCAGCCCCTTGAGGATATAAAAGTTTTCTTTCTAAGCATCAGACCACAGCAGTGTACAGTGTCCATCTGACTGGACTGGAGATGTAGCTCCACTGGCAGAGTGCTTGCAAAGCAATACAAAGGCCAGGAGCCCAGTGTAGTGGTGCATGCTTATAGTCCCAGCACTTAAGATGTGGAGGGGGGCTGGAGAGATGGCACCAACTGATCTTCCAGAGATCCCGACTCCCAGCAACCACATGGTGGCTCACAACCATCTGTAATGGGATCTGATGCCCTCTTCTGGTGTGTCTGAAGACAGCTACAGTGTACTCATATACATAAAATAAATAAAAATACGTCTAAAAAAAGATGTGGAGGCAGGAGGCAGATATTTAGAGTCAGGTATAACTACATAGTGAGTTTGGGTCCAGCCTGAGCTACATAAAACCCATTTCTAAAAAAAATAAAAAGAAAAGAAAAAGGCAAAAAAAGTGTGTGTTCCCCCCTACACACACACAAATACTATGTCCCTTTTTCAGTATTAGCCAGGACCCATGACAGGGTTTTACAGTATTTAAATTTTAAAAGTAAACAACTAGTAGCAGGAAATGTCACGTGTTGGTAAATTAAGTTGAAGTTAAATGGCAGAAATGATAATAAACTGCTCAGCAGATATCTTAGAGGCCAGAAATAGAGGATGCCCTGGAGCAGGAGGTATGAGACTTTGTGAGCTGCCCAAGATAAGTGCTGGGAACTGAACTCCGCTCCTTTGTAAGAGCAGCGTGTCAATCCATCTCTCTAGTTCCTATACTTGTGCTCTTCAAAAGAGCATGGAAGCTGGGCTGTGTTGTCCAATGCCAGCCTGGTCTATGAAGTGAGTTCCAGGACAGCCAGTGTTACATAGAGAAACCCTGTCTTAAAAACACGAGAGAGCACAAGCTATGTGCAAGGAAATCCTTCAGGGGTCATGTATTATACTTCTGTCCCGGGAGACCAGCCACGTCTTGTCAGAAATATTTCTAGCACAAGTTTGGGTACTTTGTGTTACAGAGGAAAACATTAAATGTCTTGATATCACTAGCTCTGAGCACATTTCTACTTAGTTAAGCCCTTATCCCCACAGGTTGAATACCTTATTTAGAGCACTACTGAGACATGTCCCCCTGAGAATCTCTTCTCTGAAGATCTCCATTACTGGCCTACCTGAATCTATCTATTCCAAAAGGCTGTCAAGTTGCCTGAACCCAGCCTCTCCCTGAACAAAGCAGCTGTGTGTCAACCTGAACTTTCTGCTAACATTATTTTTCTCTCCCCAGAGCATTACAGTTTCCCCCAGAAGGTTGGCTCCGCTTGTCCCTCAACAACGGCAGTATCACCCACCTGGTAATCCGACCCAATGGTCGTGTTGCGCTCAGGACCCTTGGGGACACAGGGTTCATGCCCCCAGACAAGATTACTCGGTCCTGAGGCTGCCTGTAAGACTGCACCCTGACCTCTGCTGGTGGCTTGGCTATGGCCTTTCCTTGTCTTCCACAGCTGTGCTGTGGCTTCTTGTTGTCTCCAGAAGAGGATATCTCAAATGTCACATTTGGGTGCTTATTTCTGGCTTAGGCTGAAGAAGGCAACTTATGAATTATATGGCCTTTTTGAAAGCTTTCTACTTTACCATTACCACCAGCACAGTCCTATGCGGTGTGACAGGAACCTTCCTAGGCAGAAGGCAACCCTGTCATGGATATTGTATTGGCCTGGGTGTACTGTATCACGTGATTACAGTAGATCAACTGAGCAACCATAACCTCTGGCAGAGACATGTCAGGTAGTATAGTGGTTGTTTATAGGTGATTTTTTCATATACTGCAATCTAGGGACTTTGGTTGCTTATTTATCAAAGCTCTTCCTCATGTGGGTTCTTGCTTTGAAAACCAGCTTCTCAGCTGGCATCTGAATGAAGGACCAAGGGGCTGGCTTACTATAAGGTAGATAAAATTCTTGAAAGAAGTTGCACTGCAAAAGACTGTGGCCTATATAAGGCAAGTAGGTGACAGTTCTATAAGAGGTTCTTTGGAGGCAGAGATACAGCCCCCACTGACTGACCAGAGAGGGTGGCATATACTTGTAATTCTAGCCTTTGGGAGGCAGAAGCAGGATCATGAGTTTCTAGCCAGCCTGAGTTAGGTTGAAAGACCTAGAAAATTATCCCTGACTGACAGTTCCATCCTAGTTTGCTACTGGTTACCGTTAACCTTGGACTTGTAGGTTATTTAGAAATGATGTGTTTACTCCAGGTATTCTGATAACTTAAGAAAAAACTGGCTTTTGTTTATGTGGTTTTTGTTTTTTGAGACAGATCTTGCTCAGGCTAGCTTCAAACTTGAGGCCCTTCTCAGTCTTGTAAATGTTGGGATTGCAAGTATATACTACCTTACTTGCCCCCCTTTCAAGCCCCCCCAAAAAACCCAGTACAGTTTTTAATGACGTGGTTGTGAGCATCTTCTGTAATCAATGCAATGAATTGGAATATTTGATGTACCTCTCTGTCCTCTTTGGAAATAAGTATGTAATAAAATTTTACTTTTTTGTTGTTGTTTATTTGTTTTAAAGGAAAGAAAGTGGTGTTTAGAAACCTTTTCTCAGTGTCTTCTATCCCAGGCATCCTGCTTGGAGGACTACACCCCCCTACCCCCCTACCTCACCCCACCCCCACCCCCGCTGCAAGCTAGAAGGCACACTGCTTCTTGTCCAACAGTAGGCCTGTGAGAGGCATCCCTCGGAGTTGACTTTGGCTACCCATATGTTGTTTTCTAGAACTAGTTGAAGCAAGAATGGCAGGCTGCCAACTTCTCACCTGTCAAGACTCCTCACTTGTCAAGACTCCTCACCTGACCTGATGGAAAAGTAAAGCATTTCATAGGAGATAGTGACTTGCTCAGGGTTAGTGTACTAAGGGTATCCCCATGTCATACAAACTCCATAGCAGACCTTTAAGGACTGGCAACACACCATTGTTTTGATGTGAGGTGAGCTCCTTGTATGTGAAATGAGTTCTCTCTCTTGGGATGCTGATGACATCTGAAAGGCATAGTGATTGCTTGTAATAGCACTGATCCTGCAAGCTGACAATCTGACCCCTAGTCACTTCTGGCCCTCCAGATTCTATTTCTCCTTATCACCAGTCAAAATTCACACTGCAGAGTGATGGCTGAGAGTGATGTAAGAGATACTGAGCAGAGCTAAAGCAAGGCCTGCTGAAGTCATGCACACTTCTGGTCATGACACTAGTGATCTGATAGATTTCAAAAATGGCTCCTGAGTCAGACCTTGCTTGCAGGGCCATTAATATACACATTTGCTATGCCAAAATCTGTGGTCCAATAATTATCTTTTTTTTGGATTTGTTTCTGCCCCCTCCCCCCCCCCCCCCAGGGTTTCTCTGTGTAGCCCTGGCTGTCCTGGAACTCACTCTGTAGACCAGGCTGGCCTCCAACTCAGAAATCCACCTGCCTCTGCCTCCCAGAGTGCTGGGATTACAGGCGTGCACCACCACAGCCCGGCTCAATAATTATCTTTTAAAGATTTATTTTATATATGTGAATATACTGTCTCTGTCTTCAGACATACCAGAAGAGGGCATTGAATCTCATTGTGGATGGATGGTCGTGAGCCACCATGTACTTGCTGGAAATGGAATTCAGGACCTGGAAGAACAGTCAGTGCTCTTAATTGCTGAGCCATCTGTCCAGCCCAATCCAATAATTTTTAAATGTTCCTAGACTGGACCTTTCTTGCTAGGCTGTTGTGTTGATCTACACACAATGCTATGTCAAAATCTTATTATGACATACTCTGATTATGGTTTTTTTTTTTTAATGAAATACAATACAACCCCCAAAGTAACTATACTAATTGTTAGATTTGAAGCCAACCATGTAAAATTAGGTTTCTAGATTTTGTAAAGTTTTGACCAGACTAGAACATTTGGCTCAATTTAAGAGCTTAGTTAAGTTCTGGGTATAACTTAATTTCTTAAATATGAAACACCTGATAATTTTTAGTTTCCTTATGGTCTATACCTACACATGCTGTGAATACTTCGGCAAGAGTGAGTGACCACCAGCCCCATATTAGGGAGGGATCTGGCCAGTGTCTTAGAGGCCCAATGACATTGTGATAGAAAATGTTTTGTGGTGCTGGATATTGAAACCATATTCCTTGGTTTAAGACTTCTGAAACACTGGTAACAATATTGTTAAGTCTTGCCAAAACAAAAGTTTCAAGTATTTTGAGGGACTCTGTGGTAAGAATGGTATGCCACTAAGTGGCACTAATTCTAAGTCAGAAAATGACTAGATCAACAAGTGTGTGCCAACTGCCCAGCAAGCAAGGCCCAACTCAGGAAGACAAAATCCTAACCATTCATTTCCCCCAAAAGCAGAAAAGATCAACTGTTAAATAGCATCTGGAGTTGGTTCCTGCCAAGTGCTGCAAGCATTTACTTTCAATCTTGCATCCTGCTTTTAAAATGCAGGGTGTGTGTGGTAGTGGTGTGTCTCTGTTATAAGTTAATCCATACCTCGCCTATCACAACCCTACCACACATTGAAAATTAATGGTTGTTTCTAAGTCTTACACTGCCACATAATCAAATGTTATCAACTGTGCTAGAATAAACCTAAACCCGGCAAGTAAACTGTCCAGTTCAAGGCCAATGTGGCAACATAGTAAGATCATCTTCCAGACATGTGACACTCAATGTACTTTTTAATGAAAATATTGCTTAAAGTTTTACTAAGGGGATTCTGTCCAGATAATTAAGGAATCATTTCCTATACAACACTTTGAGAAACATGAATTAAACAATGTTTATGACAGAATCATCAGGTGTTACTAATAGATATACACCCTTCACAGTAGTGAAAAAAATAGTCCAAAGGTGGCTTAAAGTTTAAAATGGGCCAGCAAGATGGCTTAGCAGGTAAAACTCACTTCCAGTGACTTGAGTTGGATTCCTGAGACCTACATGGTGTAAGAACTGACTCCCAAAAGTTGTCTTAAAAGTAGGGCAAAACTAGTACTTCAATTCTTTATTTGAGTATGAAAAATACAACAACAAAAATAACCCCACAGGACAATAAGACTGTAGAGAAAACAAAATCATAGCGAATATAATGTGTGGGTTTTGGTTTCTTTTGAGAACAAACATAACCTTTGGGATTGTTTCCAGGTCACTTTATTGGCTGTCTTGTACTTAAGAGCGCATCTGCTTACAAGGAAACTGAATCCAAAATCTCAATTCTGATATTTCTTACCACATTAAAATAAGCTTTAAAAGAAAAAAAAGACCTAAACATTTGAGCTCAGAATGACTTTATTATTATTTTGGGTCTTTCTTTCTCTCTCTCTCTCTCTTTTTTTTTTGAAACTAGATCTCTGTATAGTTTTGGCTGGCCTCAAACTCAGAGAACCCCCCTCCCTTTTGTCTAATGAGTGCTGGGTTTAAAGGCTTGCCTGGTCAACATTTTTAAGAAAAGAGAATCTAACACCCATTTAGCACTATGTGATCTCAAAATCTAAATTTGGAAAAATTAAATGACTCACAAAAGGCACTAAAGTTGGCAAAATCAGTGGTATAGTTCTATATTGGGATTAAGCACTGTCTATAGACTACTATTGGCTTTGTGCAAGCAACTGTGCCAGAGAGCCAGGACCCAGCTTCAGCAAGGTGGCTTTATCTTGGTGCCTTAGGGTGTGCAGTGCAATTCTGTACACATCTCTTGGGATAGCCAAAAGTAAACAAACACCACAAGCCCCTGAAATGAACTCAGATCTTAAGTGCTAAACTCTAGTGTAATGCTCTTTAAATAATTTCTAAAATATGGGATACATCTGTTGTGTAATCATGCTCAGTGAAATCTCAGGATAAATTTTAAGACTAGGGAACAACTTCTAGATTACTTATCTAGATTACTTGCTACACTGACAAGTACTGAGAAATAATTTTGTTTTGCTTGTAGTTATTGCTGGTAAGTTTCCTATGATTGCTGGCATGATTCTCAATGGCTTTAACTCCCCCCACCCCATCTTCTGGCAGTGTTTCGAGCATTGTTACTGAAGTCTGAGTCAGGGCCCATCTGCTTCTCTGTCACCCACTTTCTCACGGTTGGAATAACTAGGATAAAGTGAAATAGTTATACCATTGCATGTCAGAAAGCTGTCCCTCCCCCCAAAAGAGGCAACACATAATTCATCTATTTCTGAAATAGTGGTGTTAGCGGTGTTGCAGAGTTGCTAACACATTCAATTAGCAACACTTCACTTCTCTTGTTAACAGACTTTGCATCTTTGCTCCATTTCAAAATTAGAAGTTTCCACCTGCAAAGTCTTACTATAGCTACACTTTCAATTAGTATTTCAGCTTGCTTTCATTAACTTCTTCCAAAATATCAGACATTCAAATTATACTCAGAACATGGTATTTTCTAAAATTCTGGTACCCTCAAAGTGAGGATTAAGTTATTCAGAATACATTCTTTCATGGAATTTTTACCAATAAATATTACTCTTCTTTTACAAACAAAGAAGTAAATGAATCTCAGGAGTGAGCATACTGGCTGGCTCTACAGAGCTGCAAGTCGGGCCATGCATGCCACTCTTTGGAAGTGTCTCCCATGTGCTGGACTGTAGCGTCCAGGGCTGTGCAGGCCAGAGGAGGAGGTGGTATGGCCAGGCTTACTGGGGCTGCTACCAGCTGGACTGCATCGTCCTGAGCAGCTATGAGAGCAATCAAGATCCACCGGCTCAGTTGTGAACTTCCCTTTGAGTGCAGGACTTGGCCAACTATGGAAACCAAAAAGATTTGTTACCACAGAAAAGCACACTACAGAGTAGAGATTTAAGAACAGAACAAAGACATAGGCATGATACTTGTCTTAAGGAGAGGAATACTCCTATATCTCAAATATGGAGACTGTACACACAACACCCATGTTGTTCCAGCTATAAATTCTGGACACTGCCTCCCCTGATGCAGTTTGCCAGGAGCAAGCCTGGTCTACTTTTCTACTCAATGGACATCTATCTGCCTTTGTGGCCACATCTATATGGATGCACAGGCCAGGCTGACATTGGGGAGCTACCCAGATTAGCTTTGTTACTATGAGAAAGCCACCCATGTATAATAACCCTATCAGCCGCTGCAAGCTGATGTTGTGATTAGTAGTACCTCTGTCTGTCTGAGGGCGAGTAACACATGACGGTACTTTTCCATCTGTGGACTGCTGGGTACAGACCAAAGTCAATATTCACACACTCAAGAGCTGCTAAAACATCTCGATCTAGTTTTGATGGTTCGTCTCTAGAATTCAGAACAGAAAAAATATAAGAAAAGGCAGAAACACTGTGGGGGGCAGAAACTTAAAATATTAAGGCATAGTATTTTTAACTCAAGAACCAATCTGGAGGGACTAAAGAAATGGTTCAGCGCCGGGCGGTGGTGGCACACGCCTGTAATCCCAGCACTCTGGGAGGCAGAGGCAGGCGGATTTCTGAGTTCGAGGTCAGCCTGGTCTACAGAGTGAGTTCCAGGACAGCCAGGGCTATACAGAGAAACCCTGTCTCGAAAAAACCAAATCCAAAAAAAAAAAAAAAAAAAAAAAAAAAAGAAATGGTTCAGCAGCTGAGGGGTACTGGTCTTACAAAGGATTGGAGTTTAGCTTCTAGTATTCATGAAAAAACAAACAAACAAACCCCCCCCCCATCTGGGCTGAGCATATAAACCACTAAAACAGCCTAACGTGGGTAGATGGGTAGAGCTGGTATGCAAGACCAGGGTTGGTCAAAGTAAATGATGTAAGGAATGGTAAAGACCTCTTTAAGATACTGGTTGGGGTGCATGCCTTTAATCCCAGCACTTGGTAGACAGAGTCAGGTGGATTTCTGAGTTGGAGGCCAGCCTGGTCTACAGGGTGAGTTCCAGGACAGCCAGGGCTACACAGAGAAACCCTGTCTTGAAAAACAAAAAATAAAAATAAAACTATATATATATACTATTTGAGTCTTCCATGGTAGTATCATATGCCCTTATGGTCTTGAGTCTTAAACATAAAACAGATGAAATCATTTGGTTGGTACTCCCTTATTGACATTGGATTAGCATAGTCCAGATAGAAGACCCCCAAGGATATTAAAAACTACATACTCATTATAGTGCTACAAGCAAATCTTACCCAGACAGGAAGAGTCTCGTGGTGGAATCTACTGTGGCAGATGAGAACCCAGGTTCCAGACCATCCTGAACCCCAAGTTGGGGGCTGTTGGGGCCCAAAGACATTTCAGCCATTGCCTCTGACACCTCACTGTTGGTTCTGACTTGCTTATTTTCAAGTCTTGCTATTGCAGGAGGAGATACCAGCAAGTCACTTTCTACATCTTTTCTTGAAGCTAGGTTTCTATTTTTATTTGGTGCCTCAAAAAGGCTATCTCCTAGACTTTGCAAATTTAGTTTATCAAACTCTTGAGTCAAAATAGAAACAGGTGGTGGAAGGGCCTCCTCTTCATTTGTGGCCTCTAGTCCCCTTCCATCTGCAGTCCTGCTGTTCAGAGGATGACAAAACCCATTTCTGCTGTTATCTGGGTAAGATCCAACTGAGGCTTCTCCAGGGTCCAACTTCTGTCCCAAAGGGAGGGAACCACTTTTAGAGTTTTGGAACTTATCAATTGTGGGCTGACTCTGACTTGTAACTATATTTTGATGATTTTTAATTTCTTCCAAGCTAATGTCATCATCCCCATCTAGAAATGCTCCCACGGAGATCGAATTGCTGTACTTCTTTCCACTGCCTGTAAGAGCAACAGAACTGCTTATCAATGTGCAGGATGAAACTGTAACAGAGCCTTCACTCAGTGTAAACCCTGCAACCCAAGCAAGAAATAACCACTTCAAAACTGGTTAGGTTTTAAGACAAGGGTCATGTGGCCAGTTTCCCACAAGTTGATTTGATAAGGTTCTAGAAATACTATGTAGAAGCAGCTTGTGAAAAATTACTTCATGAGGGCAGGAGTGATGGCTCAGCAGCTAAAAGCACACTGACTGCTCTTCCATAGGTCCTGAGTTCAATTCCACATGGTGGATCACAATGACCAATGCCTCTTCTGGTGTGTCTAAAGACAGTCACAGTATACTTACATAAATAAATCTTTAAAAAATAAATAAAAAATAAAAACTACTTCATGAAGTATATCATCTTGAGAGTAGTAGTCGCTATATGAGAACTCTTTAACATTAACTAAGTGCTTATAGTTTCATGAAACAATAGGTTCAGAGTATATAAAGATGCATCCTGGCACTGACTCCCAGCCTGGTACAGTTTCTTCCACAGCCCATGTGCATACCCTTTACTCTACATATTCAACGTTGCTTCTCAGACTCATTTTTTTTTTTAAGATTTATTTATTATTATATGTAAGTACACTGTAGCTGTCTTCAGACACCAGGAGAGGGAGTCAGATCTCTTTAGGGATGGTTGTGAGCCACCATGTGGTTGCTGGGATTTGAACTCAGGACCTTCAGAAGAGCAGTTGGTGCTCTTACCCGCTGAGCCATCTCTTCAGCCCTTCAGACTCATTTTTAATTCAGTATGATGTGTGTCTAGGTACATAACATGTGCGTGCAAGGAGTGGCATGAAACTAGAAGTCACAGTACTCTGTGAAGTTTACACCATTCACTTCTTTAAAGAGTTTTTTTTAAAGTGCCAGGCGGTGGTGGCGCACGCCTGTAATCCCAGCATTCTGGGAGGCAGAGGCTGGCGGATTTCTGAGTTGGAGGCCAGCCTGGTCTACAGAGTGAGTTCTAGGACAGCCAGGGCTACACAGAGAAACCCTGTCTCCAAAAACCAAATCCAAAAAAAAAAAAAAAAAAAAAAAGAGTTTTAAAGTATAATTTTATTTAAAACCATGATTTTTCTGCCTAAGGATAGAGTCACTTACTTCCTCAGCCAATCCTCACCTGTAGGTGAAGAAACCTGTACAGAGGGTTCTACTGCTGTAAGCTCGAACACTTTCTTGGGAGTGTTTTTTGAGACAGGGCTTCTCTGTATAGTCCTGGCTGTTCTGGAACTCACTCTGTAGACCAGGCTAGCCTCGAACTCAGAAATCCGCCTGCCTCTGCGTCCCAAGTGCTGGGATTACAGGCGCGCGCCACCACACCCGGCCCAAGCTCGAACACTTGATTAAGCAAACTGACTGTCCAGAGCCTAGACGGAACATTTACTTTCTGGGAAACTCTCCACATTGGGATCTTAACAATCATTATAGTTTTAAGGTGTTTCTTAAAAAAATTTTTTTAAAATATATTTTATTACATGAGTGTTTTGCTTGCTTGTATGTTATATGCATTTTTGTGTGTGCCTGGTGCCAGCAAAGGTAGAAAGAGGGTGTGGGACCCTCTGGAACTGGAGTTATAGATGGTAGTCAACCACAATGCATATGGGTGCTGGGAACCGAATTTGGGTCCTCTCCAAAGTATTTTTAACTGCAGAGTCATTTCTTCAGCCCCAGGTATTTCTTTGATAGTAGTTAAGATACATGATTTTTCCTTCTTTAAAGAATATTTTTCTTTTCCCATTTCACTTTAGGTATATAACATTAAAAACATAATATCTCCTCCTACCCCCTAGTGCTGGAAACTGAACCTATGGCGTTGTTCGTGGTAAGCACATATTTTACCAGAGTTACAACACAGACTAATTTACCTAATTTCTTTAATGGTGTTGGTGAATGATGACTTATTTTTATATATTTTTTTTGTACTCAGGTTAACCTTTTCGAAGCATTCCATTAACTTGCTTTGTACTCAAGACATGCTATATCCAATGACTGTACAAAATTCCATGCCCAGTATTCTGAAACCTATGTTCCTTATTCTTTTTCTGACATTACACAAATATAAAGCCGAAAGCCTCGGACTCCTTGCAAGAATGCCATGTTTTTCATGTAGTATACACACGTTGTATGTATAAGAAGCCGAAAGCATCGGACTCCTTGCAAGAATGCCATGTTTTTCATGTAGTATACACACGTTGCTTGTTGTGATTCTGAATTTTTCTATACTATCCCATGCATACGACACAGTTTATATACCTGCATATACACACAAGTGTTCCAGACATATAGAGCTCACTGTGATACCTTGCTTTTGTTTGCTTGTTTGTTTTAACACAATAGTATGCACATTTTCTGACATCAGTTTGAGGAAAAAAATCTGATTTTACAGTAAAAGCATATAAAGAAAGAGAAGAGAAACCCAGACACCTGCACCTACTTACCACAATCTGAGCGCTGGTCCTGAGGGCAGTCTTCATTTTCTCCCATTTCTTGTTGAGCCTTTTTGCTTAACTCCTTCTGGATAAGGTATTCTTCTAGTCTTTGCAAGCCTTCCTGGGAAGACAGATCAACAAAACATCCCAGAAATTCCCAGTATTCAACCCAGGGATACCCCAGCTCATGAGCTAGCTCCCTGTAAGAAATAAAACACAGCAGTTGAGAAAACAGGAAAAGAAAGCAAAACAAAAACCCAACTACACAGAAAATAGCACATAACCTCTTAAGAGCCACTGTTGTTTTGAGTATTTTACTTTGCCCTACTTTGGGGCATTTTCTCATTCTCCCCCAGTGGTTAGATCCTGCATACTCTTGAGTTACTCTAACATAGCAAGTGACTCTTATTCATGAAAGAAGCCCAGTGTACAATCATAACTTCACAGCAAAAATAAAAATCACACACAAATCCTCCTAATGTATGTCCTTGCTTTGGTTAAGTACATAAACTTTAGGTCTGTATTAGGTTCAAACTGGGAACATACTTTGAAAAAAGGCTCTAATTCCTTCTGGGAACTGTTATATTTCAGTATTCATAATTAATATTTTTTAATCATTTATCCACAACCACACAGCACACTTTGCTCAGCCTGGCAGTCATGGTCCTATAAATACCTTCCAACTCTCTCAACGCCTCGTTCTGGGTCAGCCTTTCTGATGCTGTGGAAGAAGCCTGCTTTCTTTCGAGGTGGAGTTTTCCAGAGCTTACGAAAATCTTCTGCCTGGAAGAAAGTGACAAGATAGGCTATGCTTCATGCAGCTCACCAGAGACTTAGAACCACCAACACCACAGACTTAATGGCTTTCTACCACCTTACAGATTCTGCAGTCATTTCTATATATAGCCAAGAGACAGCACAACCTCATGGGATCTGGGAAAGGTTGGGTTGGTTGTATGACTTTTTCTAAGTAGATGTTTACAACTCCAGAAAAAGCAATACAAAGGAGAGCTGCCTTTCTGTACAGCCTAATGTTGAGGGTCAGATCTGGCCCAGGATGGATGGCTTAAGTATGAAGCCTCACCCTAAGGACCTCAGATACTGTCTATCTGCTATCTCACTGGTTCATATCCCTTTTCCCCTTACATATAAAAGGAAAGCTGACATCTCTTTCTCATGAATAATCCTTACTGGAATTTTCTTGCAAATTAATTAGAAAATTGTTTTGTGACAAGATCTTACTGGGTGTATAACCCAGACTTATTTTCTGGGTGTATAATTGTGATAGACCTGCCTCAGCCTTCCAAGAAGCTGGAATTACAGCCTGTGCCACCATGACAAGCTTATTTAGAAAGTTTTTCTTTCTTTCTTTTCTTTTTCTTTCTTTTTTTTTTTTTCTGTTTTTTTGAGGCAGGGTTTCTCTGTGTATCCCTGGTTGTCCTGGAACTCACTATGTAGACCAGGCTGGCCTCCAACTCAGAAATCCACCTGCCTCTGCCTCCCAAGTGCTAGGATTAAAGGCATGTGCCACCACTGCCCGGCTAGAACATTTTAAATAATAATCAGTGAGATGTATTTCATTGGAGAAAGCTGTCAACTGTAAATCTGTCATGAAAGCACACAGACCCAGCAAATCCATTATTTGTAAGTAGAGCTCAATTAAACAGGTGTATGATAAGAACTCAGGAACATGGGGGAAGTTAAGAGTTTCAGGTGTAGGAAGCTCAGTCTGGAATTTGAATTTGCAAATGTGGAGCTCCCTAAGTTGCAATGGATTGGTAAATAACAAAAGGAACTTGGCCAGGAAAACACTAATATGCTAGGAGGCCTGGGCTTTGAATACACCTTCCCTGGCCACATAACAAAACAAACACTCCAAGGACTCATTAATACTTCATTAGAGGTGATCTGAGATAAAGATGACCTTAGGCTTCCATAAGTTGGCCTCCAAGACCAAAACAAAGCAACAGATTGGAGCATTGGACCCTAAAATGTAGTTCTTTTCCTGGCCACTCACTTTGGATGGACTCAGAGGCCCCACAAACGCTCTCAGTGTCATCACAGGATCTCTGGGGCTGCTTCTGCAGTGGTCAGCATTAGAGGCTTCAGCTTTCTGGTCTGAGGACCACAGTTCCCCAATGACAGGAGAAGTGTCTTCTGCTCTCAGAAGTGGCACATAGTAGTGACCTGAATAGGAGATAAATGTCAGCCACAAGCTTTTACTTACTTTCGTCTGAGTCAGGGTCTAGGAGAACAGCAAGGAAAGGACCAGGCAATAAGATAGGCTTGGGGTCTAAGACCAATTTGTGCCAGCAATTACATAGTGAGTCCCTTCACCATTCTCTACTAAAGCAGGGTTTTGTTTGTTTTTGTTTTCTGAGCCTTGCATGCATAATGAAGACAATGACACACCATTTGAAGCTTTGAGATTACAAATGAAGATGCATACTTATAATATTCTTCAATCCATGGACTGCCAAGAGTAAATGTTTGTAAAAAGGATGAACTATGAGCAAACAGGTCAGTAAGTCCTATCCCATATGAACAAACAAACCAACCTACCCGACATTGCTTCTACTCAATCTGTAGTTTCCTGTTTTGTTCGATGGTTTATCAATGTTATTTCACCTAAACTTCAAATCTAGAAGGTATCATGTAATTCTTGTCTTTAAAAATTATCTAATCTGTCTCCACTTTTATTTGGAATTTTTTTTTTTTTTTTGGATTTGGTTTTTTTGAGACAGGGTTTCTCTGTGTAGCCCTGGCTGTCCTAGAACCACTCTATAGACCAGGCTGGCCTCCAACTCAGAAATCCACCTGCCTCTGCCTCCCAAGTGCTGGGATTACAGGCGTGCGCCACCAACGCCCGGCTCTGTCTCCACTTTTACATAATTATTTTATGGTAAAACTGCTGAAGCCAAACTACTTTTTCCTAGTCCCCATCATCTCTCTAACACACACACACACACACACCTCTCAACCCTTCTTTCTATATCAATCTATAAAACATACCATCAAATTCATGTCCTCAAACAGTGGAACAAAACAAAAAACATGAAGAAAATAAGTAAAGAATGAGAGAAGAAGCAAGCAGACACCCATGGAAGCTGTGAGCCTGGAGCCGTGAATCTGATTAGGACAGAGAAGGAGCTTAGTACCCAGAGGTCACACTTCCTTCTTCCTTGACTCCATTTCTCATTCTTGTAGAAGAGGTGTGCTAGAATATCAGCTTGTCATGCTGCTCACAATTTCCTGGGAATTTTTTTTTATTTCAAGTGCTTATAATAGCTTTTATATCTTTCTTTTTCTACTTAAAACAGTGTTAACATAGAGCCTACCTAAAGAAAACCCCACAGCATTAAAATGTATCTTTAACATTTATTACTTGTTTAGAAGGCACATGAGGCCCCAGGTTTGATACTGAGCACTACATAAAACTGATAAGGTGGCTTATACCTACAATTCCAGTTCTCGGGAAGTCAAGGGAAGAAGATCAGATTTTTTATTCCCCCCACCCCCCAGACAGGGTTTCTCGGGTGTAGCCCTGGCTGTCCTGAACTCACTCTGTAGACCAGGCTGTCCTTGAACTCAGAAATCCACCTGCCTCCGCCTCCCAAGTGCTGGGATTAAAGATGTGTGCCACCAAGGCCCGGAGGGAAGAGGATCAGAAATCAAGGTCATCCTGAGTTTAGTGAGCTTTGAGACCATCTTGGGCTACATGAGATTTTCTATTAAAAAAACCAATGGGGGTGATTGATGGAGGTAGAGCTCAGCAGTTATGGGAATTTGCTGCTTGGACAGGGTACTAGGATCTGGTTTCCTTAATTCTAAATACCTACTTTGTAGTAGTCTCGTTGCACAGAATCCAACACCTTCTTCTACTCTCTGTGGGTACCAGGTATGCACTTGATGCACATACATATATGCACACAAAACACTCATGTGCATACAATAAAAATAATTTTTAAAAATAGGAAAATGGTTGGACATAGTGGCATATGCCTTTAATCCCAGCTCTCTGGAGGCAAAGGCAGGCTAATCTCTGTGAGTTTAAGGCCAGTTTGGTCTACAGAATAAGTTCCTGGGCAGCCAAGAATATATAGTATGACCCTGCCTCAAAACAAACAAATCAACCAGGGAAATGTATTTAGCATTTCAGTATCTGAGTTTGTGACTGATATTACATACCTATGAGATTTTCATAAATGACAGATTTCTATTCCCTTCCCATTTCATGAATTTTGAAATAATGGCTGATTTTTTGGAAAGTGCACAACAAAACTCATGTATAACCTAGCTATTCATAAAATAAGGCTTACCTTTCTTTTGAATATTCAAGTCCCTTAAAAATTTAGAGGTTAGGTGTATTTAGAGGTATGTGTATATATGAGTATATGTGTGCACATGTTGAGGATGGAACCTAGGGCTTTGTATATCAAAATATTCCAGAAATATACTTTACCACTGCAAGATGTTAAAGCTTGTATATAAAGGGCTGTGAGATAGATCAAAGGTAGAGGTGTCCAGTATGCTTGAGGACCTCAGTTCAATCCCCAGCACATTGGAGAAGGCAATAATACTGCATCAACAAACTGGATTCAGAAGCTCAGTGATTTTGTGTCGAGCTTTTTTATCCTATTCATTTCCTTAAAATGTTGTATGTCAGGGGCTAGAGAGATGTCTCAGTGGTTAAGAACATTAACTGCTCTTCCAGATGACCTAGGTTCAATCCCCAGCAAACACATGGTAACTTCAATATCTGACTTCCTCATACAGCCATACATGGAGGCAAAATACCAATGTACATAAAGATAGATGATAGATAGATAGATAGATGGATAGATAGATGATAGATGGATAAATAGACAGATGGATAGATGGATGGATAGGTGATAGATGGGTAGATGATAGATGGATAGATGGCAGATAGATGGATAGATAGATTATAGATGGATAGATGGATGGATAGATGATAGATGGATGGATAGATGATAGATGATAGATGGATGGATGGAAGGATGGATGGATAGACAGATGATTGATGGATGGATAGACGGGTAAATGGACGGATGGACAGAAAGACGGACAGAAGGGCGGGTGGATGGATAGTAAGTAGTGTGTTCTCTTCCTCTATGCAAGCTTGGATGTCTTTTGGATGACTGGGCAGCATGCAGCAATGTAGTCAGTTATGCAGCACGCTGCCTGAAGCATTAAGTCTAGAAGGTGAACACTGCCACAAGAGAAACACTGAAGCTCTTGCCTGGGTTTTATGACCCTCAGCAAGAACAGGGAAGGTATGCAGAATTCCACAAAGCTGAGTAACAAAAAGGAACATGGATGCAGAAGTACCATGCTAATCCCAGAAAAAACCTAGGTGATAAAATTATATGATTACAAATAAGAAAAGTCCCACCACAATCTGTAACTAAATACATTTTAAGGTATTTCTGGCAGTTTAGTTTGTGTTCTGTAACACAACTAGAGTCTCCAACAAATGACAGCTAGCCCAAGAGACATCTGTTACCTCCACCATACACTGGGATTCATGGGTGCATAGGCAGAAAGGACTAGAAGAGATCAGAGTACAATTAAAAAATCCAGACAATCTTAGATTGGGAGTATGTGATAGTGTGAATATGCTTGACCCTGGCAGTGGCACTATTAGGAGGTGTGGCCTTGTTGGAGGAAGTATGTCACTCTAGGGTTAGGCTTTGAGACCCTCCTCCTAACTGCCTGAAAACAGCTTCTGTTTGCCTCAGAACAAGATGTAGAACTCTCAGCTCCTCCTCCAGCACCATGCCTGCATGGATGCTGCCATGCTTCCAAATGGACTGAACCTCAGAATCTATAAGCCAGCCCCAATTCAATGTTTTCCTTTATAAAAGATGCCTTGGTCATTTATGCAATGGAAACCCTAAGACAGTTAGTATCCAATTGTACAAAATGTCAAATATACAGGCTAAAGGGACTCTGACTTAGATAAAATACCCAGAGACACTGTGCCAAACCATGACCATAGATATATACCTAAGAAAGAAAAGAAGTCAAAATAGAGGCCAGAAAATTTCAATTTTACTTGGTCAGCAGAAACAACAAACTGGGTCCATGGGTAGAGACAAAGAGAAAAGTATCAACACATCTTCTGAGAGGCACTGAAAATAACATAGGACAGTCCCTCTTGAAACTAACATGCCCACAGACCAGCACAGAAGCCAGAAGCTCCTGACCAGAAGGAGAGAAATGAAACAGGCCCCCAGACCTCAGCATAATTCATGGAAGTACTATTCAGGCCATAAAACTTAGCATATTGACAACACCACCTGCCAAAATGAAAGCAATGAGAAATCCATCCAAGTCCATAGTTCTGGAAAGGTCTCTAAATTTACAAACCTTGCTTTTTGGCTTCTATAGTTCCTTCCATTTCTGGCTAACTGTACCTGCTAACCGAAATATGTTGACCAAAGATATGGATTTTGTGCTTTAAAAGGTCACCCTAAGAAAGACTCATGGATATACTGGGATTCTGAACACCTAATGAAGTTGCTGGGAGGCTAATACTTTCTATTAGCTTAAACCCATGTCCAAGCAGTTTTCTCTGGTGGATACCAGAGATGAAAAGAGAGGCACTGAGGGGAAAGAAGGGAGGAGAAGAAAGTGTAGGAGAGAAAGAGAGGAGAGGAATAAAGAGATGGCAAGGAGAGAGAAAACAAGTATGAATGAATATCATACCCTCACAATCCAGCAGGATAATGGTGCTGATAGGATCCTAGATTTGAAAGGTTAAGCTGAGCTAGACAGCCTCATAGGGGCAGAAGAGGGAGACAGACTCAAAATACAACCTCCTTGAAACAGCTGAAAACAAAAGCCAAAAAACTAAACAAGGAGCTCTGGGCTTCAGCCCTCCTTAGTGAGAAATGATCAGAGAAACCTGCTCCAGAGATGGAGTGAGTCCCTGAGCGGCAATCAAGTAAGAGAGCCTAAAGTCAGAATGGCAACAGGTAGTATGAACTCAGGCAAGGAGGTATAGCATCTGGGAAACAGTGAATAATTTCATAAGGCTCTGAGGGCATTCACAGCACTATTTTTCAGAACTTGGGAAAGCAGATCAATCTCTGTTGTCCTGCCCCAGGTCCACTCATACATCGAGTCCACAACTCACCCATTAAGTATTCTCTAATCCTTTCTTTCAGTTCTAGAGATTTGTTTTTGCTTCTTTCACAAATTACCTATTTAAACAAAACAGACAAAGTGAGCATTCTAAATATTACTATATTGCATTCCTAACAAATGTTTTCTTAACTTTAAAGCTAGTAAAGTAGGACAGTATCTTTAAAATTTGTATTTATGAGTATGGGGATATGTTGTGTATATGTGTGGTTTAAGTGCCCAGGTCAGAAGAAGGTGTTGGTTCCCTTGGAGCTGGAGTTGCAGGCAGCTCTGAGGCATCCAAGTGCCTGGGTGCTGGGAACACAACTCCAGTCTTCTGCAAGAGCAGTAAGTATTCTTTTTTGTTTGGTTTTTCGAGACAGGGTTTCTCTGTGTAGCTCCAGCTGTCCTCAAATTCAGAGGTACACCTGCAACCGGGCGGTGGTGGTGCACGCCTGTAATCCCAGCACTCTGGGAGGCAGAGGCAGGCGGATTTCTGAGTTCGAGGCCAGCCTGGTCTACAGAGTGAGTTCCAAGACATCCAGGGCTATACAGAGAAACTCTGTCTCGAAAAAACCAAAAAATCCAACAAAACCAAACCAAACCCAAAAACCAGAGCTACACCTGCTTCTGTCTCCTGAGCGCTGGGATTAAAGGTGTATGGCACCACCCCAGCAAGTGTTCTTAACCACTGAAGCTTGTTTCTCCAGACCTAGAAATATCTTAATGCTAAAAATTCCACAAGACTCACACTCAGAAAACCTGTGCTGGGAGACTAGAGAGATGATGATTCATCGGTTAAGAGCACTGGATGATTTTCAGAGGACTTGGGTTCAATTTATAGCACTGACATGGCATTTTACAACTGTCTGCAATTCCAGTTTCAGGGGGTCTGAGACTCCTTCCTAGCCGGCCTCCATAAGCCCAAGTCATGCATGTAGTGCAGACATACAGAGGCAAAATCACACCCACACATAAAATTAAACAAACAAAGAAAACCTGCACTCAACAGCACAGCCTATTCTATAAGATCACTCACTAGAAACACTCATTGGAACAGGGCAAGAAAGCAGACTAGCAATATGGTACATTTTATCTTTTTTTTCCCACACGACTTTAGTTTCCCATTTTGTGAAAGAAAAAAAAAACCTTAAAAGTATCAGGGGGCTAGAAAGATGGCTCAGCAGTTAAGAACACAGACTGTTGTTCCACAGGACCTGGGTTCAATTTCCCAGCACCCACATGGCAACTTACAACTGTCTGTAACCATATTTCCAGGGGATCTGAGTCCTGCACACAGACATACTGCATCATACATGTGGGTAAACATCAATGCACATAAAATAAAAATAAATAATTTTTAAAAAGTATATAAAGTATGAATACATGAACATGCTACAGTTTCTCATCTGAAGGAGTTTTACAGTCTGAAAGTATACCTTCTCTATACAAATTTTTGCTGTTGAGTAACTGAGCTCAAACAACTACTAACTCATATAGAACATAGATCTATTTTTGCAGCTACTAGAATCAACTTTCTGAGCTCCTGTGCAATTACAACAGTAATAATGTTAGAAACAACAGAAAAGCAATTACTTTCAAATAAAATCAAAACAACAAGAACAAAAATCCCTGTATGCTACCACTTTGTGAGGCAAACTAAAATTGTTCACTCAGTTTTAGAAGGCTTATTTAGCATATTTGAGACAGTTGGTGCTATGTCCAACATTGTATATATGACACACAAGAGTCATACAATTTTAGGCTGGTTATCAAAAATCATTTTATAAACATATAGATAAAACTCTCTCTCTGTAGTAAAATTTTATTATTTTCTTTTTTCTTCTTTTCTTCATTCCCAAATTCCAAGGCTTTACTAACAGGGGTATGTAAGTGTTACTAAATGTTGTAATAGCTAAAAAAGGGGCCTGACCCTAGGGAAGACACTCCTACTAGAAGAATGTTCTTTAGGTTTTATTTCTGAAAGTAGTAGATCTAGATCAGCTAGCAGCATATAATGCCCGATTCTTAAATTAGCACTTTGGTTCTTATTAGTTCCAGGTCTGTCTTTATGTCACAGTTGCAGTATGCACTGATTGTATTTCATTCTACTGCTAAGGAACACAAAAAAGCTTGTTTCACTTGGCTTGAGTACAACTGTATGCATGTGGGCTGCTCCCTATCTGTTTTATAGCAATCAGCTGCTTTACACATTATAACCATCATGACCACTGCTACCATCACTACCCATAGCTGTTGTCATGACCACTGCCTGTTTTCTCTAACTTGGCTGGCTCATGTGTTTAAAGGGAACATGGTAAGAATGAGTTATTCATAACAAATGATGGCCAGTTTCAGAAAAATAAAAGCAGCAAGACTAGGTTATAGGTTAGCTCATCTCCTCCTGGCTCTACAAATATATCATACTCAGCAGTCAGCATTCTAAATGTGCCCCACAAGGCAAACACAACTCAGTTACAGTCACAGAATGCATATTTATATATTTTAATTTCTAACACGAGACAGTAAGTACCATTAAAATGTTACTTACATCTTCAGGAGTTTTACCATATTTATTCTTCGGATTTTTCACAATCAAAGGGTGTGAAGAAAGCACATTGACTACATCCACATTTCCAAATTTACAAGCAAAATGCAATGGTGTATCAAAGCCCTAGGAAAGGTGTAAAAGCAGCACAATTGTTTACTCAAATCATTAACATGAAACAGTGAAAGTAGGTGTTTATTTAAAACAGTGGTTCTCAATCTTCCTAAGCCTACAACCCTTTAGTACAGTTCCTCATGTTGTGGTGACGCCCAACCCCCATAAAATTATTATAAAAATGGAGCACCAGTCCAGTGCTCAAGGAGACAATTTAAAGAAAAGGCTGATCCTAAATAGAATAAAGAGAGTGGTGACCCTCAGGGCATCACTTACTCAGCTAAACTTCTAAGTTGTGAAAAGAAATTAAAAGTTTTAATTCCAGCACTCAGGAGGCAGAGAGACAGGCTGATCCCTTGAGTTTGAGGCCAGTCTGATCTACAGGGCAAGTTCAAAAATAGCCAAGTGAAAGAAACCATCAAACCGGAGAGCTGCCCGGTGGTGGTGTTGCATGCCTTTAATCCCAGCACTTGGGAGGCAGAGGCAGGTGGATTTCTGAGTTTGAGGCCAGCCTGGGGTCTACAGAGTGAGTTCCAGGGCAGCCAAGGCTACACAGAGAAACCCTGTCTCGAAAACCAAACCAAACCAAACCAAACAAACAAACAACCCCCCAAAAAAGAGAGTTACCCAAGGCTACACAGAGAAAAGTCTGTCTTAAAAACCAAAAACAAGAGCTGGAGAGATGGCTGAGCAGTTAAGAGCACTGACTGCTTTTCTGGAGGTCCTGAGTTCAAATCCCAGCAACTACATGGTGGCTCACAACCATCCATAATGGGATCTGACGCCCTCTTTTGGGGTGTCTGAAGATAGCAACAGTGTACTCATACATAAAAGAAATAATTCTAAAAAAACACAACAACCTTCAAAACAAAACTTGCTGGTAGAAATGTATTTGAGGCCATGTTCCAGCCACAGCAAGCAGAAGACCCCAGCAGCTTTGGCTACTTGCTTCTGGCCTTAGAGTCAAGGACATAAGAAAATGTTTGTGGAATCTCCCTCCTCTGCTAAGCTGCTGTCTTGTCAGGCCTGACCCTGCACGGAGGCCCAGAGAGGCCATTTCGTGAAGCTGTGAAGGTGAAGCCTCGGTTGCTTTGGAGACCCTGAGATGTTGGAGATGCTAGAGCCAAGGGACACCTGCCAAGGAGAGCTGCAAACCAGGTATGGGAGCAATCAAGAGACAGAAGGTGCTGCCGTCAACAAAGTTGAGTGGAATTAGAAATATCAAGAATGCTTTGGTATCAGACATGGCGATACAGAGTTTGGAGTCTGTCCTGCTGAGATTTTTTGGTCCTATCAGTCCAGTATTTCCCTCACTATGTTCCCATTCCTCCCTTTTGGAATGGTAAAGTGTATCTATGCCATTGTATGTTGGAAGTATGTGATCTACCTTTTGATTTTTAATTTACAGGGGTTACAATTAAGAGATTGCCATGAGTCTCTACACAGATTTTGAATTTTTAAACAGTGTTGAGATTACAGACTATGGAGACTTTTGAAGTTGGACTAAATGAATTTTTGCTTTCTGGCCACATGGAATGTGGTGGTTTGAATAGGAAAGGTCCCCACAGGCTCACAGATTTGAATGCTTGGTTGGAGGGAGTGGGAATATTAGGAGGTGTGGCCTTAGAGGAAGTGTGTCACTGGGGGTGGGCTTTGGGGTTTTAAAATAACTCAAGCCAGCCCCAGTGTCTCTCTCCAGCCAGTGTCTCTCTCCTGCCTGTGGATCCAGATGCAGAACTCTGCTGCTCTCCAGCACCATGTCTGCCTGTATGACACCAGGCTTCCCACCATGATGGGAACATACAGCAAGCCCTGATTAAATGCGTCCCTTTATAAGAGTTGCTGTAGTCACACTGTCTCTTCACAGCAAAGGAACTTTAAGACAGACCAACTCCCTATAAAAGGGTTAGACCAACTGAGGCATCTGGAAAGAATACACTCTAATCTGTTGAGCTGCCTGCAGGATGTGTAGTGTGTTCCAGGTTCCCAGTTCTTTGTAAACTGTCACCCATGCTAGCTAGGATGGGCCCTGGTGGTACAACTGTCTGAGTCATTTCTGTTCCTGTAAGTAATCCCTCACCCATACCATATTCCTATAGCATCAAGTTGGGTTTTGGTGATATCTGTACTTTGGTCTGTTATGAGTTCCCCATGAGTTCCCAATGTGTATGCTACGTCTCCCCCAAGATAAGTTTTGTTATGTAACACCCTCATAAACATCTTTCTAAGTCAATGAGTGTTCTTGTCTTCCTAGTATTCTATAAGCCTTGCATGTTGATGTAGCCCAGAAAAAGAAACACTCTCACATATCAGGAACCCAAACCTTTATCAGACAAATTAATGAGGAATACTTACCACTTTGTCAGGAGTATTAAGATACAGGTCGACAATGTAGAGGATGCGCTTCTGTAGCATGTCCACGTTATCATCTGGGTACATCAGACGCATAAATTCAGGGTTTTCCAGAGTCTCTAATGTCAGCTGGCACACAGAAGCCTGATTCTCTTTAGCAGCAACATGCATAACATTGTACCTACATCCTTCCTGAAAGAAGACCACATGTTGAGCTTCATATTTGTTAAAACATGGTCAGGAACACTGTGACCAGAAGTGATGTTAGAAGCATACTTACTTGTACAATGGTTGGGTTGTCCCCAGAACCAATTAGATATCGAGGATTACTCCAGATAAGTTCAGAAAAGGTATGTTCCTCCCCATTTTCCACAGCTTTCCGCAGCTTGGCTGTAAGGTCCTGTGTACGGGGGTTTTTGTAACTGTTTGCTCGTTCTTTGTTTACAGTTTCTGATTCAGCCAGGCACAAGCCATCTGCTATTAAGAGACAGAACTGAAGAACACTTAATCTCAAAAACATTTTCTTCTTACTTAGTCTACTGTGGTGAAGGCTGCAGTCCCTCTACAGAGGATGAGCAGCTCTTGGAGTGACAGGTAGGAAGTGGCATGACACAGAGCACACTACAGCACCAATGCAGTGACAATTCCAATCAGATGGCTGAATACTGAAAGACATCATTTTGTGTACTTTATAGAAATCTACCTATATGTGCCTCCTGAGTGTTGGCATTAAGGGCATGTACTACCATGTCTGGCCATTTAGAGTACTTTGAAGATAAGTCAAGAAGATATAACCTACAATATTCTATAATAATAAAATCTATATTATTAACATAATATATACTAATATAATAATATAATCTGTATCCTATAATCTATAACCTATAATCCCAGTATTCAAGGGGTTGAGAAAGGAGGATTGCAAGTTCAAGGCCAGCATGAATTAACATGATTGAGACCTTGTCTCAAAAAACCCAACTGTTATCTTCCTCAGAGAAAAAGAGTTCCATATACAGCTTCTAAAGGTTTAATCAAAACCTGAAAGTTTCATATAACATTTCCTGAGGGGGCACTTTCCCAAGATGAAAGGAGAGAAACCTGAGTAAAGGAAAAGTAGAAGGCAACAGACAAGCTCTGAACAGAAGGCCAGAGGTCCACATCAAACAACTGAAGGGACTTTTCCTACAAAGCATATGAATCAAAGCCAAGCCTCTCCAAATAGGCCTCTGGTTTTGAGTCACACAGAGGGCGCAGTCAGATTTCTAGCTCCTATATGGAGACTGATTCTTACACATCCTAGGTGTATCTTCAGGTGGTATTATAGATTGTCAGCATCGAAATACCCACAACTTAAACTATAGCCCCAAGAAAATGGAAGTGTTCCCTTTGCTGCTTCTGTGGTCCACATGCCAAGACTTGGCTCATTAGCTTCAGGGTCTACTAGCACCAGGCTCCATCCCCCCTTATGCCTTCAGAGCTTACAAGGGCAGCCCCAGTTCCTTTCTCTTTGGTTGTTCCATTATAGGACACCTCAGCTTGATAGCTCTTTCTACACCAGACTTAACTCATAGATGAAGACATGGAGGTGCCTGCCACACATCAGGAAGGAGAGCAAGAGAGGTAATGACAGCAATGAGATGGCGAGAGGTACAGAATGCCTTACCTTTCAAGCTGTCGCTGCCACAGAGAGGCACTGCCTTCACAGGAGACAGTACGGGCATAGCTCTGCTGGGAGAAGGTAAATAATCACATATCCCTCTAGCAAATTTCTCAGCATCTTCTCTGGTTGGAAAAGCTTTAAACCGGGAGCCTTTGATCAATTTGACAGCTTGTAAAGCTTCCTTTTTATCTTCGTAAACATGTATCCTTTCTGGGTCTGAAAGTACCAAGGGAAAATTAAGAGATAAATAGGTTGAAACATGTATTAACTGTACCTAGAGTTCAGCAGTCAATTTACATTTGTTAACAAGTCTATATTCACAGTTCAGATTTTCGGTCTTTTATGAAAATATTTTTAGGATAAAAAAAAGTATGTGTGTTTTTTATAACTGTATGCATATAATGTATGAGTACCCTTGGAAGCCTAAAGAGAACCAGACCACTGGAGCTGGAGTTATAGGTGGGTTATGAACCATCTAATATGTGAGCTGGATATGCAAGATTATCAAGTGCTCTTAATCACTGAGCCATCACTCTGCCCACTTCCCATTTTTCATCTTAAAGTAGGCCTTGGCTATCCAAAAATTCACATGAATACACTGACAATGTATGTGTGTATGTATATAAGCAAGCAATGATACCTTATATTCCTATGTGTTAATTACATATCCAAAGGTATAACTTACAAAATGTGATAAATTCATGAGATGTATGATAAAAAGTAAGTAACTTACTAAAAATGAATTTTAAGTGGATTAAAGATATAAATAAGAGCCGGGAAGTGGTGGCATACACCTTTAATCCCAGCACTTGGGAGGCAGAGACAGGCAGATTTCTGAGTTGGAGCCCAGCCTCACAGAGTGAGTTCCAGGACAGTCAGGGCTATACAGAGAAATCCTATTTCCTAAACAACCCTTTCCTCCACCCAAAAGGATATAAATAAAAAAAAATTCAAACTTAAAATTGTTGGATCCGATACATAACTTATTCCTATTATCTCAACAGCCATAAGAGAAAGTCAGGAGGATTGAGATTTGAAGCCCACCCTAGGCCATACCACAAGATCCAGGCCTAAGCACACAGTATAATCCTGACTAATATAATCTTTCATTTTCATTTTTTTTCCTTTTTTAAGAGACAGAATTTCTACATGCTAGCATCCACCCAAGTGTTGGTAACAATTATGTGCCTACACATCAGGTTTATGTGGATCTGGGAATTGAATACATCCATGTATGCTCCATGCATGTTTGGCAAATGCTCTACCAACTAAACAGATTTCTAGTCCAAAATGTACAATTCCTTATACAACATTACAGTTGCACAATTGGTACATTTACATTTATTATTGGTACATATTACATTATTAACCTAAAAGCTGCTCAGGTTGCAATGAATTTAAGAAAAAGGAAGATGATTCATTAGTAGTTACTAACAAATGGAAGTGAGCCAATCATTTGCAAGTCACATCTATCTGATAGAATCCATTTTCCTAGTAATTAAAAAAAAGTTTTCCTTAGAGTTAAAAAAAAAAAAGGCAGAATCAGAGGGTAGAAAGAATCAGAGGGTAACACATAAGAATAAAATTAATCTTGGGTGGTAAGATTCTAGTTTCCTAGTTTGTGTAAGGAGATATTACACAGCATGTTACCATGTCTCACAAGGCCATCCTCATATACTGGACACACTCCATAGTACAGAAGTGGCTCCTTAGCAGCTGTCACTCCAGTCTTGTGGTTCTCATTCCTTGAAGAGGCACTGAAGGGTATCGGGTGGGCACTGGATGTTACAGTTTCCTCTTCTGGAGGGTTCAAGCCCACACTGTAACCAAAATCTCTGTCCTCAGAAAAACAGGCCTGCTGAGTTTGTTTCCCATCCACAGACGCAGGAGTCCTTGAGGCACCCTGGATAAATGCCACGGCAGTCATCTCGCTGTGCTTGGGAAGAGAGGAAGTCATCAATCGACCTTGTTCTAGTAAGGCCTGAGCTAATTTCTTCTCAAAGATAAATCTTGTTGTTGATGTAATGGGTCCACATTTCAATCCAGCTTTCATAACTTCTTTTCTAAGGTCATCTGGATTCAAGAGTTTCAGTCGAGCCAACATGGCATCCATTGTCATACCACCTAAGTTCAAGAACACAAACATTAACTTGGACCACAGGACTGGAGCTCAGTAGTTAAGCACACACTTTTTTTGGGGTGTGTGTGTGTGTGTGTGACAGGTTTCAAGACAGGGTTTCTCTGTGTAGCCCTGGCTGTCGTGGAACTCACTCTGTAGACCAGGCTGTCCTTGAACTCAGAAATATACCTGCCTGTCTCCCCCGTGCTGGGATTAAAGGCATTCACCACAACTGCCCAGCAGTGCAGTTTATGAGTGCTCAGTTTCCTCACAGGATCCTACCTTAGATACAATCAATATTCTTATTCTAAAGCTATGCTTTTAACTGTAGTTGTTCAAAGGTTTTGTCCCTGCAATTTAACACATAAACAGGACTTCACACATCACTAACATCAACCTTAGGATAATTATTGAAACCCCAAGCCCCAGCTTTTTCACCTACAAAATGGAAATAATAATAGGTCCATTCTTAAGTTATAATGGGATTCAGATAAAATAATGAACATAATACTGTACCACTGGGTCTGACACTGATATAATTGCCATAAATGTCTGCTACAGCTATTCAACTGTCGAGGAACACAGGCTTTTCTTTTATTTTCTTTTTGAGACAGGGCTTCCTGATTGCTGCTGGCTGCTGCTGCATTATAACCAGCAGTCCTCCCAAATCTACCTCTTGGCTTCGCATCATGGTTTTTTTTCGAGACAGGGTTTTTCTGTATAGCCCTGGCTGTCCTGGAACTCACTTTGTAGACCAGGCTGGCCTAGAACTCAGAAATCCACCTGCCTCTGCCTCCCAAGTGCTGGGATTAAAGGCATGCGCCACCACTGCCCAGGAACACAGGCTTCTTAATCCTCGGAATGAGTAATAGCACACTGGAAAGTTAATTAAACTTAAAAACAAACAACAGCAAGAACAAACCCCTCTCATTTAAGGGCTGCCACCTCTACCACATAGAGAGGCCACAGCTGGTCTCAAAAATGCCTCTACTAACAAAACAGGTGAGGGCAATAGCATTGGAAGTATTATCACAACTTTTGCAGTTTAAATAGATAGAGGGGGAGAGGAGGTGGTGGTGGTGGCGGCGGCGGCGGTGGCGGCGGCAGCAGTATCGCATGCCTGAAATCCCAGCACTTTGGGAGGCAGAGGCAGGCAAATTTCTGAGTTCGAGGCCAGTCTGGTCTACAGAGTGAGTTCCACGACGGCCAGAGCTATACAGAGAAACCCTGTCTCGAAAAAACCAAATCCAAAAAACCAAAATAGATAGATAGATAGATAGATAGATAGATAGATAGAGATGACTCAGCAGTTAAGAGCACTGACTGCTCTTCCAAAGGTCCTGAGTTCAAATCCCAGCAACTACATGATGGCCCACAACCATCTGTAATGAGATCTGACACCCTCTTCTGGGGTATCTGAAGACACCTACAGTGTACTTACATATAATAATAAATAAAAAGGCCAGGTGGTGGTAGCGCATGCCTTTAATCTCAGTACTTGGGAGGCAGAGACAGGTGAATTTCTGAGTTCGAGGCCAGCCTAGTCTACAGAGTGAGTTCCAGGACAGCCAGGGCTACACAGAGAAACCCTGTCTCGAAAAACAAAACAAAACAAAACAAAACAAAACAAAACAAACAAACAAAAAGAAGATTGATAGAGATATAAGATATAAGAAGTTGAATTAGTTCTGCACATTAGACAAGTGTTCTGCCACTATTAATTTCCTTGCCATACTTGTGGTGTGATTATGTAGTATAGAAAATCTAGAGAATCTAAGTCAATAGCATATAGAATCCCTTTACCTTTTTATTTTGAAATAATTTGTAGACTCAAGAAATTATAAACTCTCTAGAGTTCAACTAGCCAATCATCAGCTTTCTCTAAAGGTATTTTTATAATGATAGCACATCATCAAAAACAGGAAACTGACTTCATATAACAATTCAGTGAGCAGACTTGGACTTGCTAATCCATGTAGGAATAGGTTTCTATTTTTTTTTTGACTCTTGATGTACAAGATTATAGCAGCATACCACATCCATCCATCTATCCATCCATCCACCCACCCATCCATCAGCCCATCCATCCATCCATCCACATCAGCCCATCCATCCAGTCAGCCAGCCCGCTATCCTGGGTGAGACAATAAATTCTCAAAGCCAGTATACTGCATATTTTTGTAATCCTAACCCTTAAAGGCAGGATCATGAGTTTAAGTGCAGCCTAAGGCACATAGCAAGAGTTTCATTTCTCTAAGACAAAAGCTTATGGGTACAGGGAAGGCTTAACTTCCTTGAGACACTGCTAGACTAATCTGCAGAGGGACTATACCATTAATAAACACACCAACAATGCAGGAGAACCATCTTCTCAGCACGTGCAGACTTTTGCAAACATCATATTTTTTAAATCTTATTCAGTCTAATATAATAGGTATATGCATTCATACTCACTTTAGGCTGAACTCTTTTTTCCCCCTAATAATTTATTTATTCACTTTACATCCATATCACAGGCAGTCCCTCCCCATACCAAGAATCTTTTAGTGAAACAAGATGCTGCAAACACTGGTGTTTGGCTCTATACCTTATTAGCCACATGCACTGCTCTCCTTCAGTGTCTGGGTGATTTTCACTGTGACCTTGGTTCTCTTGAGTTTTTGGTACAATGTTCACTGAGTAAACGGACTAGTGCGCACTATACTTATTAAAGAAGCCCTTACTGCTTTGTGCTTTCCTGTAATTGCATGTACAGCTGTATGTGTGTGTGTATTCCCAAGTGAGAGATTAGCCTTTTTAGGCGCCACTTCCTTTTTTTAACCTCAAATGTTTTACATCCTGATCAGTTTGCCCTCCCTCTCCTCTCAGTTTCTCTCCACCCACATCAACTAGCCATGGCACACCAAGTTGCAGTAAGACTATGCTATTTTCTGAGGGGGACAAGAGAATGTAAAACCCAAAAGACAGGGTGTTGGCCTTGTTGTCACGACACAAACATTTCATCTCTCCACAGCCTTGTAAAATAATCAGCACGACCCTGTCCTTCCTGTTCCAGTTTCTTCAGCAAAAACAAAAACAAACAAAAAACCCCAAACCAAAAAAAAACCCAAAAACCCCCAAGAAACCAATGACTACTAAGAAAGGGTTGATATGTACGTCAGTGGTAGAAGATTTGCCAAGATGTGCCAGGCCTTGAGTTTTATCCCCAGCCCTAAATAATGAGGTGAAATTGTGTTTAAGTTCATAGTAGTAAATGGAGCCTCATTCACCTGTAAGATCTTGTTAGGGTTGGGTTATCGCTAAAGTTCTAAGGGTTTAGTTAACGGTTTAAAATGTCATGTTCCTTCTAGAATATCTGGGTGCAGGGGGATTACTATTCATTTTCCACTAAGAACTAGATTTAGGAGAAAGTGAGTGTTAGTGAAAAGTGACTTCTGAAGAACACATACCTCGTAAGCATGGGATAATAGTTTAGGGAGGTGGAGAGCTAAGAAGAAAAGTGCTAACTACGAACAGGGCTGTGGGTTCTTATCAGCAGTTCCCAAAACACCCGCCTACGGACTCGGGCCGCGACCGTGTCCAGGGGTCGGGCGGGGAGAGTGAGGCTTTCCTCCCACGACTACCGCAGCCTTACCTGGCTGAGCGGCCACCGCTTCAGTCGCGCCAGGTGGAGAGGAGAGTGTCCCGCAACGGTTCAAGTCCCGCGGCCGCTTCTCTAGCCGCCGGACCAGCCAGCGCACGGCGATCAGCAGCACCGAGGCTCCCAGGAGCTCCCAGGCCAGGTCCGCCCACTCCACCACAGCCAGCCGCTGCCACAACATCGCCACTGCAGGCGCCGAGGCCTTGAGCGCGGCCGCCGCAGACACAGCCCGTGCCACGCCGCGCTCGCCTCCGGCCCTTAGTGGGCCGGCCGCTCGCCTCCCCGCCGGGGCCGCGCCTGCCTCAGGCCTCCTCCGCCGGGCCGTGGGAGAAGTCCAGGTGGACTGCGCGCGCACGGCGGGGCCTCCCGTTTCCCAACGACTAGGCCAGAACGCGGCCAGGACCCCAGCCTCAGGCGGCTTCGGGGGCAGCCGAGGTCCTAATGAACGCGAGCGCAGCCCGGCAGTGGCGCGGGCAGCACGTTGGGGTCCTTCGGTCTAATGGGCGCGCCGCCAAGAATTGTTTCTTCGCCACTGGTGTAGCCGCTGGAGAGCGAGAGACTGCTCCTGAGCCACCCAGACTGTGTGCCATCCCGAAGCCAGCACAGCTGGGGCAGAGTCCTTGATTGGTAGGGGCTGAAGTGAATACGACGGCCAAGTCCAGGAAGCCTAGCTCTGCCTCCTGTTATTAATGGAGCTGTTGCTCTGGAATATAGGTAAAATGCCGGTTCCATTCTGAGGGATAACGCGAAAGCCTACCTAGCACTGGGATTAAAGATGCGAGCCACCTTGCCAAGCTGCTAAGTATAATTTTTTGAAATCACTTCTGACTACAGATCACGAGGGAACCGAAGACTATGGAAGCCTGTGATGGTGTAGAGGCTTCTCACACGTACTTTGGTCTTCAGCAAGACGCGTGCAAGCTGCTTATTTAGTAGGTCTTAGAAGGCAGAGTGGAGGGTGGACGCTGGGATGGAGACCTGTTCTGTTCAAATGTGTACCCTACTTTCCTGCTAATGACTACTTGATAAGACCAGTTCTCACTATCCGAAGAGAGTGGCCTGAGGAATGGCCTAAAAAGGCCTGAGTGGAGGTCTCCACGAATTATATGGAGAATCAATTTACAGGTTACCGGCCAAGAGCCAGATATACACACCCTTCAGGTCATGTCTTCAGTTAAAGATGTTACTTACTTCTCAGAACAGACTCAGGGAAGCCGAACTAGGTATAAAACAAAAAACCAACCAGATGACATGAGAAATGCTAAAATGAATTTACAGTTGTTTTTACAGTCCCAGGATTTAGAAGGCTAATTTAGATAATTTCAGTTTAGCTGGGCGTAGTGGTACACATCTTTAATCCCAGACAGAAGCAAGTGGATCTCTGTGTTTGAGGCCACCCTGGTCTACAGATCGAGCCCAAGAGGCATCCAAGACTAAGTATTGAAACCAAATAAGTAAATTTAATTGTAGATAGAGGCAGATAGGTAAAGTAGTATTTATTCCTTCAAGAAACAGGTACAGGAATATGTCATAGAGCAGTGGAGAACAACTTTTAATGTTTTGTCTTTTGCTTCATAATTGTGTTTATTTAAAAAGACGATTGGGGCTGGAGAGATGGCTCAGTGGTTAAGAGCACTGGCTGCTCTTACAGAGGTCCTGAGTTCAATTCTCAGCAACCACATGGTGACTCACAACCATCTGTAATGGGATCTGATGCCCTCTTCTGTGTCTGAAGACAGCTACAGTATACTCACATACATAAAATAAATAAATCTTTAAAAAAATAAAAATAAACAAATAGACCATTGTTTGTTAAGACTGTTAGATCTGCGTGTAGTGACTAAAACATTTACTTGAAACCCAGGCAGCTAAGGATGATGATCTTGAGTTCAAGGCCAGCCTGTTTTAAAAACCAAAGACTTACCGGGCAGGGGTGGCGCACGCCTTTAATCCCAGCACTTGGAAGGCAGAGGCAGGTGGATTTCTGAGTTCAAGGCCAGCCTGGTCTACAAAGTGAGTTCCAGAACAGCCAGGGCTACACAGAGAAACCCTGTCTCAAAAAACCAAAAACAAACAAACAAACAAAAAAAAACCAACCAAAAACAACCAAACAAAAAAAACAAAGATTTAAGCAGAAATGTACTATTCTTTTGGAGATCTGGCTATATGTTAAGTTGTATGCCGTTGGTCTCAGCCCATATCGAGAATTGAGTAGAGAGAATTGGGAACAGCAACGACCAGGAGCCTGAGATTCTCAGGCAGAGACAGGCTAGTACATAAAACTAAGCCAGGAAAAACAGCAGGCCAGGAATAATGGTCTATGGGGTTGTAGCTAGGCCCACAACAGGCTGGCAAGGAGGTCTGACTTACTTTCAGAATGACAAGGTATGAAAGGGTTGAGAAAGCCCACTTTGATTTTCATGGTAGAGATAGTAAAGTTATACAAAAGTGGACAAAGGGTAGTGGACTGCATATGGAAATGCTAATTTAATGCTTAGGAAACTTAATGTGGGGTGTTTAATAAGACTGTTCCTCCATAGAGTTCAACTACTCTAGGATATTCATATAGAACTCAAAGGGGAATTTTACTGTGAAGGTAATACTTGACCCTAATTATGTATGTGTGTCTGTATGTGTGTGTGTGTATATACACATACACATATATACATATATAATTATGTATATCCTAGGAGCTTTTGGAACTGACTTGAGGAAGAGCCAAGTACTTCTTACCTGGGCTGCTAAAACTGCGGCCTAGTAGGAGCCATCTTCAACTCTAACTCTAGTTCAATTATGGAAGAACACAAAAGACCTGTGAAGGTTGTGACTGTCCTCTGAGTAAAACTACCATTATTTTGGGGAGTTCAGCTGTGCCCGTAGTAAAAAGATTATCCCAGCTGAGTTTCCTGACTCTGTATTCCCTCCTGAGAACTGCACCTGAGTGTTTAACTGCTCCTTACCATATGTTGTATTTGGAGAGGCTAGAGAGAGGGAAAAACTAGGGAAGGAGTGCCCTACCTATGCTGCAGGGTAGAGGCTTTCCAACTGTACCCACATTTTAATTACCCTCACAGCCATAGAACCCTAGTAAACTTATTAGTTTCCCAGAGTGAACTTAACGTTGTTTACATCTCCCTGTGAAGGAACTTTAGCAACAGGTCACCACGCAGTTTATTTTGGGAGCCAGGATCATGCCACTGTAAGGGCCGTGGGGAAGGAGTTAGAAACAGTGCATAGTTATACAAAAGTTGACAAAGGGTAGCGAATGGCACAGATTCTAAGAATTCTTACAAACTGGCTTGAGGACTCTACAATGGTTACCAGTTGTGGTCTGAATGAAAATGGCTCCTACACACTCACAAGGAGTGGCATTATTGGAGGTTGGGCCTTGTCTGAGGAATTCACAGTAGGTGGGCTTTGAGGTGTCAGCAGATTAAGCCCCGGTTTTGTATTTCTATGCTAATAATACTCTCCTGGGAGGGGCCTGCAGACCACTTAATCACTAATTTAGGTGCCTTGTGAACTTTCTCCCCACCTTAACCTTTCAAATAAAGGCTAGAGTCAATGAATGGGCAGGAGGAAGGTGGAGCTGAAAAGATTTTGTGGGAGAAAGGAGGGGGAGGGAGGAGAGGAGGCGGTGGAAGGAGAGTGGAGAGATGGCTTGGAAAACCACAAGTTCTATGGGATCTCATAGTTGGGAATAGAGTAGTGTAGTGGTTGATCTGCCCAATCTAGGCATGTAGCTTGTTTTCCTAATAATTGAGTTGTGATTTCTTTAACCGAGTCATTTGGGTTGGAGATTTACCAAAACATTAAGCCAGTGTTTTTTCTGCTACCAGCTGATCCAGATGCTGAACTCTCAGCTACCTTTCTAGCACCACAATAAAGACTAAACCTCTGAACTGTAAGCCGGCCCCAATTAAATGTTTTCCTTTATGAGAGTGGTGGTTGCTAGGCAGTGATGGTGCATGCCTTTAATTCCAGCACTTGAGAGGAAGAGGCAGGAGGATCTAGAGTGAGATCCAGGACAGCCAGGGCTAACAGAGACCCTGTCTTGGAAAAACAAACAAAAAAAGAAAAACTGAAAAAGAAAAATATGTGTACAATTTTATCTTTTTTGGAATTTGCCTAACTCTCTACATGCAAACACAAACATACATACACACACACACACACACACGTACATTGCTGTGGACATGGTGTCTCTTCACAGTTCCTTCATAACTTGCTTCTAATACTGCACAAGCTATCAGGTTTTTGAGTGCCTCAGGGACCTATATACTGAGCTTCACAAATTCTTCTCCTTTCTCATACTTAAATTGTGTGGCTTACTAATAACTTTTACCTGAAGTAGACCTATATAATTCATTGATCAAAAATAAAGGGTGAGTGAAAAAGAGAAAAGGTTGCTTGAGATATGAAAATCAACCCAGCAGAAACTAGTCAGCTTAGGAGCATCGTGCAGACAGGCTCTCAACATCCTCTTGCACATGCAAGTGTGCCCCTTCATGGTGACGGTGGATGCAGGCCAATGAAGAGAAATGGTTTCCATGCTACTTCTGCTGGTCTAATACAACAAGGTGTGTATCTTCTTATCCTACCTCAAACTTTGGAAGGGCACAATTATCTTTTAAAATGGTGCGAAACAACATGAGCTATAAAAGCTACTCCCAAATATGACAAAATGCTAGTACTAAAAAGGAAGCCCTCCCCAATGAATTATGAAAACCTTTACCAAAAATAGTT
The DNA here is from genome assembly GCF_947179515.1 of Apodemus sylvaticus. Classification (NCBI taxonomy): domain Eukaryota; kingdom Metazoa; phylum Chordata; class Mammalia; order Rodentia; family Muridae; genus Apodemus; species Apodemus sylvaticus. The sequence goes on from NC_067493.1 coordinate 58,940,283, forward strand.
TATTGCATAAAATGTAAGGAGTTCCCAAACATACTTACATTAAAAAAAGGCAAAACAATAACAGCAACAACATGCCTTTTAAAGTTACAGTTTGTTACCAGTGATGACAGTTTCCTGGGGAAAGCCCCAATGTGAAGACTCCCTTGTGAGATAACTTTTTATAAAAATGAGAAACTCAAAAACCACTGAAATTTTGGACCCCCTAAACTGGACATGGACCCAAAGATCCTGTCAGTACCTATGACCACTACAGAGTAGATTGAGCTAGAATTCCAAACTACTGAGCATGTTAGGATAAGACTCAGGATATCTCATGCCACAGTATTATTATTATCACTGGGATGCTCCAAGGCTCCAGGACTTTTAAAATATGATGGTCCCTTTCAAATCCAAAATCACCTACCAATTTTTATTTCAAAATATATGAAAAATATATATCATAGTGACCTATAAGACTCTGGCTTTTACAATATCCACATAATGGTAAAGTTTATTGTGAAATGGAGAAGAATTTAACCAAGCTTTCTGATATATACACTAAGACTACCTTCTGAGACAGCAGTCCTGCTCCCTGAAGTCCATGTAAAGTCAGCCTTACATCTTCTCAAAATCATTGCTTACTACAATGGTGTAAAAATCTAAAATCATGGCATCAATTGGATGTCTACCAGAAAAACAATGATTGAAATTTCATGGTAATTTTTTTAAACTTAAGAAAACCAACTAATAGTGCAAATCATGCAAGCCAAAGTGTCCAGTATAAGACATGGTACAGCATATATGATATATGCTCAAATCGTTCACAATGGTGTGAGCCTGCCTGAAAAAACAACCCTCCAGACCTGCCTGCAGGTTTTCATGAGCATATCTAAAGTTCCCAGTTTTGGCTGCAGAGGCAACAGTAATCAAGCTATATTCACTCAAGAATAAGCTCAAGGAGGTGAAGTACAATAGAATCCCTTAGATCCCTCTTAGGAAAGAAAAAAAACCAAACCAAACAAACAAAAAAGGAAACTTGAAAACTCAAATTCAAGGTGACTTAAAGAACCCTAAGAGAATGCCAGCTCCAATCTGAGAGTCCTCTGAGCCACAAATGTGAAAAAAGACACATTGGTGCACAAAGAGGGACAGAGAAAGAAGCCAAGACATGCCAGGCCTTTCATGGAGCCAAGAGGAACTTAGCCAAGAATCTACAAGGCAGACTACAAAGTTTAGGAGAAGAGCCATTTCTGAGGATATTAAGAGTGTACGTGCGTATGGGACAGCAAAGCAACCGAAGAAATGGGGGTTAACCCATGAAACCAACCTTCACTTGAATGAGTTCAGAATTAGCTTACTCTTTCCCAGACAACACAATCAACACAACTCACTTGAAGATCTCTTCACATAGAAGAAGGTTGCAGAATTAAGTCCAAACCAAGTACTATTTCTTGGGTTTGACATTAAAAATACAAAATAAATAAGAATGTAAATTATTATCTTTTTATAATTTCTAACTTAGAGATTGAAAAGGTATATTTATAATAAAGTTTTAAAATTTTTTAAAAGATAAACCCTGTACAAATGATTTATACATTTTGAAGTTCCAATACTTGCTAGAGAATATTTTTCAAACACTGACATTACTGTGGATAGTTCTACTTTAACCACATTAGCTAACCTTCTAATAGGATATTATAAGAGAACACAGATTAAAAATTCCAAACTGACTATCCACAACATAGACAAGAAACCCACTAAAAGACACCAACTAGCTGATCACTAATACTTAGAGCTTCCTTCTTCAGGTCTTTCTCTCTTTCCCTTCTAACAATATTTCATATCTTTTTTGTTGTTGTTCCAGCTTATATGTCTTTTTAAGTCATGGGTTTCATGTAACCCACTCTTGACTGGAACTTGCTATATAGCTGAAAACTAGTCTTAAACTGATCTTTTTCCTGAGTCTGCCTCCAAAATGCTGGAATTACAGTTATGAATCAAAAAACCCACTTTATTTTAAATTTTCTTCATGAGCATTCACAAAGATTAAAGACCTCAACTGTTCTAATTAGTCAGTATATAAAGCATTATTATGATTTGGGAAGCAGACAGCAATAAATCACACACTTAGTGCTGACTTTAAAAAAGCTTTTGTCTCTTGACTTGTCTTAGAAGACCAAAGCTGCCTACTACCCTCTTCCAGGTATTACTCTGACTTCTTGTGCCACAAGTATTCAGTAGATGTCCATGGTAGTTCCTGATGGCCGCACAGACATTCACAGTGCTTAATAAACTATCTTTGGGACACAGTGTATGCAGCCTATAACCCAAGACCAAGGCTGCCTCCTCTCCTACTCTTTTCCTCTACCAGTGTTCTCCAAATGTCAAGTTACTATGAGGAGACCTTGGAGGTCCTTTTGTCCCCTGCTAACTGCAAGGCCTGACTAGCTCTGCCCTGTTGGTAGGGCCAAAGTGAGTAAAACCATGTAAAGCCACAGAGTTGAGAGGTGTTATTAATTCATGGAGATGTTGGCAGAAAAGACTCTCAGAAATAAAAAGACTAAAACTAAAACAACTCTTTCTGTGCCAAGAGTATTTGGTTTTAGGATGCATAGAAAATAAGTTATATTTCTTTTTTTTTTGGATTTGTTTTTTTCGAGACAGGGTTTCTCTGTATAGCCCTGGCTATCCTGGAACTCACTCTGTAGACCAGGCTGGCCTTGAATTCAGAAATCCACCTGCCTCAGCCTCCCAGAGTGCTGGGATTACAGGCGTGCGCCACCACTGCCCGGCTAAGTTATATTTCTTAAAATACATTTTTAAACTGATATTCCTAAAGCTACATGTATAACTGTTTTCCATAGTAAAATTTCAAAAGGAAATCAGTAAGACAATTAGGTCCTTAAATAATATAGATATATGTTTTCAAAAGACTTAATATTCATATATACATCTTATTTAGGTAGGATAGTTTGAAAAGCAAATGAAATAAAAAGCAAAAGGTGTAAATAAAAACTCATTTATGTAGGAAAGTAAAGGTTTTATGTGTGTCCTTCTGCAAGTGACTGTTCAGATAGATTCACTCAGATTTCACCAGCAGTCCAAACTCTGATGTTTTTAAGATTTGGTCATTTCATGAGAAAAGCTAGTTGTGGTTTAAAATGACTGTTTTTAATCTTTGCTTCATCCATTTATTTATTTACTTGTTTGTTTATTTATTTACTTATTTATTATTTATGACAGTCTCTCTTTGTAGCCCTGGCTGTTCTGGAACTATTGATCTGTAGAACATGCTGGCCTCAAACTCCTAGAGATCATGCCTGCATCTGCCTCCTGGGTGCTGGGATTAAAAGTGTGTACCACTACCTCCCAGTTTTTTCTGTTGTTTTAATCCTTGATAAAAAAGTAAAGGAAAATTTAAATCTCATTTCTTAAAAAAAGGAAAAAACAACAACAAAAAGAAACGCCACCAGAGCATTCGATCAAATAAATAATATTGTTAAGAGTAGTTCTTCAACAGCCACAAATACTTGGTGATTAGGACAACAGTGGTCATTGGCCCAGACCTTCTCTGGGAACACTGTTTTGATTATGTAGTTTTGTATCTCCCCGGGGATGGGCATGCTCTGCTGGGGCAGCTTCCACCTGAGCCCAGGAGGACAGGGATTCATGCACAGTGATGGTATGCTCCTCCATCTGGCGCTGTAGACTGTCCATTTCCTGCCTGGAGAGATGAGAGAAGGCAGAAGAAGAAACCCTAAATCATACAAGGATCAGACAGAATCACCAGCCATAGCTCTAACAATCTACTACTTACTACTGGTCATATGTGTTTCTCTCAAAGACTAATAAATGTTATCACAGACCAGCAAAATCAGCTGGAATCTGTTGTTTGCTATTAACAAAATCTCCATCATTCAATTTTACTAATGAAGACTCAGGAGCCAGATGCTGGGGTAAAAGCCTGCTAGCTCAGAGAGGCAGAGAAAACTTCCAGCTGACTTTCCTTCTCAGCCAACAACCCAAAGGAAAAGGAAGCTCTTCTCCACCCAGTCTCAAAAACACCTCAAACTCAATGTTCTACCCTTTTACAGCCTATGATTTCTCTATTCTCCTGACTTCCTCTTATTCTCTATGTTTTTCCCTCTCAATGTTCACTCCCTGCCAACTGGTTGACTGCTCCTCCTCTAGACTTATGGTTGACTTTAATCCTGTTTACAATAAACAGAAATGTCTTGGATTAAAGGTGTATGCTAGGCTGAGACACATCATAACTAGAAACAGGTTTTTCCCCGTAAATAATACAATCATGGGGTTCCCAGCGTCATCAACTATTCTGCAACAGGAGCCAAAGAAGACAAAAGCTCTTGACATTTTTTTCCCCATGCTGGGCAGGAGCCAGCAAACAATCTGATATAGGTTTCTGTTTTCTGAGAGGTGCTTCCATCAGAAACGTGAGAAAGACACAGACCTGAAGGTCTGATGCTAATAAAGCTGCTGTCTATAAGCTGTCAATTGAGGGTATTGTCACATGTGACTTCCCCCAACAAGGTCACCTGCCTCTCAGGGTCCCATGTGCCATATATAGCCCATGATGCTGGTCTCTTCTGTCCTAAGCTAAGAGGCTCATCATATAGGACATAGGTAAGACACCTGACCGTTTAAGGGCCCTCCAAGATTCACTTAGCTATTTTCATCTTACAACATGGACCCCAGTAAAAATCCTTTATTTCACAAGAGCTTCAAAGACATAAGCAATGTACAAACACCAGAAGAGATGCCCCTAGGAAAAACATATCATGTCTAAATGCTGAACAAAATGGGGCATAGAAAACAGAGCATACTTGAGCTGCTGCAAACAGCTGTTGAGATTCTTGAGGGGCTCCTTGCTCACAGCAGGTGGGGGCCTCAGCAGCTCCTCTAGTAATGAGGCTGGGACAGGGCAGTCTGGTATCTTGATGGGTGTTGCAGGACTGGATGAGTTGGACTCACCTTTTGGCTCTTTCTTCTGTTTTTAAAAGCACATCATTAGCTCTTCATTCTCCACTGTGACAACTGACCCTCCCTGCATCCCCACTCTGAGAAGAGGACTGAACTGCCAGGTCTATGAAGACAGCCCAATAGTTAGTAGGTTAAGATATACTAGCTGGTCCAGTAATGCACTTAGTTAAGCACAAACTACTTGTGCATGACCCTAAGGAGAAATAACTGAACATGGTATTAGAGCTCTCTTATGGGAGTTTCCTCAGATATAAGCCTATACTTTGAGCTTCCCTAAGAAATAAGGCGATACTTACTTCGATTGTGCAAAAATTATCTGCCAGCTATTTCAACCCTCCATCAGGGCTGATACTAGCCTGATGCTCTCACCTGACCAATCTGAAGGCCCTGTGTCCCACAATGGCAGGACATCATGATTGTTCAGTAGTTTAAAATAGTACTACAGCAAGATGATATGTGTGTTCAAGAGGAGAAATAAATATTCTCTTGAACAAGGTAACAAAATAAAGTTGTTTGGCCACTGTCCAAGCAGAGTTCTTTATGATCTTTGTGCACAACATAGTTCAGTGTTGGTTAAATGTTTTGATCTGTGAATGACTAGAAAACCTGCCAATCTCCTGTCTTCTTGCCCCCACCTCCCACCCCCACCCCAGCCAAAATCTAAATAAGAAAGACAGTTAACTTGTAAGGGATGCAACCTAAATCCAACCTTGGCTGCACCACGGCGGAGGTCCAGCTTGAGCTGTTGGTTCTGCTGCAGCAGAGTCTTCATGTTGTTCTTCAGTTCAGACACTTTGGCTTGAAGCATAAACTTATCCTTCTGGGTCTCAGACAGATCTTCCTGTACCATTTCCAACTCAGACTTGATAGTCTATTTGAAAATGATATTTTTTAAAGCTAAAAGATCATAATGAGTGGCTCATGCCTATAATCCCAGGACTGGTGAGGCTCAGAAGGCAGAAGGATTAAGAGTTCAAGGCTGGCCCAACTTGAGAGTCATCCCTTGCACAAGAACCAATCCCTGATAATATTAATGATACTCTGTTCTGCTTACAGAAAGGAGCCTAGCATAACTGTCCTCTCAGAGACTCTACCAGCAGCTGACTGAAAAAGATGCAGAGATCACAGCCAAACATCAGATGGAGCTTGGGGAGTCTTATGAAAGAGTGGTGGGAAAGAGGGCCTCAAAGGGATATAACTCCACAGGAAGACCAAGAGTCAACTAACCTGGACCTTTGGGAGCTCCCAAAAAGTGAACCACCAACCAAAGAGCATATATGGGCTGGACCTAGGCCCCTCACATGTATGTAGCAGATGTGGACCTTGGTCTTCACACCAGTCTCCCAACAACTGGAGTGGGGGATGTTCTTGAATCTGTTGCCTGCCTATGGATCCTATTCCCCTAACTGGGCTGCCTTGTCTGGTCTGAGTGGGAGAGGACACGCCTAGTCCTGCAGTGACTTGAGGTGCCAGGGTGGGCTGATACTCAGGGGGGTCTTCCCCTTTCTCAGAGGAGAAGGGGAGGGAGGATGGGAGGAGGAACTGTGTGAGGGAGGGAACTGGGAGGAGGGGGAGGACTTTGATCAGGATGTTAATTATTGGGAAAAAAGAAATAGTTCAAGGCCACTTTTAATTACATATGACCAAATTGAGGTCATAAGAGCTGGGCTATATAAGAGCCTATCTAAAAATAAATATCTTAAAACACACTTTAAGATGTTAACTTGTATGTCAGTTTGGGAAATGTACTTTTTGCTAGGGATGAATTATTTTTTCATCTAAGCAGTTTCCTAGGTACTGGCAAACCACTGACTTTAAAAAATATTTATCCTATTTTTAATTATGTGCATCTGTGTCTGTGCATAGGTGTGTGCACATGAGCACAGGCACCTGTGGAGGCTGGAAGAGAGAGCTGGATTTTCTAGAGCTGGAGTTACATTTGGTTGTGAGCTGCCTTACTTACACTGGAAACTGAACTTGAGTTCTCTAGAAGAATAATGGGAGCTTTGAATTGCAGAGCCATCTCTCCAACTCCAACCCTTAACATTATTTTTAGAGTGACTGGTTGGCTGATTTATGTGTGAGTGCTTAGGTGTTTATGTGTAGCACAACATAAAAGAGCCCTCGGAGGCCAAAAGAGGGTGTTGACTCTCCAAGAGCTGCAACTATAGGAAGCTGTGAGCTACTATGTGAGTTCTGGGAACCGAACCCAGCTCCTTTGCAAGAGCAGTAAGTGCTCTTAATTGTCGAGTATCAATCCAGCACTCCTGCCAGTTAAGACAGAGCCTTTTCCAATAGCAATATCTGCATTGCCACAGTTAACCCCAAAGAATCTTTAAATTCCAAAGTCAGCTATTAGAATAAGTTAAATCATTCCTAAGAAACAATATAAACCAATCTCATAACTTGAGCCTTTTTTTTTTTTTTTTAAACAAGCAAGGAATATTAGCAAGTTATGTTTCTGGTCTTTTCCCTAAGTAGTTAAGACTATTCATTTGAGCCTTCATGGAGAAGTTGATCTTAAACTAAGCACACATTGCATATTGATACTACTTACTAGAGCTAAAAAAAAAAATGTATGTTTCTGGTACATACATTTCATATAGCTTAACAAAAGGAGAGTGCTTGAATTTGTCTCAGTTTGTCCTCCATCCAGCATGTAACCTAAACCAGGTAACCATGCTGAGCCTCATTCTAAAATGGGGACAATGTCTTCAGATCACTGGGGTGGGTGGGGTCAGGGAGCCCAGACAGTGATCCACTTCAATGAGTACTCTTGTTAACACTCAGCCTGGCTGGGACTGCTTCATTTCAACACAGAACCAGGACCCTGGACAGGGATAAGACCAACCTGAAGTGTCTGCTGTGTACCCTCTAGTTCTTTCTTGCCCTGTTGCTCTGTCAAGCCAAGCTGCTGCTTCAGGGACTGAATCTCTCGTTCTTTCTGATTCAATTCCCATTTGAGATCTTCCATCTAAAGAACAAAAGCACATGACTAATTTTAAAAAGCTATCTTATACTGTAAAAACAGTTCTAAGGAATGTCTATTCATCTTTTAGTATTACATTTAAAAAAGCATATACTTTCTGTCTGAGCAGTAGGAAAACAGGGGCCTACGTGTCACCTCTTGGCTCCCTGTCGGTTGCTGGCTCATCTGCTCATCTAGCTTCTTCTGTAGGAGCTGGAGCTGGGTTCTAGCTTCTGCCAGCTCAGTCTGGAATTGTGCTATTTCTTGAGAATGCTTTCCCTCCTGAATCCTGTCATTTAAGCAAGCAAGCAAACAAACAAGCAAACAGGTTAAAAATGAAATGACAAAATTCTCTCAATTTGTTCTCCAAGGTTGTCCATGGTGAGACTCCTTACCATTAGCTATAGATAGTGTGAAGTCTTTCCAATGCTCTACCCCTGCAAAGCCCTTTGTATTCTGTACACTCTAGTCACAAAAACTCAGATTAGTGTGCTGTCAGACACTTTCATAACACAAAGGCCTCTGAAGCTTTTTTTTTTTTTTTTTTTTTTGAGACAGGGTTTCTCTGTATAGACCTGGCTGTCCTGGAACTCACTCTGTAGACCAGGCTGGCCTGGAACTCAGAAATCCGCCTGCCTCTGCCTTTGTGCTGGGATTACAGGCGTGCGCCGCCACCACCGCCCGACTCCTCTGAAGCTTCTGCAGGTGTATGTGCAGCCTAGGTTTATCCTGTCCTTTTCCTCATGTCTAAGCTGATATTCTGTTGGTGTGATACTACAATGACTGTAAAAATATCCCTTGACTGAGGGTTCAAATGGGGATTCTTTATATTGGAGGAAGAAGTCAAGAAAGAGCTGGGTTACGGTTAAATTCAGGCTTCCTGAGAAAGGAGTCAGATAATTTGATTTGCCCCTAAAGTACTTAGCACCTTAGGATAAGACAGATGATCCTTGGTGTGAGATACAAAATGAATTAAAGATGAGAGAAAATCCCAATTGCTATGATGTGGTATATGGAAAATGACTGAGATCACCATGGCCAGTGCTGGGGTATGCTTGTGCAAGCATCAGGTACTCACTGCAGATCATCCACTTCAGCCTGCAGTGTCTGTACCAGGTGTTCTTTGGCTTGCAGTTCTTTCTTCACCTCACTCAGCTCCAAAGTAGCTGCCTTAAAGTGGCGGCGGTTGTGTCCAGCTTCTATCCTGGCAGCAGCCATCTAGAAGAAGGTGAAGAAGTTGACATTACTCACACACAAGTTGTACCATAATGAACACTACAGGTTTGATGGAATATCGAGTACCAGCACTAAAGCCCTTCTCAAACCTGTGTAGAACTGATATCATCTTGTGTCTTTTCCTCTCAAGACTAACTTACTGATAAAGATAAAGGTAACTGGCTCTATGTTTAGCATGCCCTAGACCAGTAACATATAGCTGACAGACAAAATTCATTCACAGTTTTCTTAGTTTAAATAGGTTTTATATTCCTCAACTATTAACTGTTTATTACTATTTAAGTTTATTCATAGTTCTCTCTGTAGACCAGACTGGCCTTAAATTTACAGAGATCCACCTGCCTCTGCCTCCTGAGTGCTGGGATTAAAGGAGTGCACCACCATTCCCAGCTATTCCTAATTCTTCTATTTCCATCTAGTTGTAATTAAGATTTAATTCTATTTACAATATAACTGGCCTTCTCTGAACATTTGGTGATTTTCAAAGTCAACAATAGATTCTCTCAAGATTTCCAAGCAAATTCTTAATGCATAAAAAAAATTCCATTTTCTTTTCTAACAATTAAGAAACATTAGAGAAATAATTACAGCTGGTATGTGTAATTGTGCTTAGCACTTTAGAAACCTAGGGTTCACTGTAAAGAAAAAAAAGAAGACATCATCAGTATCATCATTACTTACTCAATGTCCTCTATACTTGAATGGTCCTTCAAATTATACAGATTTTTTTTTTTTGTCAAGTTGTTTCCATTCAAAATGTCTGCTTTTAATATGAGAACCAATAGAGAAATTTACAGCGGGACAATGTGCAGAGAGCGAGAAATTTTGCAATGCTCAATCCTAAATCTTCATCAAATCCTTCCCTTCAGGGCTCAGGGAGATACATATTCAGAAAATGGGTAGAGAATCAGAGGGATGGATGATGTCTTCCAAACACACAGGATCAAAACATGTAAGAATGCAAAGAAAACTGTGACAGCACACACAGGGTCCAAACAATGGCAAGGGTAAGGGCACAGGAACTCCCAACCCAACCAAGAAACTATCTGCCAGTGATACCTACTTACAAAGAAAAAAACTAATGCTGGGCAGTGGTGGCACACACCTTTAATCCCAGCGCTTGAGGCAGAGAGGCAGAGAGGCAGAGAGGCAAAGGCAGTTTGAGCCCAGCCTGGTCTACAGAGTGAGTTCCAGGACACAGAGAAACCCTGTCTTGAAAGAAAAAAAAAAAAGAAAAGAAAAAGAAAAAATTAAGTTTATTCAATGGAATTTCACGGGGTATATTAACTACACCTCAGGCTTGGACCCATGTAGTTGGCCAACACAGAATGAACTCAATGGACTTTAAAAAAAAAAGGGTTATTTCTCTTGTTTGCCTGTTTTTAGAGAAAGGGTATAGAGTTGCAGGGGGTGTGTGGTGTGGTGGTAGGGGATGATCTGGGAGGAGTTAGGGAAGGAGAAAAGCATGATCAGAATAGATTGTATAAAACAAGTTTTAATAAAAGAAAAAAAAAAAAGACTGCTTCTTTTTTGTTTGTTTTTGAGACAGGGTTTCTCTGTGTAATCCTGGCTGTCCTAGAACTCACTCTGTAGACCAGGCTGGTCTCAAACTCAGAGATCTGCCTGCCTCTGCCTCTCAAGTGCTAGGAAAGACTGCTTCTAAAACAAGTAAAACTAACACACACACACACAAACCCCTTAAAACTTTCTCCAGCTAGGTATTAACATGCATACCCTTAATCCCAGCACTTGGGGGCAGATCTGTGTGTGCTTGAAGCCAGCCTGGTCTACACTGTAAATTCCAGGCCAGCCAAGGCTACATAGGGAGACCTTGTCTAAGAAAAGACAAACCCAAAAACAAACATCTTCTACAAATCCTCTTTTCCTTCTTAAGGTTTTAAAGCACATTATCAATGTCTTATAGGCTGGAGAGATGTATCAGTGATTAAAGTACTTGCCATCATAGCAAGGGGATCAGAATTCATATCACTAGTATCTACATAAAAACAAAGTGTGTATGGTAGGCCATCTGAAGGGACAGCATTAAAAGGCATAGAAAGATAGGATCCCTAAGGAGACTAGCCATCAGCAAACTTCAGATCTGATTAAAAAATCCTGTCTTGCCGGGGCTGTGGTGGTGCACACCTGTAATCCCAGCACTTGGGAGGCAGAGGCAGGCAGATTTCTGAGTTCAAGGCCAGCCTGGTCTACAGAGTGAGTTCCAGGACAGCCAAGGCTATACAGAGAAACCCTGTCTCTAAAAAACCAAATCCAAAAAAAAAAACAAAAACCAAAAAACAAAAAAAAGAAATCCTGTCTCAAAGGATAAAGTAGGAGATCAATCAAGGAAGATTCCTGATACTAGCCTACTAGTCACTGACACAGAAAAATAACTTGACTCAGAGCAGGGTCATGTTGACCATGTACCCTGTTATGTTCTCGTGTTGAGGTTTGTTACTCTTAAAAAATTCTCCTGGGATGGAGAGATGGCTCAGCGGTTAAGAGCACTGATTGTTCTTCCAGAGGTCCTGAGTTCAATTCCCAGCAATCACATGGTGGCTCACAACCATCTGTAATGGGGTCTAATGTCACTTTCTGGTGTGTCTGAAGACAGCAACAGTGTACTTACAAACATGAAATAAATAAATCTTATTATTTTTTTTTTTAAAAAGGAAACTCTCCAGCTGCAGCCTTCCCTCGGGACCAAGCAAGAGAAGGGTTAGCTTGAACTATTATGTCTCAATTACTAAGGAAACATGGAGCTCATTGTAGTTTTTGCTGTTTTAGTATTTAAAAGCTGACATTGAGAAATGTTCAGCACACAGCTTTCAGCTTCCTGAGTCTGATATATCTGTTGCCCTGTTTGATCAGTCAAGTCTTTAGGAATGTGTTCAATAAACCATCCCTGTCTGACTGTATCGGTGTTTGTGTGGTGTGTGGGAGAGCTCCTGAAACCCAACATCAAAAGTTGTTCCTATATTTCCACATGTATGCCATGACTCACACACATCACGTACATATATATACCTGATAAATTAAAAAAATGTTTTAAGTTCCAATTATATTTTACTCTCTTGGGTGGGCACTGAGGCACACACCTGTAATCCCCAGTACTTGGGAGGTAGAAGAGGATATCCTGAGTTCATGGTTTACAGGCACAATGGCACACATCTTTAATCCTACATTCGGGAAGCAGAGGCATGTGGAGATAGAGGCCAGCCTGGTCCATGTAGCCAGTGTTAGGCCAGCTAGGGCTACATCATGAGACCCTATCTCAAAAATACAACAGTAAAAATAAAAAGTTCAAGGTTATCCTCAGGCACACAGCAAGTTCAAAGACATTTTGTGCTACAAGAGACCCTGTCTAAGAAAAAGGAAAAATGTTATGGGTATATAAGTGACAGAATGTTATACACACACAGCAGTGGCTGAGTGTCTGCTTTGTGCCAAGAGGTATGTCAGGAGAAAGCTCACATTCTAAAAGAGAAGGGGGCATAAAAAAAGTGGTGGTACAAGGCTTGGGGAGTAGAGGCAGGTGGATCTCTCTGAGTTGAAGTCAGTCTGGTCTACAGAACAAGTTCCAGGACAGCCAGGGCTACACAGAGAAACCCTGTCTCAGGAAGAAAAACCAAACCAAACCAAACCAAGAACAGAGCATGGGATGGAATGCACATTAGCCACCACAGGACTTTGCTGTTAGGACTTACATGATGGATCAGTAAGACAGGACTGTGGGAAGGAGCCAGCCACAAAGACAGTTCTATGGGCTTTAAGGCTGTATGCAGCCATCATTCTTGACTGTTTTTAAACAAGGTCTTGCTATAGAACTAAGGCTGGCCTCAAATTCACTATATACAGCTCGAGTTGGCTTTGAAGACAGAATCCTCCTACCTCAGTCTTTTAAATGCTGGGAGTGTGCACAAACAGGAAGTGTGGTTTTTAAACTTTACATGGATGTCTTTTCCTAGCAAAGACTAATGTGTGTATGTATGGGTGGCTCAGTCAATTCTTCCCAACCTACATTGCTAAAGTTGTTTACTATGATGTCATTTTCTACAAAGAAACAATGCCATGTTCTCTGCAGTCTGTGTTATAACTACCCAGTCCTTAGAAACAAAATTATCATGTGAAGGGCTACACCTCTTGGAAGGCCCGATAAATTTGAAGCTGGCCACATACCTGTTCCTTTAGGCTGTTCACTTCCATCTTTTCTTTCTCTAATGAGACTTGTAAGGCTTGGACAAGTTGCTTCATCTGGCGATCCTCCTCCTCTTTGCGCTGTAAAACTGCCTGTACCTATATCACATTAGGAAAGGATGAATAAGGAGCAGTATCAATTCTAAGCAACTATACAACCTGCAATACGATCTGAGATCCTCTACAGTCGGCCATCATGTGGAACCCAGTAGGATGGTATACATAATGATGGCATCTCAGGAAAGGAACAAGGTAGGGAAGATGAGAAACCCCACTCTGGGCTAGAGATGTAGCTCAGTTGGTAGACTGCTTGCCTAGTAGGCATGAAGCCCTGGATTCAATTCCCAGCACTTACGCATAAAACCAAACAGGCACAGCTATAATCCTAGGACTCAAGGGCAGAAGAATTAGAAGTTTAAGGTCATCATCCTTAGCTACCTAGTGAGTTTAAGGCCAGCCTAGATATATGATCCCCACCTCAGAGAGAGATTGGGATGGGGGTGGGGGTTAGGGGAGAGGGAGAGAGATCAATCAGTGCAGAAGTCTGACCTCACAGGAGTGTGTCACATGGCTGTGTTCAAGAGCACAGCTGTGAACCCAAAAGAAAGATGCAAATGTATCATAAGAAATGTTTACAAGGAAGACAGCCCAGCAAGAACAGGAGTGATAGAAACTGCAGCAAAATGTTAATTAACTAAACTCTTCTAGTAACGACATATTTTAAGGCTTGTGTGTGTGTGACATGGCTGTACTGGCTGGTTTGTGTCAATTTGACAAAAGCTAGAGTCATCAGAGAGGAAGGAACCTCAGTTGAGAAAATGTCTCCATGAGATCTAGCAGTAAGGCATTTTCTCAATTGGTGATCAATGGGGGGAGCATTGTGGGTGGTGCCATCCCTGGACTAGTGGTCCTGTGTTCTATAAGAAAGCAGAATGATAAAGCTAGAGGAAGCCAGATAGTAAACAGTACCTCTTTATGATCTCTGCATCAGCTCCTGCTTCCAGGTTCCTACCCTGCTTAAGTTCCTGTCTTGACTTCCTTCAGTGATGAACAACAATGCACCAACTGTCTCCTCAGTCTGGGAGCCCAATTCACTTTCAACTATCTCTTATTTTTGCTTTTTGAAATCTTTTCTTTAGCCCTACTCAACTTTCTTTCTTCTCTGACCCTACGCTTCTGTCTCCTATACTCTACTGCTCCTCCCCAATCCTACTGCTCTCTTCAACTCCTTTCTCCTTACACTCACTCACTCTCTCCTCTCCTCCCTCCTCCTCCTTCTTCTTCTTCTCTCTCTCTCTCTCTCTCTCTCTCTCTCTCTCTCTCTCTCTCTCTCTCTCTCTCTCTCTCTCTCTCTCTCTGCCTCTACTGGCTTTTATATCCACTCCAGTTCCCAGACTTACAAGAACCAACTGTACCCTAAGACAGTAGTTGGGTACTACTGTGACAGACTTGACCATGATGTGGGGAAAACTGTGAAAGGGCCTTGGAACTTTGAGCTAGAAGAACCCCTGAGAACTCAGTAGGATGTTCTTTTGGAGCCTGGAAGGTTAAGAATGCTGGGACCAGTGCAGAGATGGAGGCCTCGCTTGTGATGTTTCACAGGCAAGTTTAGAAACTCCAATAGGGCTATTTGCTACTTTGAATTAAGATTCTGTCATTCTGGTCTGCAGGGGCTTAAGAGTCAGGTGTGATGAGGATTAACAAGAGACCACTGAAATGAAAACATGGCATTCCTGGGACAATTGATGCTGGTTAGCTGGAGCTAAGAAATTAATGGTGATTGAGAAGAGACCAGCATCGTTAAGGTGAAATCTAGGAAGTTTCCTGAGAACACAGAAAAGCTATGTTCCAGAACTGGCCAAATTTGTATCTTGTGCTGGCAGTTGAACTTGGTACTTTATCTATCACTCAGGTGGTACTCGCTTTGAAGGGATGAAGGGGTCATGGAGAGCAGCTGAGGATTGGCACTGTGAGAGACCATTAGTGAAGATGTAGCCTCAGTGACCCCTAACTGACATTCTGAAACTTCCCCTGAACTGTTTAGCGACCTCCAAAGCACTGTAGAACCTAAGGAGCTAAGAACAGAATCTACAGTAAGATGCCAAGTTGGAATTCAAATTCTAGCTTTAAATCCTATCATGACTTCAGGCAAGTGTCTTTTGTTCAGGTTCCTGTCTAGAACTAGAGGACAGTCTGACCTGTCCCACTAGGAGCCTACTACACAAAAAGGTCTAATGAACTTGGTACAATGAGCCCAGGCTCTTACAGCTGGGGATCCGAGTTTACTCAATGGCTAGGTTTCTCTGTGGTGTGGTTCCCCTGAAAGTGGCTATGACTCAGTATGATGAGACACTGGTAATTAGTATGTTCCACATGACTCTCATGCAGCACCTGGAGATTCAGCTGTACCAGGTCAGCTTCCCTCTTGGCTAGAGCAGTCTCCAGAATGCTGTTGTGCTCCCGCAGAGCTGCATTAGATTGTCCAAGGCCGGTGAGCTTTCCTCGTTCATGTTCTAACTCCAGAGCTAGTTTCTTATTTGACTCTTCAAGACGTTTTATCTTCTTTCTGAAGCCTCTGGATTCTTGAAGCTGAAACATATTGGTACATTTAAAATTTCATGCTCTGGGCAGGTGTGGTGATCCATGGCCATAACCCTAGTACTTGAGAGGCAGAGTCAGAAGATCAACTCAAGGCCACCTTGGATATAGGAGACCCTGGATCGAAAGCAACACCTCCCCACATACAAAAATTATATTCTGCTAGACAGACTACTCAACTGAAAATACTCAGCTGGAAAAGGTAAGCACTGTCCACCAAGAGCTAAGAGTAAAGCACAAACTGTCCCTGACTTATGATCTGAGAGTCTGTGACTCTTTTGGGTTCACAGGTTTCCTAGAAACCAGTCCAGAAATGCTCCCCGGGGCCTCAGATAAGCTGCTCCCAAACAAGCATGGAGCTGATCTGATCTCAGCAATAGCCACTTGAGGATAGGAGAGAGATTGCTAGACAAAACATGCATCTCTAAATGTTATGTAAGGTTCCTAAAGGCCCTGATGTAGCAACGTGGTAGGCAGTGGGTTTGCCCAGGGGCTGGAGACAGAACCGTAGTGACGGTGCTGAAACACTGCTTGAACAGAGCCAATAAAATGAGTTGTCAGTTCTTTGGAAGATTTAATTTGGGTTTGTTAATTAAGCTTTCTAACTGGGAAAAGAACAGGATTATCTAACCTTTAAACACTGAATTAATGACAATTCTGTTATCTACAAATCTGTTAGGATGGATTTACAACTATCCTGGGACTCATGTAGCATATAGGCTAGACACACCTGCCTCCAAATGTTTCAGAAGTCTCAGCCATGTGGTAACTGTAAAAGTGGTTAACTATTGACATCCCCCCTAGATTACTGGCAACAATGTGGTCCACCAACAGTTACAAGGGGATCCAGGAGAAAGGCACAACCACTCTGTGCTTAGCAATGCAGGTATTACCTCATCTTCTAGCTCCAGCACCTTCTCCCGGGACTCTTCCAGCTCCTGGCTAGTCATTGTGATCACCTCTTGTAACTCCTTCTCCAACAGTATCTTGCTTTGACCAACATTCTGCAGTTCCACCTCCAGAGCATGAATCTTCTCCTAAAAGCCAAAATGGGAGACATATTTAATCACTAGCCTTTTCTTCCTTCAACTCTCATGGACACTTACCTGATCACATTCTACATTTTGTTGTTTTAAAATTTTTATTCCATATTATTCATTTACTGTATGTGTACATGCATGTGTGTGGGTATTCTTGTGTGCATATTCAAAGGACAATTTCTGGGTGTCAGGTCTCTTCCTGACTACTACAATGTGACTGGGGATCAAACTCAAGTCATCAGGCATGGTGGAAGGGGCCTATACCCATCGAGCCATTCAGCTAGTCCAGTTGTTTTGATTTCTGAAACAGATCCTCCTACTAAACATTGTAGGATGGCTCTGAAGAAGTGAACTTCTCCCCTCAGCCTCACAAGTGATGGGATTACATTACTAAACCCAACTCATAAGGCTTTATTCTTTTGTTTGATACAGGTCTTATGTAGCTCATGCTGGCTTCGAACTTGCCATACAGCCAAGATTAACCTTGAAATCCCGATTGTCCTGCTTCAGCCCACTGTGAGTTCAAGGCCAGCTTGGTGTACAAAGCAAGTTCAAGAACAGCCAGGGCTATTACACAGAAAAATCATGTCTTGGAAAACAAAAAACACAACCAAAGAAAATCAAGAGTCCTAAGGACTTTCAGGGAGAAATGTGTTTACCTACATGTAGAACAGGGTCACTGCTGCCACCTGTGCTCTGAGCTCTGAGCTGGTTCAGCTCCGCATCTGTGGCCTCCTTAGTGGCCAGAGCCTCCTGCAGGCGACGGCTGAGAATGCTCACAGCATTCTCATAAGCCTTGTGCTTCGTCTTCATCTCCTTCTGGGCACTGGTCAGATCTGAGCCCAGCCTCTTCATCTTCTGCTTCTGTTCTGTGATGGCCCTGAGACAATGAGAAAGCTGTGTTAACCTTCAGTGCAACCAACCAGCTTCCTGCCCTGAAACTCCAAGGGGATAGGGTGTTTGTTTGTTTTGCTTTTTTGAGACAAGAGTTTGTCTGTGTAGCCCTGTCTGTCCTGGAACTTGCTCTGTATACCAGGCTGGCTTTAAACTCAAGAAATGTGCCTGCCACCACCCCAGGCTTAGGGTACTGGCTCTTGAGAGGCCACTTTAGCTTAACAGCATTCCACCACTTTTGTGTTCTCCAAACCTGGCTGACCCTCAGGAGAACTTGGTCAAGTGTGTTTTTGTTTTGGTTACTAAAAGAGAAAAGCTATCTGACAGGAATCCATGCTAGAGAGATAGAAACAGTATACATCTACTAAGTTGAATTCACCATCATCAAGATCAGCCCTCTTCTCTGCACAATTTAAAAGTGATTTTGTGATGGGTACCATGGTATACACCTGTAATTCCAGCATCTGAGAGGCTGAGGCAGGAAGATAGCTGGACACAGAACAGCTGGGCTACAGGGAGAGACCTTTACTCAACAAAACAAAATGATCTTGTGAGGGCAGAGAAACAGCACACTTCAACCAAAAAATATCCCCAACATTCTTCTTGAGGGTCAAAAACAAACTCTCAGCAGATTTTGAAGATATTACTAGCTGATAAGATATACGCACTAAAGAATACACACCATGGAGTAAAAAGGTCCCCGAGAGGTTGAGAGTCAGAGCTCATACTGTAATCCCAGCATTTGAGAAGGTGAAGTAGAAATATCACAAGTTTAAGATCAGTCTTGGCTATAAAGAGAGAGAGTCTCAAAAACCAAAAATGCAAAGATAGCTGGATGTCAATGAGTTCTAGGCCAGGTAAGGCTACACAGTGCTACTCTGTCTAGAAAAATAAAATAAAAATAAATAGACCAAAAGGATATTTGCATATGTGTACATATGCATATATGAATAATTGCTGATAAGAGCTATGTGTTTCTATTTGTGACAGATGTGTCTCAGTGCCAACCCTAGTGAGAGAGCAGGGATGACAGGACACTGACACCATTGTGTGGCATAAAAAGTCAAATTAAATAAAAGGAGATTTTAGGACTAGGGCATGTAGCTTCATGGTAGAGATTCTATTTAGTATACTCAACACCCTGGCTTTCATCTCCAGCTTTGAGGCAGGTGGGTAGTGCTTTTGTAAAGGATGCTTGAGGAAATCAACTTATAAATTCAGATAAATAAGAGGTAACTGCTAAATCATGAAGGAACGTTAGAACCATGCTCCAGGCTACCTTTTCACGAGCTCAAGTTTAGTAAGGGTATGTTAGGAACACAGCAACATGGAGGACTATCCAAACTAATCCCTCTCCTACCAGAGCTGGTGCCCTCCATAAGCAGGTATATGCTGCTCAGACTTACTTCTTGGCCTCTTGTTGCAGTTCTTCTATTTGTTTCTTTAGTGTCTCATTGGCCTCAGTAAGGGCTATCATCTGCTCTTTGTCAAACTTCAGAGACTTTAAAAAGAACAACAAAAAACGTGCAGTAAGTAAAAGGCCACCTACTCCAGATATCTGTCACTGATGACAACACTTCCTAGCGAGCGAATGTATTTCTGGGGATTGGAGAGAACTGGCTGATCTCCCTAGAGGATTCAATTTCAATTCCCAAAACCCACATAACAGTTCATAATCATCTTTAATTCCAGTTCTAAGCAATTCAATATCCTCTTTTAGCTTCTATGGGTAGCACATAAATGGTGAAGAGATAGACATACAGCCAAAACATCCGTATACATAAAGCAAAACAAAACAACCACAAGAAGTTTCTGGCCACTATGTCCAGACCATTAAATGTCTTCTTAAGCTTATGTCCTCGCAAGAAAGATAAGTTCAAGCTAGCCGGTGCCTTATCTGATGCCTCATGAAAGGAACAAGGAGGGGCCACGACCTCTCAGGGACTTTCAGCATGTCAAGTGTTTTCTGTTCTAGCATCCTGCATATCACTTCTCCAAATTTCTCATCCCAGGAAGCGTTCCTTATTTGGGACTGAAATCTCTATCTCTAACCTTAAGTCATTTCTTACCCCCTTGTCTGATCACCGAGCCAGTCAGTCACTGCACTCATTAAAACAGCTAGACGCCAGGGCAGTAGAGCTGTCCAGGGGGAATGGGTAGGTAGCTACACGATCCTCCCAGTAACTACATTCTGCCTAAGCCCAGGCTATTTGCAGAGCACTCACTCTCTCCTTTCTGTCTGGTACCAACTCTGTGGACTTCTGGGCTCAAGACACTAGCTCCCCAGACCCTGTATCACATGGCATGTCCTGATGCTCACTCTTTTTTGTTTCTTTGATGTGGCATCACAGGATGGATTTATCTGAATATTAGTTTCAAGAAGACCTTGTATCTAGATGTTTTAAAAGTCTTTCTTGGCCAATGCTCCCTGTTCCATCCTGTACACAGTAAGCCCCCAGCACACTTGGCTGAACCTTCACAACTCAAAAGGATGCATGCATTGCATTCCACCTGCAGGTGAATCTCCATTTCATCTCGTTCTTTCTGCACTGACTGAAGATGCCCCTCAAGCTCTGCCATCTGCTGGTGAACCAGAGACATGTCCTTCTGCAGTCGTGAGTGCTCGACTTCCACAGTCTTCTTCTCCCCATGCAGCTTCATCAGCTCCTGCCTCAGTTCCTTCATCTCTGAGTCCAGCCGTTTTTTGGTGGCTTTCAGCTCATTAATGAGTTGGTCTTTGGAAGTAGCATCTCGACGGTATGCCTCTACCATCACCTTCAGGACACAAATAATAAGCCAATAACAGTCAGTACCTTACTCATGGAATAAGGCTGCCTTATAAAAATCTTATAAAAATGTTTACCAACAATTCAAGGTATAACTGTCTTCCTACCCACATTGTAGGAACCGAGGGCTTAGAGAATTAGAGGAAAATGCTTTAACCACTAAACTAAATCTCTATCCCTAGGGTATAACTTTTTATATAAAACAATACAGTTAATGAAACCTGATACTACCCTTGAGAAACACCAATGATGAAAGCATGTCTGGATTTCTGTCACACAGTGTGACTACAAATGACCCCAAATCTGAACATTGCATGAAGCATCCCATTATCTTCCTGGGATCCTCATGTCTTCTTGGTGATCTTACAAGGACTTATCGCCCTTTGATTGGGGTTCTTGGATTCTGAAAGTTAATACTTTGTGTATCCCAGTAATAAAACGAAACAGTATTTATAAACAAGCTTTGGAGGATCTTCCTCTCTTAGAACAAAACAGCCAACTGATGGCTGGCAACAAAGTAAGGAATTAGAGTCATTCATCCACCAGGAGACAAGGTCATGGACCTCTTTGGTACAAACTACACTTGTTTTAATGTTGGATTATAGTGTAAGCACACACAACCAGTACACACTGACAAAAAAAATACACACAGCTCTTGGGAGTGATGAGGGCATCCTCATAAGACCATATCATACCACATGGTAGGTATGATATTCAGTCTTTGAGGATCATAGATCCTTCCTCAGGAGAGGAAGGGCATGATACCTCACTGCCTTCTATGTGGTGAGTGATAACTTAGAATAAGTATGCCTTTAAAAAGGATAAGAAAGACCCAGATGCTTCCTTCTTTCTGATTTTGTTATACTGCAACAGACTACCCAGCAGTATGCCCAACACTTGTTTCCTAAGTCTTACCTTTTGCTGAAGAAACTGCTCCTTTACTTTCTGCATCTGTTTTCTCAATGTGGCTGTCTCTTGCTGCAAGTGCTCCACCTACAGGAGAGGTTTGTAGAAGAATGGGTTGAAGTGGAAGCCAAAGGACCTTTGATGAAGGAGAGAGAGCATTGGTTTGGTTTGCTTCACCTTGCTATTTTTTGCTAATGACACCCATGTATTGGTTTGCTTTACATAGCGTTGTTGAGCTCAACTTGTGGGAATGCTGCCATTGAGAGAAGCTTGCCCCAAAACGGCTCATGAGGGTTCCTATGGCAGTTTGCCACTCCCAAGACTGGTTGGCCTGAGGCTCTTTCAGGCCAGTCCATGGTTCCTTCAGGATTGAAGGACAGCTGCTGGTTTATGCCTGGTGCGGGCCTGCCAAAAGAACTGGTCTGTAGCTGCCAGTTCATGTGTGGTTTGCCTGCCTAGAGGACTGGTCTGCAGCTGCTGAGTTGTATTTGGTGTTTGCTACAGGATTGAACTGATGATAAAGAAGATTGAGCTGGCCCCCCAAAAAACAACTGCTGAACAGGTCCATTTCCCCCATATCCTAATAACTATTCTCTTCCACTACCTCTGATGGGTGGTGGGATAGATGAGAGGTTGAACCCTTATTAAAAGTAGGTTGCAAAAAATTTATACCTACAGTGGGTAGCCCGACAGTTCTAGGTCTGTGCCCACTGGTATTTGTTAAGAGCCAGCGCCATCCAGAGCACAGAAGGTGCTGATAGCTCAAAGGCTGCTGAGGGAGAACACATGACCAGCATCCTTCTTCCTTGCCACTTAAAAGTACAAAGACAAGGTCAAGGGTAGTGGAGTGAAAGAAAGGATAAGGCAGGGGATGCTCTAGAGTAGACAGACGCAAGCCCTTCCTGGAATAGCCAGAGAGGAAATCTGTTTTGTGGGCAACACATCTACCTACAGCTTCTTAGCTCTCTCTGTTCTTATATTAGGAAAGCATCCAGACACTATATAAAGGAATGAATGGGGTTCTGATACAATGAATCTCAGCTTACAACACCCCACATCTTGTGACTTAACCCATACCAGAGATCAGACCAGACATACTATCTGGAAGCTTGTAGAAACTGACATCTCAGACCCCAGACCACCTCAGCTCTGCACATGAAGAGCCCCAAGGACTCAGGAATACATGATGTATATGAAGGCTACAGAAAAGAAGCTTGTTGCTGCTTTGTTATTGTGTATGAGAGAAAGAAAGATGGAGGGATTCTGGGAATTGAACCCTGGTACATATGAGGCAAGTGTGCTACCACTATGTCACACCCCACACCCAATAAAAAATGCTTTTGAACAACCCACACACACTCTATCTGGACTCGTACAACATTCTGCATAACACATGCCCATGATATATGATAGAGATAATCAGATACATTACATTAATTTAATTATTACATTCTGAAGTGGCAATGAAATCATGCTCACCTGACAGCAGTTAGGAGCATCGTCTGAGATGTAAGGCAGTTGGAGCACCAATCTGCACACAATGCCTCAGAGATGGGAAGACTTTGTTGAGTACTAAGATTTTCTATATTCAAATTATTTCTCTTCAAAGACCAAAACATGTTCTACACAAGTCCAGTGATAACTTGACACAGAAAGAAAACCAGCAGCCATTTTCCCTATAATCTGGAGACTGTTCTCAGATTCTCCTTCAGGAATCTTGACAAGGGATTAAGGCTCTGGCTCTTCTAGACATGTGTTCCATTTCCTCCTGCACACCAGAAGGTCACCTTTGTCACCTGAACACCAGGCCATATCACAATTCCACCATAGAAATTAAAGGATGAATTAAGCAAAGGGGGAAACTGAGGTCAGAAAACCCCAGAGCCTTATCTGGACAGCACTTTCTTAGAGGCCCTTAGAACATATGCCCATCCTAACCAGCCAGGTGGGACAGGCAACACCTGGCCAGGGCTGAGGTTGAAAGACTGATTTTCCTGTAAGGATGCCTATATGTCTCATCCTCTCAAGTCGGGAAAGACGAGTTCAGAGTTCCAGACAACATGCAGGAGAAACTTATCCCACTATGCTGTTCCATTTTTAAGGAAATCATAATACAGCACAGTAAAATCTCAATATGAAAAATACTCGGGGGTTGGAGAGATGGCTCAGCGGTTAAGAGCGTTGACTACTCTTCCGAAGGTCCTGAGTTCAAATCCCAGCAACCACATGGTGGCTCACAACCATCTGTAATGAGAGCTGACTCCCTCTTCTGGAGTGTCTGAAGACAACTACAGTGTACTTACATTAAATAGATAGATAGATAGATAGATAGATAGATAGATAAAGAAAAATACTGTCCAGTGTCAGCTGAGGTCCCTCTTACACTAATAGAGAACTCTGACAATTCCCCCTAAATTAATGTCTCCAAGAGAAACAGGCCATGATCTCTAATCCTTTGTCCTGATAAGGCAGGATATTTGGTCAGAATCATTCCAAGACTAGTTCCACTTCCTGAGCATCTATCTTTACTAAGTATTTTTTATAGATCCATTTGTTTCTAGCAGCACCATACCATCAGCACGATGGTGTTTCCCATATGTAGCTAGCTTTCTGGGCTGTGCTTTTATATACCAGGGCATTGTGTGTTAACAGGAGGAATCTACTATAAGTGATCTATCCCACTCTGAACACCATATCACATCGTGACTGGGTTGCCACATGCAGGGGAAAAAAAAAAAAGCAAAGCCAAGTATATTACAACTTTCCCTCTAGCTGAAAGCTGTAACACCACCAACAAAAACTGTCTTTCAGTTTTTGTACGAGTGCACGCAGACAGACACACACACATACACACACACACACACACAACCTGTTTTACATACACACACACACACAACTACCTGTTTTACATACACACAGACACACACACACATACACCACCTGTTTTCCCAATATATGGTTCCTCCACACCCAGAGGCTGATGGAGAAAAAGGGTACAACAAGAACTACCAGTTTCCTGCTTAAGAACACTTCTGCCAAACAGTCACATTTGCAACAGAACACATCCCAGAAAAGAATCAATGGATGGCCCTTCAGGAAACATCTAAGTTACTGTTACCTGGTTGGACTTGACAGCTAAATCTTGTCTCAATTGTTCCAAAACTCCTGATGTCTCCTCAGTATCTTCTTCCAAACGCCTCGCTCCTCTGTCCAGTTCTTCCTTGTCACTCCTAGCCGACTGCAGAGCCACTTCCAAGACAATCTTCTCATTCTGCAAGAAGTGAATTGCATCCTCCCTGGAGTCAGCCTCTCTCTGCAGCTCCTCCAGCCTTGCCTGTAGCTCATCATAACGTGTATGCAGGTCATCGAGGGTCTGCCCTTTGGCCTGTAGCGCCTCCTGCGTAGATGTAAGCTGCTTTATCACATCCAGGTGCTCCTGCTGAAGTGCTGCAAGCTGCTCATCTCGCTGAGACAATGTCAGCTTCACCTGGAAATAAGTAATAAACTTAACATGCTGCCTTCTACCCTGGTACAAGAATTTATATATTTTTGATGTTTAGAATTTAAGTAACTTTGATGAATCATTGAAGGGTCTTTTTTATATAAAATTTTAGAGTAGAAGAACATGAATACAAAGAAGCAAACCTGTGATCAGGCTGGCAACAGAACAGTCAATAGTGACCATCAAATATATTCAACAGATAGCCCAAAACAAACATGAACTAGCAATACAGTCTAATGTCAGAGATCACAGAGCATGTATGAATGGCACTTGGACATGCATACCAGGCAAGGCCCGTATCCACAGAAATCTCTGTGACGCTGGGGTCTAGAGAACACCACTACTTGCCTGTTCCAATTGTTGTTCCAGGGATGCTGCTGCATCTGCCACTTTCTGTAACTGCTCCCGTTCACCTTCAAATTCTTCCAGCCTCCTTTGGAGGTCCTCTTCTACCATTGTCTTTGCCTCCCGAATCTGTACAAATGCTGCCTCCTGATCCAACATGTCAGCCTGAATAAGAAAACAGTATTTCTTTTAAAGATCTATTTTATGTGTGTGTATTTACTGCCTATGTGTATGGGTAGGTACCACATGCATGCTTAGTGGCCTGGTGAGGCCAGAAGAGGGTGTTGGATCTCCTGGAACTGGAGTTAAGAGGATTGTGAGCAGGCTGGAGAGATGGCTCAGCAGTTAAGAGCATGACTGCTCTTCCAGAGGTCATAAGTTCAAATCCCAGCAACTACATGGTGGCTCACAGCCATCCGTAACCAGATCTGATGCCCTCTTCTGGAGTGTCTGAAGACAGCTACCGCATACTCACAATAAATAAATAAGGAAGGAAGGAAGGAAGGAAGGAAGGAAGGAAGGGAGGGAGGGAGGGTTGTAAACTGCATATGGGTGCTGGAAATTCAACTTGGGTCCTTTAAAAGAACAGCAATTGCTCCTAATCACTGAGACATCTCTTCAGCCCTATTTCTTAAAAAGCAGAAAAACTTGATCATCAATAACAAACTTCAAGTCTCATCCTTTACAGAGAAACCCACTGCTATGTAAGCAAGTTCATACTCATATTTCCATCCCGTCTATGAACTGCAACCTGACAGGCTCAGAGTCAGTGGGTGGTACCTATGGACTTACATACAGGCATGGCCAGGCTACTCAGGAGTTTTATCCCAGTTGACCTAGGCTCATCCCAAGAGAAGACCAGCCAAACAACCCTCCTAGCTACTTAAAAAGCTGAGGTAGAGGGAGGAACACTTGAGAAAATTGAGCTGTAAATATAGTTCACAAAAAGTGCTTTTGCCTGACATGCAGGAAGGCCTAGGAAGTACTATATAAAATTACATATGGTGATACATACTTGGGATAGCACCAGGTGTATACCATGGTGATACATACTTGGGATAGCACTGGGTATATACCATCACATCCAACTTTGGTACATTTCTTACAGGAGATATGTTATATATCAAAACTGTTTTTAGTTCTTAGCAGAGCCTTTATTCATTATAGCTCTCAACATAATTCTCTTCCATTATCTGAGCTAAATGGTTGTATGCTCCATACAGGTAGAAAGCTGAGAAGATGAAGAATCAGAGAAGCCATAGGAAAGCTAAATTCCTATGTAACTATCTATGAAAGATCATGATCAGAACTGACTCAGGCACACAGTTCACAATCATTACTGTTTAGAATTTTTATATATAAAACTTTTATATTTAGTTTATGTCTGTGTGTGCGTGTACATGTGAGCACATGTGTGCAGGCACACGTGCCATGTGCTCACATGCCATGGTGCCATTGATGAGGTCTGAGTATAACTTGCAGAAGTCAGTTTTTTCTTCCACCATCTGAGTTGCATTTAATTAAACTTAAGTCAATAGACTTGGCAGCAAGTAAATTTACCATCCTGCCAGTCTTTGACTAGCTAAATGTTTTACATTTTGTTTTTTCATTTTTGCTTTTTGAAACAAAAATATTAAGCAATTAATACTATTCATTTTATAAAAAAAGTAAAGACTAGGGCAAGGAGCTAGGGACAGAATGCCTGCTTAACTCACAAAGCTCTGGTTTTGATCTCATTACATTAAAATGTGAATTGTGGGACATGTGTATAATTATAACACTCAGGAAATTATAGGCAGGAGGTTAAGAGTTTAGGGTTATCCTAGGTTATAGAGAGTCTGAAGCCACATAGGCCTGTTCTGAAAAGCAAGATGGAAAGCAAGTCTCAAGAGAGCTGGGTGATGGTGGTGCAAGCCTTTGATCCCAGCATTTGGGAGGCAGAGGCAGGCAGATTTCTGAGTTCGAGGCCAGCCTGGTCTTCAGAGTGAGTTCCAGGACAGCCAAGGAAGGCTATACAGAGAAACCCTGTCTTGAAAAAAAACCAAAAAAAAAAAAAAAAAAAAAAAGAAAAGTCTCAAGAGTAGTTAAATCATCCAGGGCAGTGGTTTTCAATCTGGGGGTTGCATGTCAAATATTTATGCCATGATTCAAAAAATTAATTTTCTGGTTAGGGGTCATCACAACATAAGGAACTATTAAAGGGTTGCAGAATTAGGAAGGTTGAAAACTACTGACCAAGGTGTTAGAGAATAGGATTTAGATCCATGTCAAACATAGTTCATATGCCACCATCATCATCTAGAGATGGATGATCTGTAGAAACAGCAGGCAATAATGAAGATGCCTTCAGAAGAGCACTGTGCACTAGAGGACTGAATCGGCTGAATGCTTGCAAACAAATACAAACTCGTTATCATTGGGTCTGGAAATACCAATATTCTTAGTGCCCTTTCTGTCCATTCACTTTGTGGTTAGCTCTGTCTCAAGAGTGCAAAGGTGTACTGACAGGAACTCCACGGGGGGCTTTAAAGAAGAGTAAGGCCCCAAGGACACTCAGACCAGACAAGAGGTAGAATTCCAAAATGCTGAATGGCTACACTGCACATTGCTCAAAGGGATTGTGTGTGTATGATATATGTTTTTGTGGTGCATACACATAAATGTGTGGCAACACACACTCACGTATGTGTATGCACAGCCCAAGGAAAATATTGTGTGTGTTTCTGTTTCTTTCCACCATACTACCTTGAAGCAATGTCTCTCACTGAATTAGAAGCTTGCCATTTTGTCTAGGCTAGCTAGCCAGAAAGCTCACAGGATCCTGGCCTCCACCTCCCACAAACATTGGGGTTACAGGCACACACAGCCATGTCTGACTTTCATGTAACTCAGGTCCTCATGCTGGCACAGCAAGTGCTCTTACCCACTAAGCCATGTCTGCAGCCACAAAATAAGTTTTTGAAATATTAAATAATATAGAAAAGTATACATATTCAAAAGATATATTTATGTTTACTTATGGGTATTTTGATTATGTTTGTGTATGTTTTACACTTGCTGCAAGAATCAATGTGGAATTAAAAAGTATCACTCCATTATCACCACAGTCCTCACCTCAATGCTCTGCAGCTGAACAGCTATGCGCTCTTTCTCCTTGATGGATCGATGCTGAGTTTCTGTCAGTTGTTGCGACAGGGACACATTCTCAAGCTTCAGGTGCTCCAAAAGGCCCGCTTGGGTCATCTGTCCAACCTTCAAAGAAAGCCCAGGAGGTAAAAAGAAACTTAAAATTAGCCATCATGAGTGGCCTAGCTTATCCCTACTCACTAAGATGTTCTCTCTTTTGTAACAATGGCTATTGATTGAACTTCTCAGTGTCACCTATTGCAGGGAAAGCCCTTCTGGCTTCTACCCCAGGACTCACCTACACAAATCCTCTGCCAACCGACCCTGACTTGAGCCATGTGGGCTCTGTATGGGGAAGGGGGCTGTCCACCAAATCAGGCCTTCACACCTGAGAATATGTAATTTGGACATGACCTACCCTGCAGTTCCTACTTAAGATCTACCTATACACTATTAACCAGATCCCATTAGATCCCCACCAGTTCCATAAACAATCAGGACCTAATTTAACTCACAGTGTCTTCAAGAAAGGGAACCCAGCATCACAGCCCCTAAAGGCGTGAGAGGCAGCAGAGATGCAAGATATACAAACATTCAAGTACAACAGGTCTGTGGCACCCCTCCACCCCCTCCCACCCCACCCCGCCTCATGTATAACGCTAGCAGACCTTCTGAAGTGACAAATTCAAGATGGAACAAATTCAAGGTGGGCCTCAGAGCTGCACAGAGAAAGCGAGGAGGTACAGCAATTGCTGAGGCTGTGTTTAAAGACAGCAAAATGAGGACTGTTAATGACCCTGACAACAGAAAGCGAAAACAACATGAAGAACCCTATTTATAGAGTGTGTGTGTGTTTGGGGGAGGGAGGAGCAGGAAGTTTTACTAACATAGGAATCCAACTTCTTTGACTATTCTACACCTAAAGAGCATAGCAATTTATGTCTTTTTGTTCTTGTTTGAAACAGCGTTTCTCTGTGTAGCCTTTAGAACTAGCTTTGCAGACTAGGTTGGCCTCAGAACTCACAGAGCTCCACCTGCCTCTGCATTCCAGTTACTGGTATTACTGATGTGTTTCCATGCCTGCGTAAGCTACATTATTAAAGGGCTGACAGAAAGTGCTCTTTGTTATCTCCAATCAGTATAGCCAGTCAAGCCCTGACCTTCAGAGTAAAATATACTGCAGAAACGTACTTATCTCTCTTGCATGTTTCAGAGGCATGCTGCCTAAGTAAAGGTGCCAAGACAGGCCTCATGCTAAAGTGTTACTGCTGTCTAAAGGATACACAAACCAACAGATGTCTTCACATATGCAAAGGCTGGCTTGTTTAGCTTCTATTAATAAGACAGGGAAGAGGAAAATGTCCCTTAAAGAGCCTGAAAGCAACAGCTCACATAGGAAATACCTGTTGGTCAAAGCCAAGTAGCCAGAGGAAATCAATCTCTGAAAGGGACTACCTGCCAAATTCTTTGTCATATAGGAACATCACAAGAAAGTGAGAGATTCAGAGCACAGAGGAAAGGATGGAAGAGCCATCAAAGTCCATAAAATGTGGGTCTAAGTGGTGAGGTCAAAGAAAGATTTATCCTTTGATGGAAGGGAAGGCTTGAGAAGCTCTCATGGGTGTTGGCTGGAAAGTAATCAGCAGACAAAACATATCCATGATATCTAAAACCATATATACCCTTTACCACCATTCTACTAGCCCTGAACATGTGATCCTCTTGTTTTAGTCTCTGGAGTTTTAGATGCCATCACACCTTTGCAATGCAGGGGAAACGTGTCCCACAGCCCTGAAGGAAGTTTCCAGCACTGTACCTGGATGTGGGCCATCTCTCCTTGCAGCCTGACCCTGGCCTCCTGGGCCAAAGCAAGCTGCTGTTGGTACCACTGCCGGGCATGCTGCAGAGAAGTGATTTCAGCCTGTGATGCTTGCAGTTTGCTGGTTAGTGTTGTGCGCTCCAGCTGTACTTGCTGGAGCTGGCTCTGTAGTGCTGTCATCTGCTGCCGCAGGTCATGCACTGAAAGGAGGCAAGCACAGCCAACTCAGAATAACCAGCGCCAACAAAAACCCACAGCTGGGGTCATCTGACCTAATGTTGAAGTCTACAGAGAGAAGCAGTACCGTTGACGCTGCTTTTGCACAGTGGCCATATTCTATAAAGTTACCACAAAAACAGCAGTGGTAGACAGAGAACCACTACTCCCAGACAGAAAGGGGGTTCCTATGAGTCCCCAGTCTCAACAGTTCTATTAGCGATGAAAGTATCTGCTCATTGATCTGTGATTTAGTTTAAGCACACCTTAATTAATATCTGCTTATATCTGTTAATTATTCATCCACCTACCTATTATCTTAATTATTATGAATGATTATAAAGTTCATGGTGAGCATCTCTATGTAAGTCAGCTACAATGCCTTAGGACAGTTTCTGTAAGGAACTGTCTTCTCTATAATATTGCTTAGAGCCTCCTCACATATAGAATATCAGCATTTGGAGCCATTTAAAATAGCAATTACCCCCCAAGACAGGCCATAACTGGACGCGTGGCACTAAACAGACACAAAGAGGACACACATTAACAGTCTGAGCTGAGGGCAGGACCAAGGGCTCAAGAGATCTGAGTACTGCCTCCTTCTACAGAGGTAGAGGACACACATCAAGTAATTCAAATATTTAACTAATATCATGGCCATGTCTGTAAACAATCATAAAAGTACTTGAGTAAGGCTGGATTTATGAAAAATTACGCTGGGAAGAAATTCCAGTTATGGAATCCACAATGACCAAAACCCAACCATGTGTCCCAGAAACTGCCATGTCACCATGGCTCTCATCCTTGGGAATCCAGTGACATCAATCTGACATAAAGAAACAGCACTAGTGTCCTAAGGTTGATTCTGCAGTAGCACCTGCTGATTGGTCATTTGGTCAACTCAGCATGAACAGGGTAGGAGGAAAGTAAGAAGGACAGATGAAGAAGTCAGTCATCAACATCACAAACAAAATTAGATTATATCCTAAACTTGAGAAATTACTTGTATTCTGAAGACATTTTCCTTCACTTCTTTATTTTATGTGATCATAGGGATTGCTAAGCTGTCCAGGCCACAAGCTTTTCATTCCTTTGTCTTAGTTTTCAAAGAAGCTGGGACTAAAGTTACGTGCCACTAAACTTGGTGTAAGTATTTTAAATGAGGAGAGAGAGAGAGCAAAGACTGACAAAGAGAGACAAAGACAGACAGAGACAGAAAGACAGACAGACAGAGGGGTGATCAGTCTGCTGGATAGTTTTATGTGATTCTGACACAAGCTAAAGTCATCTGAGAGGAGAGAACTTCAATTAAGAAAATGCTTCAGTAAGATCAGGTTATAGGTTAAGTCTGTAGGGCATTTTCTTAATTAGTGACTGAACTGGGAGGGCACACCATTCAGAGTGCCACCCTTAAGCTAGTAGTCATGGGTTGCATAAAAAGCAAGATGCCAAGTAAGCCAAATAAATCCTTTTCTCCCCAAGCTGCGTTGGTCGTGGTGTTTCATCACAGCAACAGTGACCCTAACTAGGACAACCAGGTATCAGTGGCACAAGCTTGTTAGCTTACCACTTGGGAGATGGGAGGCAAAAGGATCCAATGCTCAAGGTCATCCTCAGCCACATAGCAAGTTCAAGGCCAGTCTAACCTACATAAGACCCTGTCTCAAAAAGAAATAAAAGTAAGATTGTTTAAGAGAGTTCAGGATCCCTTCTTTGCAGTGCTTCAATTCCAAAGTAATGAGAACTTAGAAAGGAACAAAAGGAACCCATTTAGTTTTCATATTTTTTCCCTCTAATGAACTAAGTACCATAAAATGCTCAGAGACTGAAAAATAGCATTTTAAGGGACTGTTTTGATGTTCTGGTGCTAGAAATTAGCTTCTGGGTTAATAGCTCATCACTATTGTTCTTAAGGTCATCATAGCCCCAACTGAAACATAAAGCCTGCAGACATGGCCCTCCCTGCACTGGACAAAAGCCTCACTTAAGAAGCCTGCGTTTTTTCTTTATCACAAGGCCTTCAATCTCCCAACCCCACTGTCCCCTCTCTTTCCATCTTGTATTCAAATAACATCCTTTAAGTATCAGTTGGTATCAGGGTTTGGCTCAGGTGAAGACTGAAAGCAGGGTATCTTTATAAATGACCTATAGGTAGGCCCCTAAGGGATACAGACCAACATAGTGAACAAAGGGTTACTAATCAATAACATAGGCATTGCTCTTAAATATTTTAGACAGCATTTGAAATTAGTAGAAATAAATGTTGTGAGAATTTTGGTTTCTTATAAAAACACGGAAATAGGAAAGTGCTTTCATTTTGATCCCAGGTGTGGGATGTGAGGCTGCTTCAGACTGTCCACAGCAGCTGACTATGATTTGCCTCATGCTCTAGTAGGAGCTTGATTTTGCCAGCTGCAGATAGTTTCTGCAACTGTGTAATGCTTCAAAATCTGGGGATTTTTCAGAAAGTATATAGGTGCTAGAGCCCCAAGAAATAGGGTTAGTTGGGTGGTTGTTGTTTTTTGTTGGTTGTAGTTTGTCAAGTAGTTATGTGCAAAGAAGAAGTAACACAAAGAAATTAGATATCCTGATGTTGAACATCAAACTTATCCCAAGGAACTCAATGCCCCTAATAGCAGAAAGTAGTCTTAACAATAATGTCACCCCCTGAAACTTTTTTTCTCTCCTATCTAGTGTCAGGGGGTTGAAAGCTTGGAAGAAAAGAGGTGGAAAAGGGCGGAAGAAAGAAAAGTCCACAAAACAGCAAAAGACGAGCTATAAAATGTAGGATAAATACATAGCTCGACCACCCCCAAAACAGTGGATTTAGGAGCAAGGAGAACAGAAAGGATTCCTTCTAGTGGTCAAAATCTAAAGTCAGTTCCTGAGGCTAGACTAACATCTTTATGGAAAACCACAGACTCTCAAGAGTTCAGCCCAAACTGTATTTACTGTAATAATGTAGAGAGTGTCTATATTAATACTCAGCTAACATGAACCTGAAGCTTTATCCACATAACACCAATTACAAGATCCAGAAATCACACCTGGGCTGCAGACTTTACCTGTGTTGTCCTTGCTGAGGATGTTTCTCTGCATGTCTTCTACTTTGGCCATCAGTCTCTGATACTGCTCCTCTGCCACCTGGAGGTCATTGTTTGAGGATGCCAGACTGGCATTTTTAGCTTCTAGCATGTTCTGCAGGTCAGTCATGGCCCGCTCTAGATCCCAACAAGACTGCTTCAAGGTATCCACTTCGGAACTAAGGGAGTCTTGCTTCTGCTGGCTGCTGTGGCTGTGTTCCACCTGTGCCTGTAGCCTTGTGCTCAGGGCTGCGAGCTGGGCCTGTAACTCAGCCTTCTCTTGAAGTGCCTGAAAATATCCCCAAACACCCATAATGGTTTTCAGAAAAATAAGTCCCTCTTTACCAATGTTTTAACAAGACTGCTAAAACTTATTATGTTTACTATCAGTGGGACAGAGAAAAATAAGTTTTACTTAAAAACAGTCACTTGAATGTGACAGTTACCTGTTCCTCATATAAAATAAGTTGACAGATCCCTGAGAGATAAACACAGTCAGATTGAACTCAATGAGGAAAGTGGTACCACTGTAGGAATTCAAGGGATAAGCCATAACATAGATGAATGTGTTGAGTGGGCACAGCAACAATGCTACAGGATAGAGCACAGAGAGCAAACAGGTCCTACTGATCTGGGATACAGATCTACAAACTACAGCCAAGGGACAAGTGAGGGCTACGAGTATTGCTCAGTGGCAGGGTGCTTGATTAGCGTGTAATAAGACCCAAATTTAATCCCAAGAACCACAAAAGGGATTTGATAAACAAAAAATTAAAAGATAAATGAAAGACAAAGATAAGCACCAGCATATTCTACTCACCCTGATCTAAGATGTGTGGGAACTCAACACAACATGTTAAAGAGAAGTGTGACAATAGAATGTCCAACAGACAGAGGAGCAAACACCAAAGGAACTGGGATAATCAGTAAAACTTAACAAGATTTTATTTCTTTGTACTGTTGGGGACTGATCCCAGGGACTTAAGCATGCTAGAAAAATGCTCTAACCCTGAGCTGTATCCCAGATCAGTAGGAGTTTTGAATAAATATAACTGACACCCACAGGAAACTGCCAGAGATCCATACACATCCTGAGTTTAATAGGACCCAGTTAACAAGTGCATTAGAAAGAAAGCAAGTTCCAAAGAAATAAAGGTGTCTAGACCTACCTCAGGACTAAGTATCCAGAGGAAGTATCAATGGATGTGATGAGACAGTGACATTCTCAATTAGCACAGAAAACTGTGTACAATCAAAAATTCTCAAAAACAAAACAAAAAAACAAAACCGCTGGGCGGTGGTAGCGCACGCCTGTAATCCCAGCACTCTGGGAGAGTTTGAGGCCAGCCTGGTCTACAGAGTGAGTTCCATGACAGCCAGGGCTGTAAGAAAAACCATGTCTCGACAAAACCAAAATCTAAAAAAAAAAAAAAAAAAAAAAAAAAAAGAAAGATACTGCTCCATCTCTCCAGCTCCACCCCTCCCCCAAATAAAAACAAGATATAGTAAAATTAATATCAGACAAAGCAGACCATGGACTAGCAAGATAGCTCAGCAGGTAAAGTCACTTGCTTCTAAGCACAATGACCTTAGTTTGACTCCCTAAACCCATTTGCTAGAAGGAAAGAACCAACTCCTGCAAGTCATCTAACCTCCACATACATGACACATATACATCCAACCCCACCATCTATATGAACTCAAATAAATATAATAATCTTTTAAGAAATTAAAAAACAGGCTGGGCGGTAGTGGCGCACGCCTGTAATCCCAGCACTCTGGGAGGCAGAGGCAGGCGGATTTCTGAGTTCGAGGCCAGCCTGGTCTACAGAGTGAGTTCCAGGACAGCCAGGGCTATACGGAGAAACCCTGTCTCAAAAAAACCAAATCCAAAAAAAAAAAAAAAAAAAAAGAAAGAAATTAAAAAACTATTAAGTAAATGCAGAACCCACACAAAAAATAGTTAATGGGGATAAAATGAAACTTTTACTCTGTTAGAGAAATGTAAAGACAACAGGAAAAATTAACTGTCACAAATCTCAGGTATATTTAGGAGATGCTCTTGGCAAATTCTGATGGAGACAAAGGGAAAGAATGAGCCATACATAAACTAGAACAACTTTGAGATGAACACACCTAGCAGACAAAAATGAGTAACATGGACATCTTGGCTAATGAATTACAATTATCTATAATAATATTAAAGTTATCTATAAAATTATATACAGCAAAGACCCACATATTCTTTTCAGAAACTTAGCTTATTGAGCAACAATCAAACATCCCCTACCTGACTGGCTTCTAATGACAAAGCCTCCACCTGTCCTTCAAGTCTCCTTTTATCTTTAAGAATCTGCAACACTTCATCCTGTGGTTCAGCCAAAGAGCTCTCCATGGACACACTAGGAATCAAAAGTACAAAGTCAAGAAGTAAGAACATGATAAGTGCTACTCCTCCTTATCCTTCATCACACTGTCCAGTTTTTACATTCCCCTCTGCTTTTTCAGTTTTTTGGTTTTTACTTTTTAAAAAAAGAGTTCTTTTTATGTAGAAAATACATAGGTCCTTTGTGACCTGAAACTATGTAGTCTAGACTGACCCTAAACATATGATCCTCCTGCCTCAGCCAGCCTCCTAAATGCTGTGATCATGCGTATGCACCACCAACATCCAGCTTCTTCCCAGAGTTTAAAACATACAGCTTAAGAAGTGAACTGAATCTGAGGTTCATGCCTCCTACAGAAGAACATGCTCTAGAAACAGGAACTTGTAAGCACCCAGGAAGTCTTAAGAGATAGGTCCGCAATGCTTTTTATACCACATGAGTGGTTTAGAGCTGACTCTACTTATAAAGAAAGCGACAGAGATGTATATAGGTGAAATGCTAATGTAAAGATTGGGGTGCATTAGCAAAGATACATGGCATAGAAGCAGTCAAGAGTTCAGATTCAAGGCTGCTGCCCTACCTGCTGCAGATGCTGTCTCTACGGCTCCGCACTTCCCTGTTGGCTTCCTGGTTCTGATCTTGTTGCTGGGCTGCTGCAGCCTGTAGTACATCTTTAATTGAAGGAAACTGGCCCAGGACCTCAGCAGAAATCTCTTGGCCATCAACCATGTAAGCTGCTCCTGGCATGCCCACATTCCCCAGGACACCATAGGCCCCTCGGGCAGAGAAGCTGCTGTGTGAAGAACTGTCACTCTCATTTCCATCAGCCTCTGACACACTATCCCCAGTCAGAGAGGCACTCTCTACACGGTTATCAGTCTCAGATGACGGGCTAACCTCAGACACAACCGAAGTGCTACTTCTACTTTGTTTCAGGGAACTTCCAACAGCATCAGCAGTAGAACCAAGACCACCAGAGTCACTTGAATCCTCAGTTCTGTAGTCAGCCAGAGACCGGATCTTGCTTGACTTGGAGTTCTTTTTCTCCTTAGAATGTGCCAGCAGCCCTAAGCTGCCTACCTTGGGCCCTCGAGGAACACTGGTACGCAGGAAGGAATATTCCTTTGTCACAGCTACAGTACTGGCCCTTGGCAAATTTTCTGGATTTAACATGAGCTCAGGATCAAGTGTACTAGAAAGTTTCATTTTAGTTGCAGGCTGGCTGGACTGAGAAACAACAAAAGTATAAAAATACGACTAAGATTAGCAAGCAGCATTTTTAAACTGTCATGCAGAAAACATGCACCAGTGAACATTGACCAACAACAGTCTTCCAAGGCCCTTAAATGTTGGGCACAGCAGATCTTCTGAAAAGTTACCTCTTAGGTAGCATTGAATGACCAGACTTGACCATCCCTGGGCCTGAAGCACAGCCTTTAATGGCCAACACTTTAAAAGATATCAAAGTGAGTTACATAATAAATTCTTCTCATTTAATTTCCTGGTTATTGTCCTGGTTTCTGTCTCAGATACAGAATTTTTTAAAAAAATGTTCTGTTGATTTGGATCTACTTTAGACTTATAATTATTCAAGAGATAATGAGCCTCTTTAGTCATATCTGCTTACATATAACTCAGCAAATACATATGGTATCCTTTCTTGTGGAACAAAGGTAGATATTGACATAGGGATCTCACAGTCCAGGCTGCCTCCATCTTATTCCTAGAATATAACTGTGCCACACCACCCAGCCATGTAGAACTCTTGCTCCATTTTTAATACAGTTTATTATCATTTTAATTCCCAGCTATTTTATCATTTTTATTGTTGTAAATTCTTTCCCAAGTGATTTTTTACAACTGATCGTGGCAGAATAATTACTGATTTTTCCCATTAATGAATGGAGGAACAAATAGAAAATTTCCTAAAAAAATCATTTATACCTGGGGGCTGGAGAGATGGCTTAGCGGTTAAGAGCACTGACTGCTCTTCCAGAGATCATGAGTTCAAATCCCAGCAACCACATGGGATTACAAGCATCTGTAATGAGATCTGATGCCCACTTCTTGGGTGGCTGAAGACAGCTACAGTGTACTTATGTATAATAAATATGTCGGAGCAAGCGGGGCTGGAGCGAGCAGGGTTGGAGCAGGTAGTAGGGGTGGGGTGGAGTGGGGTAATTTATACCTAGTAATGGTTTTCAGTTGATTACTCACCATCTTCTTTTTTTTCTCTCTCTCCTCCCCCTCCCCCCCCCAGACAGGGTTTCTCTGTGTAGCCCTGGCTGTCCTGGAACTCACTCTGTAGACCAGGCTGGCCTTGAACTCAGAAATCTGCCTGCCTCTGCCTCCCAAGTGCTGGGATTAAAGGCATGCACCACCACCGCAGGTACTCACAATCTTCTAAGGCATTATCAACTTGCAAATAACACCAATCCTTCTGTTTTTTAGTATTTCTAACTCTTATTTCATTATACTAGCTAGAAATTCCAAAACGGTCTGAGTGATATTTGAGATAAAGGAAAAATTCAAGCTATGTAGGTCAAGATAATTTTCTTTAAGAATTATTTTTACTTTATGTCACAGGTGTTTTGCCTGTATATATATCTGAGCAGCATGTGTATGCCTGGTTCCCTCGGAGGCCAGAAGAAGGTGTCAGATGTCTTGGATCTGGAGCTACAGAGGGTTATGAGCTGTCTTATAGGTGCTGGAAATCAAACCCAAGTCCTCTGGACTAGCAACAAGTACCCTTATCTACTGAGCCATCTCTCTAGCCTAACTTCCTCTAGAAAAACTTCAATCCTGTCATTCTACCAAATTAATATAACCCCAGGGTGGGAATGCATAGGGAGGATGACACACATCCTAAAGGCAGCAGTTAAACATAGGAGCAATAACTTCTAGAAAAGATCACAAAGGGAAAGGAGACAGAGAAGAATGGAATGCCCAGAGGTGGACTGGACAAGTTCTATGCTGTGGAACTCAGAGGTGCTCAGAATTCACAGAGGAGACAGGATACAGTCCAGACTCCAATCCAAGAGACTCACCCTCTCCCGATGGCGCTTAACTCGGTACTGCATCAGCTGCTCTTCCAGCCGCTTCCGGGCCTGCAGTCGGACCTGCTCCTCCTTTTCCAAGGACAATGAAGATGCAGTGGAGCCTGCAAGGGAAATGGCCATTGAGGAGTTAATAAGGACCAGGGTACAAAAAACCTGGTGGTAATCACTGATGTTTTAGATTGAATCACCAGTATGTTTTAGCTTATGAAAACACACAGCCACCTATATTCCATGACAATTTCCAGATTGAGAGAAAACTGAGGGCCATAGCCACTGAACACAGCTACACTGAGCTTCATTACACAGACTTATTTTCTTAGGAAGTTACACTCACAGATTATCTCAACTGCTGCAGTAACAAGTCATAACACCATGTAAAAATCAGGAGTCTATTTAACCCTATTTATTCAGACATTGTCCATTTAATAAACAAAATGGCTGATTAGTCCTTCTGCAGCACTTAGTATGGAGTGAAGACCTAGAGGGCTCTGCTTTGAGGGTCAAGGCAGGCTACATCAGTTTCCTGACAAATGAGCTCAAATCCAGAACTCACACTCAAGGACAGTAAATTCAAAGGGAATGCTTTAAAAAAAAAAAAAAGATTTAAAATATAAAACCCAACTGGTGTGTGTGTGTGTGTGTGTGTGTGTGTGTGTTAACTTAAAAAGTTACTGTACTTGCAAACCCAAGGCAGCCTCTCTCACCAGGGCTGGGTTTGTGGCTTAATTCTAATACCAGCAGATGTGTCTGTGAAACATCAGCAGAGAGATAAGAGGTCAAAAACTAACAAATGCTCTTAATTGCTCAGCTATCTCTCTAGCCCCTTCTGTTTTGTACATGGAGGCCTTCCTAAGTGGCACTGAAGCAGACCTCAATTTTCAACCCTTCCCAGTAATTTCAGTCTTTTACATAGCTAATTACAGGCATATACATTTCATTTTTAAAGACCCTGACAAAAAAATCCAGGTATTCATATAAACATGCAAAGGATCTTGTGAGAATCTGGTTCACCATTTTAAGATTAATTCCCTGCCTGTTTGTTGGCCACCCATGAAGAATGACATGGGAGGTCTGTTTGTCAAGGAGTTTGATACCACTGCTAGTACTAGATGGCAGAAAGTTTCAACATCCAGACATATTTGCACTCCTTAAAGGGAAGCTAAATCATTAAGATGCATCCCTCTGCCTCCCCCATTCAGTACAAAAATAAGACAGGGCAATTCAGAACTGCTCACACAGGAGCAGTCAAGCACTGATTCCAAGTAGAAGGTGCTGATAGCAAAGGGGTGGGAAGAGTCCAGAGGGAATGGATGCTTACACAGTTGCGTTTCTTGCATGGGAAGACTGAGTCTGAGAGACTGCAAAGCTTCTTTTCTAACACTGCCCTCAGCACTAGTTCCCTGAGAGTTCCTTAGGTTGTCATGGAAACCATCCACACCTGTAGAGGCATCAGGCCCCACTGGGCTTGTTGTGGGATCTAGAGACAACTGAAGGTCTGGGATCTGCCCATTCTGACAGATGGCCACCTGGCTGGATCTATCTGGGCTTCCTTCTTCCTTAAAAACTCTGTTTACCTCAACACTGGCATCTGTAAAGAGAGAGAAGGTGTGTGTGTTAGACACATTGTTTGAAAAAGTTTAAGTCATTTCCAGACATAAGCTATATATAGGTCCCGTGAGAAAGCATTTCTGTATTTTATAAGTCTGTTTTCTCTGACTCTCAGGAAAACAGCCACCATACCTATCTTAAGGCAAGGGAAGTTGGGGCAAAGCCTGTGTCCTCACCTGTAAGCCAGCCTCATCTTCTCCACTATGACTGCTGTATTTAACTCATGTTTCCTTCTGACTTAAATAAGAAAAATAAAAACCAAACGTTGAAAATCTATTTCTTTAAGTGTTGCTGGGAGGAGCAGAGGATTAAGCAAGGCTGATTTTTCTAATGTGTAAGTGACAGCCAGGCTAGTCAGAATCCAAGCTCACATTTTCAAGGGCTGGTTTCAAAGTAAAGT
The DNA here is from genome assembly GCF_947179515.1 of Apodemus sylvaticus. Taxonomy (NCBI): domain Eukaryota; kingdom Metazoa; phylum Chordata; class Mammalia; order Rodentia; family Muridae; genus Apodemus; species Apodemus sylvaticus. The sequence continues at coordinate 58,981,433 of NC_067493.1, forward strand.
CAAAATACATTCTCCAAAGAAGTAGATGATTCTAATCAGAGTGACTCTGCTAAAGTGAACAGAAATCAAATTTTGTTTTGGCTGGATGAGCAAGAGTTAGGTATCATAAAAAAACCAACTTCATGAGCTAGGTGTGGCTGTTCATACCTATAATAATCTCAGCACTCAGGAGATACAAGCAGGCAGATCAAGAGTTCATGATCAACCTTAACTATATAGCAAGTTTGAGGAAAGCCTCAAAAACATTTAAAAAACGTAAAACCCAAGTTTACCCACAAGGACTGTGCTCATGGCCCAAACCCAGCCTTACATACTGCCATTCCTGTGCAAAGAACTAAAACACAGTTTCTTCCTCAAAAAAGATAAAGAAGAGGGTCTCAAAATTAAGACAAATTTAGACTCTCTTCTGCCTTCCCCTGGTGGATAAACCAGTTATCATATCAGTAAGGAGGGAGAGAGGGTTCATCCTAAGGTATTCCCAGGCTCAGTGGCTTAAGATCTCATAGGCACCAATATCAATGGAAAGTCGCTATTTTTGCGCAAGCCAAGTAAAAATGGGGTTGTTATTTACAAATTCCTATTAGTCATCACCATTCCTCCTTGAAAATGAAAGCTTTAAGTAGAGAGTAGAACACAGACATCATCAAGGCCCAAATCATTTTGTTGTACAGCATAGCTCCACACCGTCAGCTTTACCAAAGGTCTTGATTTACTAAAAGGTGCAAGGATTGTGGTCCCACCCTTTATTAAAGGGTGCAGGAATTCTGCATATCAGATACAAGTTACAAGTGTTAATATCACTTTCTGACGCGTAGATACAAGTTACAAGTGTTAATATCACTTTCTGACGCGTAGATTCATAAACAAAATGAGTTATGAGCAGCATACTACACTTAAAATCTAAAAGCAAGATCCAATATGTATGAAGACTTTGTTTCCAAACACAAACTTACATATAAACATCATGACAAAAGGAAGATAAAAATGGCTACATTCTCTTACTAGATGCTCACTAGGTATAGGGACTGAACTCAGGGCTTCATACCTGTCAGGTAAGCACCACTGAGCTACATTCCAGCTCTTTTTTACATGTTATATACATCATATCTTTAAACCTCACATATACCCAATGCATAGATTCTATGAATCTCACTAAATGGTAGATCTAAGTGGTTACACACATTACTTCTTTTAACCCCTAAAACTGCTCATGATGGGTAACATAAATCTTCTAACTGGCTGATCTAAGATGTTGTTCTGTGCAAGAACCCACTGTCTCAGGCATGAAAATGAGTACTTGCAAGTTAACTGCTGGAACATCATTTTATAAGACCTACAATGTAATTTCTGCTAGAGAACCAGTAGATAATTATCTTTTTAAAGTTCATATTGCATTGCTAGCTCCCAACTGCATGGGATATTGGAATCACCTGAGTTATTAATGGTACACAAACAACAGAGAAACATGATTCAGGAATCTTAGACCACTAATCAATCCCAGTTATTCAAAGTTTGGCAACCAATCAACCAAAAAGGTAGACTTTCAAGCACTAATTCACCAGTGAAAATCCAATAGAAGCCTTCAGAAGCAGTTCTGCTTTGGCCATGGCACATCTCCTATTCTGTTGACTACAGACTGTGCTTTATCTAAAATTAGCACCAAATGAAAATATTTGTAAGATTACTAATGAAAAGTTCATGTCCCCCTCCAAAACACTAGCTGACCTCTTCTTCAGAGTGCAGTGCTAGATCACAGAATGACCTGATGACTTACCCTGAGCTGTATCCTGTTGGTCAGGTGGTTTGGCCAAAGAGCCTACATTCTCTAGTGAGGCTTCAGGGCAAGATGAAACATCATTGCTGGACTTATTTTCCCAGAGGCCATCCTGTTTGGCTGATGCTCCATCCATGGTCAGGGCAGCCCAGACTAAGAAGATTCTGAGGAGCTACAAGTAACTCTAGATTAAGTTTGCTTTTTGCCATCAGCAACAGCTCAGAGCTTCTAAGAAGAATCTCATGCTGCTTTCCATTTTCAGGGTAAGGTTTAATGTCTCATAAATGGCTTGAAGTCAAACCAAGCAATACCATGATTCCTGAGAGGACAAAGAGAAAAATGCATTGTGAAACAATTTGTTAGATTTTTAAGTAACAGTTACAAGGCTGAGTTTGTATAGAAAATTTGTATAGAAAACAAATACAGATTTCCACTCCACAATCCCCGAGCACCCACAACATCCTAGGTTTTGAGGGTAAAATATCAAACTAGCAACACTTTAGCCCTTTCCTAAGGCAGGCAGTCTCTCCTGGTGCCAGCTATTAGAAGTTCTGCCACAAAGATTCTCCAAGGTTTTTAAAAAGTGCTTGTAGTCTGTTGTAGTTGTCCCTGTGGAAACAGGAACTGAACTTCAAATTTTATTTAAGTTTAATTTGAATGTAAATAGCCATTGTGGCCAGCAGCTTATGAACTAGACAGGCCTAGATGCTCATCAAACTCCTGGGATGACTATACGCAAAGCCAAAGCTCATACTGTATGCTATGCAACTCAGATCTAGAGGAGTGAAAATTAAAGAAGTGGTTACTTAAAGGATGAGGTGATAGTATGCTAATAAATGGTGATCCTGAAGGGAGATCCAAGGACACACAGAAAGGCAGCTAACTTAGAAAGTGGGCAGAGAAGGCATCTCACAGCAGATAACCATCCACCTTTACCTATTAGCAAGACCAGTAATCACTATGGTGGGTTAAGTTTAAGAAAATATAACTTCACCATGAGTCTAATAATTAGTTATTAACACTGAAGTGTGCTGATGGTATTACTAACTTATTTCCTTGTCAAATGGTCAGACTTAAATATAACCTTCCAGGCACACTGTAGGAATATTTGTATCTGTGATATTTTTCAAAATAAGTTCCATATTTTTCTTTCTGTTCTATGTTTAACATGTTTCATGACAAAATAACCTACATCCTGAGCTTATAAATCATACTGAAGCTGGGTGTGGTACCACATGCTTTTAATTCTAGCACTCAGGAGGCAGAGTCAGGTGGATCTCAGAGTTTGAAGCCAATCTCATCTACATAGTGAGTTACAAGCAAGCCAGGGCTACAAAGTTGAGACCCTGGCCAAAAAAAAAAAAAAAAAAAAAAAAAAAAAAAAATTCACACAAGGAAATTATATAGCAAGGTGTGATGCTGACTCTTTAGGAGGGCTAGCACAATGACACCTGTCACTGCAGACACATGGCCTCCGACTTTGTCCTCTGTGACTGATGACTGCCTGTGAATGAAGGAGCTCACCAATAATGACGTCATCTTAGCCTATCAATTTAGCCAATGACATATAGGTCTAGTATAGGATAAACACAAAAGGAGTGTAGCCAAATAGTCCCAGAGATATGCCTTAGAGGCAGTGGAAATGCTTATGACTTAGACTGTTACTAGACAAACATTAGCCAATAATACTCAAGTTCCACTGATTTAAATTTGATGACAAATGCATCAAATTGTCACAAGCTGGAGGAGATAGGTGATAGATAGGCTACCACCTATTGCCTCTTATTTCCCCTTAATCTGAGTTTGTGCTGAGCAAGACATCTGATTCCTAAGTAGTCCTTTCTGCTCTCAGAGATGGATGGAATGGTACAGTCCTCCAGAACAGAGGGCTATAACTGTATAGCCAAACTATAACTGACTCTGGTTAATTCACTCAGATGGCTCCCGTTCACAATCAGCTAGCCCCCCTGAAGTGGACCTACAGATGAAATTTCTGGACTGGGCCAGGAGTAAGGCTTCTGACAGATGTCCTGCCTGGTGGTCAGTAAACTGGCATTTACTGTCTAACCTCAGTCTTCTTTGAATTTAGGTAGGCATGATTCAGCCATAAAGGGTCTCATTACCTCACACTGCTGACAAGGGCAAATCTCTAGACACCAAGGAAGATGAGACATCTGGGGTGGGGGTGGAGACACAGACACACACACACACACACACACACACACACCCTGTTTTTGGTAATACATACTACATTTGTGATTTTTTTTGTTTGTTTTAAACAAAGAGATCATATTCACTATTGTTATATTTTTCTTTTGTTTGGTCAATTTGGCTCTTTTTGTTCACATGTATTTGCACATCTTTAGGTGCCATTCATCTTGTTTTTCAAGACAGTATCTCTCACTGACCTGGAATTCATCACTAAGAATAGGCTGGCAGGCCAGTAAGCCCCAGAGATCTGACTGTTTCCACCTCCCCAGCGTTAGAGTTACAACTGTACACTACCATGCCTAGCTTTCTTACATGAGCTCTGGCAAATGATCAAAATCACTCACGTCCTCATGCACGTATAGCAAGCACTTTACTGACTGAGCTATCTCAGCCAGCTCAACTTGTTTGTTTTGGGTCTGGGATTCTAAACAAAGGCTCAACTCATGGAGATTCTCCTGCTTCCACCTTCTGAATGCTAAGCTTACAGTCACATACTACTTCTCGAAGTTTCATTTTTAACCATTTGCACCCCCATTTCTAGATAGCAAATCAAAGCTATCACTGAGAAATTTCCAAGATATACCTAACTTTAGCAGTTTGGCCAGATTTCACATTGAGAAACCACCATCTCAGGTGCAACAGGTTTCCAGTTTCCCCAGCAGTCCATAAACATGATCCACAAAAAACAGCTACTCCATTACTGAGGTTATCATCAACTAGACATGAAGCACAGGCAAAAATAAAACAGGAATTCCTGAAGATGTCTGGTTGATGCTGCACTATTGAACAATAGCAAGTAGCATTCTGTATAAGTAAAAACCAAAGGCCTCCCAGTTAAATATGTTTGCCTCAAATCCTGTTTTTCCATTTGGCTGTAAGATATTGTTAGATTTCTGAGCCACTCTCAGCTTATTTCCTCATCAATAAAAACCAGAGAAAAATGAATACAAAAATTTTGCTAGAGTTGAATACAGTAAGATACAGGATTTACTCATGCCTTTGCTAAACAAGTGTAATTATTTCTCCTTTCAACAGTTGTTCAAAATTAATAGTGAAAGCCAAGCTGCAATTATATTCTCACTTGAGAAAATAACACTACTTAAAGCAACTGGCCAAAAACCAGTTATTTTTAATCTGAATAACTTTAATTTCTTCTGTTTCTTTACTGAGAAATAGGGAGGAAACCAGACTTTACAAATTGTGTCTGTGTTCATACGCACAGGTGTGTGGAGGTCAGAGGACAACTGAAGAGTGGGTTCTTTCCTTTCACCACAGGGCTTCAAGGGAACTCAGGTTATCAGACTCTATAACATTTAAGCACTGAAAAGTCTTTCTGATCTGCTTTTGAATGTTTAGATAGACTTTTGCTATGTAGCCTGGGCCTCAGGCCTTGCTGTGTAGCTGGTTGAGGTCTTCCTGTTTTGACTTCCCAAGAGCTGGTATTACAGACATGTGCCACCATATTCAGCTTTTTCCTTTTCTTTCCATTCAAGGTACACTGTAACTGAGTCATTAAAGGATTATAAAAGTAAAAGTCAGGAGGCATCTGTAAATGGTTTACAATGTCCTACTGACAATAAAATACAAACCTCTTAGCCTAAACTGGAGATCGCTTTAATGGGGTTCCTACTTATGCCTGTACCCCTCACATGCTGTGTATTTTGTTCATTATCTGGCTATATTATGCACCCAGAAGTACAACTGACTCTACATAGGGTCTCTACATTTCTTGTTCACTTTTCTTGAGACATTCCTCTCAATAATTTTGCACAGACGCTTCTTGTCACAGAGGCCTGCCTTGACTCAAAAGAAAACTCTTCCGAATGCTGCACAAAGCTAATACTTTCAACTGTTTTGAGTTGTCAGTATACCTCCACCATAAACAGAGACCTCAGCACTACTGTATCCTGGAACCTTTTTACAAACAAGGCCTCTTTTTCTATAAACATTCAGTAAGCGCCTGTGGAAAGGTGGTAAGCTGTTAGGCTAGCTCTCTCTGGTCACTGATTCCACTGACCATATTCAGCAGCACCATGAAACACCTCTGAGCACCAGAATCAAGACAATATAAGTCCCCCATGCATGGAACAACTTGCCACCATGCCACCTTCGTCATCAACTGCAAAAGGAGCAGACTTCAAACACGCTGACCCAACCAAGCAGCAGTGGCACACGCTATCAGGGCCGACAGCATCCCGTGAGGTGCAGAGGAAGCCTCTGCTTTTACCAACCCCGTACAGCGAAGCAGGCTTTCAGCCCCACAGAGTAAAAGGAAAAGCTGACTTGAGCTGACCGCCGCAGACCCATAGTCTGCGCGACCCTCACCGGACTCTGCATCCGCCTTGCCCACGTACGTCTCTCCCGGCGCGGCCAGGGCTGCCCCAGCAGTCCCTCCACGGTCCTCTACCACAAGGTCCCGACCCTCCTCAGTATTTGCCCCACAACCCTCACCCGTAGCGGCCCAACCCTGCGGCTCCGGTAGGACGTGGCTGTGTAAGGGGCGGGGCGCAACGGGGCACCAGTCTCGGGCAACCCCCCGGAAACAAACTGTCCGTAAGGTCTTCGTTCCGGAAGAGAGGCTGTCCTCTGCGGCCAGTAGTCACTTCCGAATTAGGGTTAGTATGGATCTCCGGACAGAACTGAGATAGCCTTCAGAATGTGGCCTTATAATTTTGTCTACCTTCCCTTCAGAGAAACAACTTCCTATACAAGGACCAAATCAGACTAAAAAAAATAAAAATAGGAAAAAAAGGTTCCGGCGGTAGTGACGTAACAAGGACGCATCACGTTCCCGCCCCTCGCGGCCTTCTGACTGGTAGGATGATTCACGTGGCCACGCCCCTAGGGCGTGGCTTTCCCGTCAGACACCGCCTCCACCACAGTATTGACAACCTGTTCCTAAGTGTTTGGAAGCCTAGTTTATTTTATGCCAGTGTTATTCACAGTCGGACGATGTGCCACGCCACTGCATTACCAGCACGAAGAAGTCTGACAAGTATCACAAGCTCAAGAACTGACTGGACTATAAAGTGGGTCTTGTCTTAAAAAGTAAAAAGATGTCTGCAATGTAGTTCAGAACCCTTGGGTTCAGTCTCTAGTGTGTGAAGAGATAGGAAGGAATAGGAAGGTCTCGCAACAAACAATATATTAAACTATGACAGCCACCTGGGGGAAAATGTTAAGTATACATTGTTTTTTCAGTGCTAGAGGCTGTGTCCTGAGCCTTGAAACATGTCAAGCAATCTCCCCATCTCCAAGCTACATTTCCAACCCCAAATAAAAATTACCGTAGCTTTACTAAGGTATAATTTACATGCTGTAAAATTTGTTCTTGTGTACAATTTGATCATTTGATCATTACTTCAGTAAATTTGGAGCTATACACCCATAACTATAATCCAGCTTGAAGGGAACTTTCATTGCAGTAGCTCTCCTCACCCTCTTCTTTCAGCCCTGGTCACCACTCTGCTTTGTTTCTGAGTGTCCTTCCTTGTACCTTTCATACCAATAGGAATCATATACTATATAGCTTTGAATTCTTCTTCAAATTGTATCCATGTTGTACATCTTTTAGTGCTTCTTTTTTTTTTTTTTTTTTTTTTTTTTTTTTTTTTTGATTTTTCAAGACAGGGTTTCTCTGTGTAGCCCTGGCTGTCCTGGAACTCACTCTGTAGACCAGGCTGGCCTTGAACTCAGAAATCCGCCTGCCTCTGCCTCCCAAGTGTTGGGATTACAGGCGTGCGTGTGCCGCCACCCAGCTAGTGCTTCATTCTTATGAATATTCTTGCTGAATATTCATTCTACGATGGATAGAAAAATGAATATTTCTCTTTTGTTTCTGTTCATCAGTCAATGAAAAAATTTGAAGGGCCTTGAGGTGGACAAAAGGACTGACAGGGTCTCAGCTTTATATGTCTAAGGGGCGATGAGCGAACCTGCTATAGCTACTGAGGGCTGTTGTGTGCCAAGGACTTTGCCAGATGCTGTCTAAAATCCCTGCTTTCAGGAAACTTATTTCTTGGTGGGAAACAGTAAAAAACAGACATACAAGACAGAAGATGATAGGTGGGCAGATATTCTGCAATCTTATGGATGATTTAGAAAGGACCTCTCTAGACCTGGTAAGTGGCTCAGCAAGTAAGGGCACTTGCAACATAAGACTGGCAATTTGAAGCTCATATAAAGGTGAAAGGCGTGAACCAACTCTACAACTTGGCCTCTAATCTCAACATGTGCACCATGATACACTCACCATATATATTTACACATATCACATACACACAATAATACTTTTTTAAAAAAAATTTAGAGACCTCTCATCAATCTGAGTCAATTTCTAAACAAAACAAAATTGTGGAAAAAAAGTGCTTCAAACTTGCCTGAGAGAATAGTGAACCTGTGAAGATCTAGGAGAGTGTTAAAGGTGAGTAGCACGGGGGAGGTCAGTGTGAGGCTAGGGAAAGGTCAGTGTCATAGGGTCTGTGACAACAGGAAGGCAGAACTTTCAGAGATGGCAAAGGCTACAGCGATCAGAGGTAAGTACTGGCCCAGGCACAAGCTCTGGCTGTGGGAACAACAGTCATTCTTGTCATGTAGAATGCAGTTCCTCTTCCAGAGAATTGAAGGATGATGCTTGGGTTTTGACCTGAGTCACAAGGTCTTGAAATTTTCTGAGATGCTGAAGACCATGAAGGCAGGCTTTCATGGTGTGTGTAGGTGGTATGACAGTATCTACTCTGGAGTTTCAAGAAAATTTGAGATGTCAGAAAGACAAGTCACAGGCATAAGGATATTATATAGTCCAGGGAGCTCAGAGAGCATCTACTCTCTCAGAATCTATTACTCACAGAGAGTAATAGACTGTGGAGGGAATCTTTTGTGCAATGTATAGAAGCTTCACCTGTCAATGAAAGGTTGTTAGCCTATGAGCTTAAACAGGAAATAGGGAGGTGGAAGTTCCTGTATAGAGAAAGGATTCTGGAATAGAGTCTAAGGCTTGGGAGAGATTTGCCTGGAACTTTTGGCGATTGTCTCATGAACCCTGAAGAGAGATAACAAACCACGTGGCAGGGCTTGGAATACAACAAATAGGTTATTGAGTTATGGGCTGGTTGGGGAACAGACCCAAACTTTTGGCCTAAGCAATTATTCATATATAATTCAGTCTCAGTTGTGATTTGGGGGAACTTGAGCATGGGTGAAAAGGTCCATGGTTACAGTAGACTTGGAACTGTTTTTAAGTCCAAGTGTTTATTCCCTTTAGCTTTAGTATAAGTTATGGGAGTCTATGCTATATGATGTTTAAGCTAATGTCTGTTTAATGGCACTAGTGCTCAGGAGGCAGCCCTGCTATAGGTCACCTGAGTTTACTTCATGTGGCTAACTATATCTGCTGAGTCTGAAAGACTGGCCTCTCCTATTTTATGGGCCTCTGTTCTCATTTCCTGAGGAAACACCCAGCCCATTTATATAGCCCTGACAGTGTATAAACATTAACTGGTGTGCATACAAAATTTGAGGGGAGGCAGAGAAAAGGCAAAGCCAGGGAACCCTCAAGACACTGCCTGGGTTCCTCCATTATGCGACACTTGATGTTAGATCCACACTGGACTTTGTGTTCTTTTTACTAAATATCAGTTTCCTACTTCTGAGCTTCTGGTGGCAAGTTTCTAGGTCTGTTACCCAGGCCTCACTTTAGCTATGTAAGGCCATCCTGGCTCTCTATCGCTTTCTCTCAGGCTGCCAGGCCAATGCAGGGTAAGCTCTCACCAGAGTCCCCTCAGTTAGCAGAAACCTACTTTGAACTCCCAGCTAAATCTCTGAGTTTGCTATGTCTCTGAGGCAAACACCAGTTCCAGGGTAGGGAAGCCAGCTGGAATCCTGGGTCTGACCACTATACCACCTCTTACCTACAGTATAAGGTAATCAAGATGAGTAAGCCTAAAGATTTAATCAGCTTTTTGTAATTGGAAGTAGGGGCTCCTTTAAGCCATTTTTTTTTTCAGTTGTAATTGGGAGTCTGGCCTAAGGAAGTTCACAAATTCAGACAGAGTTAACAAGGAATTTGGAGTGCCTCTTGTTGCACCAGGAAACAAGAGACTCAGTGGGCATCTGCAGGCCCCACTCTGGGTGTGTACCAAGGCTAGGTCAAGAACTACAGAGAAAACAGCCTGTGTCATTTCTGTGAGGAAACCTGCATACCCTACAGGTGATAACAGGCAGCAAGACAACTCCAGATTATTGTTTTTTTTTTTTTTGTTTTGTTTTGTTTTGTTTTGGGGTGGAGTGGTTCAACTTTATTATCAACTGAATTTGAGGTCACCTAGGAAACACTTCTCTGGGTGTGTCTTTGAGGTTGTTTTCAGAAAGGTTTAACTGAGGAGAACAACCCTGAGTGTAGGTTGCACCAGCCCATGAGCTGGGTCCTCAAGATGAACAGAATACAAAGAAGACTGAGCACCAGCTTTCGCTGCTCTCTGCTCTCTGACTGCAGATTCAGTGTGACAAGCTGCTTCACATGCCCATCAACATGCTTCTACCAGTACAACAGACTATGCTTCCAGACTCGGAACCAAAATAAGCCGTTCCTTATTTCACATGCCAACAAGAAAAGTAACTAATATAGGATCTAGAGAAAGGAAGTTCAGATGGTCATAAAGACACTGCCTGAGTCCCACAAACCTGCCTCTATAAGCAGCTCAATGCTTACCAAGGCCCAAAGCTCCCTTCAGCCTCTCTGAAGTGATTCTTAGACATTATGTTTTCTTAAAGAACTAAGGATTAAGTGATTCCTAAAGAGCTTGATGCCCTGGTGCCAATACCCCCGGTGTTTCCCTTTGGAATAGGATTCTGTAAACCTGCTTACAGGGGCCAGGAATGAAATATCAAGCACCAGAGCTTAAGGTGCAGTTAACGCACTAACACTGCCCAGGTCTGAAGATAAACATACTGTCTTGTGCCATGTTCAGAGACGCTCGTATTTTGAGCTCAGACATCCTGTCTGCTCATCTCTTGACATTATCTGCTGGTGAAGCCACCAGATTGACTAGCAGGCAATAATAAAGTAAATATTAAGAGTAGTGAACAATTAGTGTAGTGAAGAATTTAGTAGTGTCTGCGTTAGCATGGAGCATGTGGCACCTCACACATGAATACAACTCAAGAAGAGAAACAAACACAGCTCATTTATTAGAATCAAAAAAAGAGAACCATCTCCCACAAACACAGCTTACTGCCTCTCAGTCTATATCAAGAGCAAGACAACAGTTGAAAATTGTATTCCTGAGAAGCGAAAAGTTACCAGTTGCAAACAAATATAACAGGTGATTTCAATAAAAGATAAAAAAGTTTTTAAAAACCTAAAAAGAAAATTTCAAGTATTCTTCCAGATGACATGGCAAACCTAATGTACCAGATCAGGGCTTGGAAGGCAAAGACCCTATCAAGTCTGGAGCCATCTGGGGTTTCAGCAGGGAGTTGCTCTCAGGGACTGGAGGATTACGGGCAGAGGTTAAGGGCTTGGCCTGCTGGACAAGAGGCATTGGCCAGACCTGTGTCAAGGACCTGGATATTCAAGACATCCTCCCCAGATTAGCAGTTTTGGACATTTGATAATTTTTTTAAATAAACAGAAACATGTGCTCATTCTTCCAAATATCAGACTATTCCTAATTTTAGTCAATTTGTAAATTATAAATTATAAATTATAGTATTTGTGCTACAGTATTCAATATTTAAGTCTTATTAGAAGATAAGCACCAAACTTATTAAAATAAAAAATATACAAAAGGCCGTGTCTTTCCAGACAGAAGAATATCCTATATATCCTCGGAGACTGTAAACGTATGCTTCCTTTCCTTCCAGAGAATGCTTCTGACATATCTGACAGCTTTTCCCATGAACTTTTCCATATTAACTATAGTCAAGGTACAAGGTAGAAAAGATACAAAAGTACAAACCTGCACTGTCACGGCCTCACCACACAGGGAGGGAAAGCTGTCCAGTGGGAGGGAGGTCTCAGTCTACTGATCCTCTTGCGCTGACCAGAGGGCTGGTGTAGTCAGCAGGCCTCCCAGGTTACTGGGGACTGTGGTGTGTGTGCCACTGAAGGTAAAGCTCCACAGAGGGAGGAGCCACCGGAGTGCCTGACCAGAAACCCCAGTACCACTTGGGGAAAGCCGTAAAGATGCCCTTAAAGTGTTTGCACAGGACATTTTACAAACACAGTATCATTGCCTCCTGTGCTCTCTAAATGTGCCATGTGTCTCCTCCAATATTCAGTTCTTGAACCTCGTTTGCTCACAGATGTGATTGAATTTCCTGCAGAGAGAGAGAGAGAACATTAAAGACTATTCGAACTGTGAAACTGCTCACTGTGATTGCCACATAAGAACATGTGAGTCATGTGAGGCCATTCAACAATTTTTATGCTTAAAAGATTGTGTATTTTTTTTAATTTTAAATTTATGTATATTTAAAGTATCTGTATATGCCATGTGTGTAGAGGTGACCAAGGTGGCCAGAAGAAGAAATCAAATCCCCTGGAGATGGAATTATAGATGGTTGTGTGCTTTTTGACATGGGTGCTGGGAACCAAACTAAGTTGTCTGGAAGGACGACAAGTGCTTTTAACCACGGTGCCATCTCTCCAGCTCCACTAAGTATTTCTTCTTTTTCTCTTTCTAAATTTTAAAATAAAAACACTATGACAATTTATCATAGGACAAGAGCTGTGCCTTCTTAGTGTGTGCCTTTGCCTGCCCTTCACCCAGCAAGGTGGAGACAGATCCTGAGGTAACAGGGCCACTTTCCCCTCTCCACAGACCAGGAAGAACACTGGAATTACATGCAGAAAGTAGCATCTGTCTTTGCTACTCACATCTGTACAACAATGAACAAAGGTGAACAGGTGAGCAAATGTCCCCCCACCCTTCTTTTTAAGATTTATTTTTATTACTTTTAGTTGTATGTATGTGTCTGTTTGGAGGTATGCACACCTGCATGTGGGTTCTTGAGGAGAATACTTGTCTTAGCCAGGGTTTCTATCCCTGCACAAACATTATGACCAAGAAGCAAGTTGGGGAAGAAAGGGTTTATTCAGCTTATACTTCCACACTGCTGTTCATCAGCAACGGAAGTCAGGACTGGAACTCAAGCAGGACAGGAAGCATAAACTGACACAGAGGCCACAGAGAGATATTATTTACAGGCTTGCTTCCTGACTTGCTCAGCTTGCTTTCTTATAGAACCCAGGACTACCAGCCTAGGGATGGCACCACCCACAAAGGGCCCTCCTCTCTTGATCACTAATTGAGAAAATGCCTTACAGCTGGATCTCATGGAAGCATTTCCTCACCTGAAGCTCCTTTCTCTGTGATAACTCCAGCCTTGCCAAGTTGACACACAAAACCAGCCAGTATATTACCAATGTTTAAACCTCTGACAAAAGAAGAATAGGTGGCTACTAATGACCAGTGCGAGTGCTGGGAACTTAAGTCAGATCCTCTCTGCAAGTGCAGCACAAACTCTTTTGTTTGCTTGCTTGCTTGCTTGTATTGTTTTTCAGGACAGAGTTTCTCTGTGCAGTTCTGGGTGTTCTGGAATTCCCTTTATAGACCTGGCTGGCCTTGAATTCACAGAAATCCACCTCTGCACCTAAGTGCCTTCAGATGAAGATGTAGAACTCTCAGCTCCTCTTGCACCATGCCTACCTGGATGCTGCTATGCTACTGCCTTGATGATAATGGACTAAAAGCCAGCCCCAGTTAAATGTTGCCTTGGTTATAGCATCTGTTCACAGCAGTAAAACCCTAAGAGTTAAGGAGTGGTTAAGTTACAACAAAATTTAACACACACAATATGAAGAAACATCCAGGTGTTATTCTATCACACAAATTGGGCCAGTAACTTGGGAGACATGTGCTGAGGCCCAGAGAGAGCTAGCACTAGAATCTGCCTGCACGCTCTGGAAGCTGTCAGACAAGGCAACACGTGACTCATCCACGAGGACACAGATAAAAGCCAAGAGGAGGACCCTTGCAGAGAAGCCATTTAGGAAACCCAGTAACAAGAGCACAATTTCTACTTGAAAACACTATTTTAAATACTGCATGATTTTATAGAAGTATAGGGTTTAAATTAGTATACATATGTGTACTTTGGGGGATGGAGTAGGATTCTGAGAACTGAAGCCCCCAGAACTCTTCACTCTACTACAGAAGTACATCTAAAGTCCCCAAATCAGTGCATTTTTTAATCATATAATTTATATTACTGTTTTCTTCCCAAGCTCTGAGCCTGAAAGACTTGCAGTTGACCCAAATGTTCCCCAGCTTCACTCACATTGCATGGTGAGCCTTCACCTGAGTGCGACAGTTACGGCCCCAGTAGCAATCAGGACGGGATGTTACGGTCACTGGAAAAGAGAGGTACGTTGTCTACATTAGATGTATCATATACCTTTCATGTAGCTAAATGAATTTAACTGGACATATGAGGAAATTGTCTGAGCACAAAGCTTCTTTGTCACTCTGTGTGTGTGTGTGTGTGTGTGTTTACATAGGTGCAAGTGTGTGGGTACAAATGTTTGTGTAGAAGTCAATGTTGGGCTTCATCTACCCTGATTGACCTAAGGCCTTTCACTAGCCTGGGACTTGCCAATTAGCCCAAGCTAGGGATCTGCTTGTTTGTGTCTCCCTAGTTCTGGAATTACAAGCATGAGATGCTACACTTGGCTTCTGGCAGCTGCTGCTGATTCTGCAAACTTGCCCTAGAGAGCCTTAACTCAGAGGTCTGCCTACCTATACCTGCCGAGTACTGGAATTAAAGGCGTGTGACAGCATTCTTTGTTTTTAAAACAGGTTTATTTCTTTTATGTGTGCTAACGCTTTGCCTGCATATACCTAAGAATGCTATGTATGTGCTTGGTGACGAGAAGGCCAGAAAAAGGTGCCAGTAAATTGCCACGTAGGTTCTTGGAACTGAACCTAGGACCCCTGTAAGGCCTACATAAACAAGGACTGAAGTCAGGTTTTCACACCAGCACAGCAAGCCCTCTACTAAGCTCTCATGCTAACTTCCATCTTATGATCAGTTTTCATTGACCATGCCAAGATTGTCAGACAAGAAAAACAAATTTATCTCAAAACCAAGCAAAGGAAATGATATTGCTCCAGTGATAGGTATAATGTCCTTATGTGTCTTGACCAAGTCTGAAAAGCAAATGCATCCTCAGCTACCCTATGTGCCTGTCTGTCTTCTGCCTACAGCTTCAGCTAAGTATGGAGTATAATGCCACACTAAGTGCCTGATAGAATTGAGTAGTGACACCAATACAGACAGAAATGGTTTGTGGGCTCTTTACCTGGCAACTCAGAAACAGGAATGTTCTGACGATACTGGTAGGTCAGCTCTCGGAAGCTACGCAGGCCACAGCAGTAACACAGCACAGTATTTCCAGTGATTCTGTAATCTGGGGGAACATAGCCATATCTGGACACAGCCATTTATCAAGCAATGTCATTTTCTAACACCCAAATAGACACACTTCAAACTAGTAGGAAACTAACACACTAACTAATGTCTAACTAATAGGTTAGACATTTGAAAAATAATCCCAAAACCAATCTAAATACCAATTTAGCTGGATTTTTTTCAAGATTTATTTTTATTTTATCAGTGTTTATGTACATGAATGTCTGTGCATCATATGTGTACAGTACCCACAAAGATCAGAAGAAGCACTGGATCCTCTGGAACCAGAGTGACAGAGAGTCAAGAGCCACCATGTAGGTGCTGGGAACCCTGGTTCTCTTCAAGAGCAACAAATGTTCATAACTACTAAACCATCTCTCCAGCTCCACTAGTTTAGTTTTTAATAGTAAAATAATCACCCGTGGATTAAAATTTTTAAATATTTAAAAATCCCCCAAAACTTTTAAAATTGGAGAGAGTATTCTCTTGTGTAAAGTTAATGAAATTAATAATTCCTTATCTGAAATACATGGGTCAGAGGTATTTAATATGGTCAATTATTCCTTATCTAGAACATATAGGTCAGAGGTATTCTGGTTTAGACTGATTTTTCAGATTTGGACATATTTGTGTATATGTTCCCAAGGACTGAAATAAATTATGTGTATAAGTGTTTCCTCTGTATGTACACCACATGTGTACCTTAGTACCTGCAGACGTCAGAAGGCATTGAACTACATGGAAATGAAATTATGGATAGCTATAAACCATTATGTGGGTTTGGGGAACCAAACTTGGATCCTTTGTAAGAGGAGCCAGTACTCTTAATTGCTGCGTCCTCTCTCCAGCTTCACTACATCTTTTTTGAGATAGTACCAGGCTGATATTGAACTCAGATAGATCTACCTGCCTCTGTTTCTCCAGTACTGAAATTAAGAGTGTGTGGGACCATCTCTGGTGATTTGTGAATATGTAATGAGAACTGGAGGAGGACCCAATTCTCACCACAGAATCATTTACATATCTCACACAGATTTCCTGAAGGCGATTTCATACAGAGATCCACCACCACAGGTGTGGTAAAGAAGTTTTCCTTGTGGTAGCACGTCTTTGGCCCTCTACTGATTATACAGTTGAGGGCATTTTCAAATTTGGGATGCTAAACCTACAAGTGTTCAGAATAGAAATACCGCCGGGCTGTGGTGGCGCACGCCTTTTAATCCCAGCACTTGGGAGGCAAAGGCAGGCGTATTTCTGAGTTCAAGGCCAGCATGTTCTACAGAGTAAGTTCTAGGACCACCAGGGCTACACAGAGAAACCCTGTCTCGAAAAACCAAACAAACAAACAAAGAAACAAACAAAACAGAATAGAAATCACATACAAGAAATGACTTGTAAATTTGACTACCTACAATTTAAAATTTGAAATGGAGCCGGGCGGTGGTGGCACACGCTTTAATCCCAGCACTCTGGGAGGCAGAGGCAGGCGGATTTCTGAGTTCGAGGCCAGCCTGGTTTACAGAGTGAGGTCCAGGACAGCCAGGGCTACACAGAGAAACCCTGTCTCAAACAAACAAACAAACAAACAAAAAACAAAAAAAGAAATACCTGAAGGGATTTTAAGCAAATTGCTCACATTTCTTTAATAAACATTTAAGTCTTACAAAAAACAAAAACAAAAACAAACAAAAAATCTGTTACAATTTCTATAGGCTCCTACACTATATACTCCTCTGGGAGAAAGCACAATACCCAAGTTTATTGCCAACTTAGTACCAACAAGTTAAGTGACAAAGTTGGGAGTTAGCTATGCTCCCATCCTTCCCTAACAGGGAGAGAAGGAGCTAGAACATGATATATAGGATTCAAGTGCACCAAGTTTTTAAAACATCAAACATAATTAGGCCTGGGCTTGAGGGATGGCTCAGCAATTAAGAGTACCATCTGCTCTTCCAGAGGTCCTGAGTTCAATTCCCAGCACCCACATGGTAGCTCACAACCAACCATCTGTAATGGGATCTGACGCTCTCTTCTGGTGTGTGTGAAGAGAGCAATGTTGTGCTCATATGCATAAAATGAATACATCTTTCTTTTTTTAAGTGATTCGACAGGTATGGCAGCACACACCAGTTATCCTAGCACTAGTGAGGAAGATAGGAGTATCAGGAGTTCAGGGACAGCCTAGGCTACACTGTGGGACTCTTGTCAAAACAAAACGTAAATATAAAGTATCTAGACCTTCCTCTATCATCTTAGGAAGGGTCAGAGTCAAAGACATAAATCTATAGTAAAACAGACAGGTAATATTGCCAAGTGTGGCCTGCTAAGATCTTACCACTTTATAGGAAACTAAGACACCCTTAAAAATTCATGCCCATTCTGGAGGGCATTGCTTACCAGACAGTATAAATACACCCCGCTGTAGAGCTAGGAGACTCTCTGTCAACATATTTTTCCACGTCAGACCCCTGGTTGCCAGGTAATTCTGTGATGGGAAGAAAGGTGAAAAGAAATCCCAGTTTAGATGAATCACTCAACTAATAAGGAGACACTTCATAAAAGGCTCCAAAGGTAGATACAGCCAGAACACAGCTGTCCTTGAGTGGCATCTGCACAGAGCCAGTGGATAAACTAGAGTCAATTCCCTCATAGGTTTCACAAGCTCTTTGTCAAGAGGCTCCTTTGCTTTTGGACATGAAGAAGAGTCACGATTCTCTCATAAAATTCCACAAAGGCCTTCACAGCACAAGGACAGATAAGACACTGAAGGGGAGAAGGAAAATAGCAAGCTTTAACATTAAATACTATTAAAAGGGACAGAAAGATATGAAAACAGACTTAGTCTGTTAGTCACAGAGTTGCTTCCAACATACTTCAACTCATTACATTGCTAACATCTGCTTTTTGTAAACAACATACCAGATCCTCCTTCCCCTATTTTCTGAAAAGGCAGACATATGCCCTTGAGAAGGGACAATCTCCAATGTCTACTTGGATCCTGCCTGGCCTATAATAAGTTATGGATGACTTCTGGTAGAAGCTAAATCTCCTTGAAGACAAGCTAGAGGTTTCAGTAGCACACTCCAAAGAGAATTTCTCCTTTTTATCTCTGAGTATTATTAAATTTCTCCCTTCTATTCTTGCCTTCCAACCTCCCCACCAAGGATGACAAGCATAGCTGAGTGCTAGGCCTTTGTTTTCCCTGACACTGGGCGAGGCGGTCACTAAAAGGTGTTCTAATGTACACAAAAGTAGGATGTAATGGTGCTTGGCTAAGTGTGCCTGGGGATATGTTCAAGTCAATGAGAGGTCTCAAAGGGAAGCAAAGTTCTCAGCATGAGTGCAGAGGGTACAGAGCTGAACATATTATAATTTTAGACCTAAGCTAGCTTCCTCAAACATGGGGAAAAATATTCAGAAAAAACGATCCAGAGCAAGCCAGAATTTAGAAACCCTCTCTGTGAGATGCATTAACCAATTCCTATATCTGACAGCATGATGGACAGACAGGAATTTTCTTATTTTGGAGCATATGGAAAATATACTAGAATCATGGAACTGATTGTGCTGGTCAGAAAATACAGTGTGTGTTTTTGACAGGCAAAATGCTAAAGAGAAAATGTGTGTACTAACAGACACCATACAAGTTACAGGAAAGCCTCACGGTTTTCACTGATCCCATGACAAGTATGGAGGTGATACCTTCAGGATATCCGATTCATAATTGTTATTGTTCAGCACTCCGTCCAAGCACTTGTCACCCAGGTTGAGCTCTGCCAGAGGAAGGAAGAATATTATCTATTTTATAAGGATGACTCGACAACCAAATCTCTTCCAATCATAGATTATAAAAAGCAAACAAGCTCTCAGTTGGCCTGCCACACAAGTATGCAGACCTGAATTTCAATGCCCTGCACGAATATAGAAAAGGAAAGCAAAGCAAAGCAAAGCCAAGTCAAGCCAAGTGTAGCAGGGCATTTCCGTAACATTAGCATTGGTGGAGGAAAGAGACAAGTAGATCCCTGGAGATTGCTGACCTAACTAGTCCTAGCCAAGTGGTGAGCATTAGGGTTCACTGAAAGACTGTCTCAAAATAAGGATGATGAAATATAATAAACAGAGTCAATGTCCCAACTAGACATCATATACTACCAAAACTCCAGTACCAGGAATAGGTTACATCCTTTTTATTCATTAGCTAAAGCAGTCCCATAGACCACTCCAAGACAGTACAGGTTATTAACAATATTACTTGTTATCTTCCACAATCTGAGGTAAGATCCTATTGCTGAAATCATCATATACTTATGTCACCAAACATGGAAAAATCAAGCTGGTACTCAACCAGACATTTCACCCCTACTAACTAGTATCCCAAGTGCTCAAATGCTACTAGAGGCAGAAAGTAATCTCCAGTCTCACCCAGCTAAAAACCCTGTGTGCTATAATAGTGACAGAAGCCTCTTTTCTCTGAACATAATTCACCACCTGCCCCAAATTCACTAAGAGAACACACAAATGTCAAAGCATTTAAGGGTTGAAGAGTTGACATTACCACAGAATGGGGCCAGGCAGCCAAAGCAGCCTGTCCTCGTGCAGCCCCAGTACAGGTGGCAGAAGGGCTGCAGGCACACTGCACCTGTGGGTAGAGGACAGTCAGTCAACTGAGACCTAGGACTGTGGCTGTTCTCATACTTGAGGTCATTTAGCACCAGACTCAAGAGCTCAACTCTTGAAAACATATTTCTGAGGTGTTTTCATGGAATTAGGGAGCAGAGACAACATGCCAAGTAATATCTGAAATAAAATTATTATGATTATTCAGAGTTATCTTAAAAATTGTGATTTTTTTTTTTTCCGATGCAAAAAGCAAGAGGAATTTTATTTAATCCAGCATGCTGGGGTCGCCCTGCACATCAGGAGGGAATGACCCCATGCAGTCCACACAGTGGACCTTTTATACAGTGTCCTCTGGGCAGCCACCATTAGGCACAATGTGATTGGCAGAACAGTGTTATCTTTTTCTTTTTTTTTGTTTTTTTGGGTTTTTTTTGTTTTTTTTCTCCGAGACAGGGTTTCTCTGTGTAGCCCTGGCTGTCCTGGAACTCATTCTGTAGACCAAGCTGGCTTCAAACTCAGAAATCCGCCTGCCTCTGCCTCCCAAGTGCTGAGATTGCAGGCGTGAGCCACCACCGCCTAGCCTCAGTGTTATCTTTAAACTAATTGTTAAGGAATGAGGTAGGTGGCCAATAATAACTCTTGAGTCTTCCCTAGCTTCAGGGACCTCCTTGAGGTCTGAGGAATTTACA
Organism: Apodemus sylvaticus; assembly: GCF_947179515.1. Lineage (NCBI taxonomy): Eukaryota > Metazoa > Chordata > Mammalia > Rodentia > Muridae > Apodemus > Apodemus sylvaticus. Next base: position 59,002,199 of record NC_067493.1, read on the forward strand.
TAATTCAGCCTCTCCCTTCTGGGAGGGATAAAAAAATTGTGATCTTAAAAACATCTTGGTCTCTGACCCCAGCACCCAAACAGCCCTAGTTCATTGTCTCCCTGATCTGAATATGTGATACACTTGAAGTAACTACACATTCATGTCTGCAGAGAACTTTTCTTCCGACCATAAATAGTTTTTAAGTTGTTATTGTGCTTGCCTTTGTAGAAAAGGTTTTTAATGTTTAATATTCTCTACAATGCAATTTCATTGAATATGGTACTAAATAAACCCTAGCTGAAATTATTACAGGACTGAGTAACTAAATCTTTTAAAGGTAGTAATCATTTTGTAAATGTCTGTATCTATAAAAGCAGTCTCTAGAGAATAAGTCAAAAGTATTTAAGACTGCCCTCTTAACAAAGTTTTAAGAACATAACCTCAGCTGCCGCTTGCTGATCTGTATTTCTCAGATATAAGGTAAGGTATTTTCAGGACTCTTCCATGGATTCTTCTCAACATGCCTAGAAGTAACCCCGGTATGCCTGGGACTTGTTAGCTGCCTACCCCAGAATGTACACCCCTGCTGAACTAATGTTTCTTATGTGCTGCACTAAGTCCAGGATAGGAGAACAATCTCCCCAAAAGCAGTCTCTGAGCACACAGAACACACTACATCACTGAAGTGGAGAGCTTGTACTGTATCAGACATTGTACCCTTGATATCCAGAAGAGTGGCTCAAGTACTGTAGGGACTTATTGATGCAGCCGCATGCGTTTATGCCTTTCTTCATTTAACATCAATAATATTCAAGGAACTCTCAAGTTGAGAAATATTTTTTAAAGGTAATAGATACAAACAAGCATTACAAGCAAACATAAATTCAAACAACCATTAAATAAAGAAGAGCTCCATGCGTGTTTTTGATGTTCTGTGATGCTGGGAATGAACCCTAGAAGCTTGTACATCCAAACAACTCTTCTACCACTCAGCTACATCTCTATCCAAAGCCCTCTTTTAATGGTAAGAAATATAAACTCTATTAGATTTATACACATTATATGATGACTATAGAATTGATAAGAGAATGGATATAGATTCAGAACCCAGAAGGAGAACCACACACACATGGAAATGCGGTCTCTTACAGGGCAGTGTTATTAACTGGTGGGGAAATTTAACATGCTCATGTAGGATCAGATGATTATGATTATATGCAGATGGAAAAAAATCATCTTTGTTTCATCGCTTACATAAAGTCAATTTCATTTGAAAATCAAGTCATGGAGGATATACAAGAATTTCCTCCTGTTGGGGGGGAGGGTGCGCACCTCAGGGAGACCGACATACTCACACTGTTGGCCATGGGGATATACAAGTATGTCTTCCTGTTGCAGGGGCATCTCAAGGAGGCTGACATACACTGTTGAGGGGCAGACTGTCCTCCTGCTACGGGGGCACCTCGGGGAGACTGGCATACTCACACTGTTGAGGGGCGACACGGGCATCCTGCTCACGTTCAGCTCTCCTGTCAGGCATAGGCTGGAAACAGCAGGTGCATATGGCATGGCTTCCTTGAAGAGGGCACATGTATTCTGGGGCTGCTGAAGCACATATGTATTAGGTCAGAGTATGTCTAGATATTAGATGAAAGGCAGCAGACAGAACATTTATAACTAGAGGCATAGGAGGAACCCAGGAGGAATTCAAACTACTTCTTAAGTGGCCCAATGATATTCTGCAATTTGAAACACAGAATTCAGGCTGGCTATAGCTCAGTGAGTATTTGTCTAGCATTTGAGAATCCCCAGCACCAAAAATACACACTGCATGCATGCATATATACACATATATACAAATAAAATTAAAAATAAAAAAAAGTAAATGGACTAAGGTAGTTCATCAAGTCAGGCATGAAGATCAAGTTCAAGGCTAGCCTGAGTTAATAAATTAAGACCCTATTTCAAAAAAGCAAAAAGGCTAGCCTGGACTGTGGTCAAGTATCTACCTCTGGTTGCTGAGCACTGCTTTGCTTTCCCAACTATGGGTTCTAGAAGTGACCCAGAGAACCGGAAGAGAGTAGGGTAGCCAATAATGTGCCTCCTAACTACAATCCTAGGTTAGTGGCCTTCTAACACACTTAGGCTAAATAGCATTTAAAGGGCCAGGGCTCCTAAGGTTATCTTCAGTTTGGCAGTGATTACAGTGTTGACTGTACTAAGAACAGGAAGAGCTAGAACTAGTGTGGCCAGTCCCAGGCAGGGAGCACTGGAATGCTACCTGCAGTCAGTTCAACTCTAAGAACAGCATGACACATGCAAGTAGGCAGCTCTCTTTTCCCTTCCCCTCATCTTTTCTGTTTTCCTTTTTAAGGTGGAGTGGAACCCAGTGCTTTACAAACAAATGCTCAGCATGTCCTCTATTGGTGAGCTATACCTCAGCCTGTGTTTTGCTTTCTTCAGTGCATCTAGGTGTCTATCTGATACACAACTGATGGGCAACTCTATGGACATAGAAGACAGCCAATGGGAATTCAGCATACTGCTAGAAAGAAGCCAGTCTCTTAATTTGGTTAACAGATACAGAATGATCATTTTGGCTTTGGAAAACCTCACTAAGCAAACTCCCTGAAGCAGTAGGCTGGAGAAAGACCAACATTAAAACCAGAACTGTCAGTCGGGCGGTGGTGGCACACGCCTGTAATCCCAGCACTCTGGGAGGCAGAGGCAGGCGGATTTCTGAGTTTGAGGCCAGCTTGGTCTACAGAGTGGGTTCCAGGACAGCCAGGGCTCTACAGAGAAACCCTGTCTCGAAAAAACCAAATCAAACAACAAACAAACAAACAAACAAACACAAAAAGCCAGAACTGTCAATTATTAGGTATGTCCAAAAGGGGAGACCCTCAAATAAACAGATGTTGACCAAATTGATAACTTTTCTCTCTCTCCTCTCTCTCTGTCTCTTTCTATCTCTCTCTGTCTCTCTCTGAGACAGAAAGGTCTCTCTGTTTAGGCCTGACTAGCCTAGAACTCAATATAAATGCCAGAGAAGCCTTGAATTCAGAGATACTTCCATATCTACCTGGCTTCCCTAATTTCTTACCAATACTGGTTATGTCAAGCAAGAGGCTATGAGAGGCAAAAGGAGAGCTGAAGCAAAGGAATAGAGGGCAGGAGAGACATTACATAGGAATCACACAATAGGAAAATAGAACAAAAATCACAAGGATGTAACATAGTGGAAGGAAGAGCTCATGGTTAGATACCACTGTTTTACCTGTTGGCAAGCTGGCAGATGTTGAAGGTGCTTCCCCACCAATGGCCTGTGTAGCTCCCAGCTCACTCTCTGGGACTGGGCAAGGAAGAGACTGCAGTGCTTGCCTTCTGTATTCAGGACACTGTCTGCATACAATGTATGGCTGACTATGAGGAGAAGTAGAGTTGCAATTATAAAGGAACAGGCTCCAGACATGCAGACATCATTGTTACATCGTCACCTACCCCCAGCTCCAGTTGTTGGGCTTCTACCCTTCAAGGCCTTTGCTCATCAGTAGCACCACTTCATCATGTGTGAAGAAGGCAGTGAACTCCACTTTTCTGCCCAGCTCCTACTACAGGAATGATGCTACCCATAACTACCTGGAACAGCAATCTGACAGTGAGGATAGCATCCAACACAAGATAGCTGTTCTGTGCTCAGCCACTTTCCTGCTCAGTCCCTCACACCAAATGCTTCAGCACACTCTACCCTGGGCCATTTAGTCCCTACTAGTGGACATGGACTCATAGGCTCCCAGACTAGGAAAACCCAGGCTCATGAGAGAAAGCTACACTGCAAGTACTGCTAGTTCTCTGCCTTGTTAGAATCAGAGCATAGCTGCAATCCCAGCACTGTCAAGACTAAGGCAAGAGGATCTCAGTGAGCTATGATGAAAGGTGTCAGTGGCCACACCCATCTTAATATGCTAGATTGACCTAAACATTCTCACATGCTAGGCAATCACTCCATCACTCAACTACAGTTCTAGACCTTTTAAAATAGTTTTGTTTTAAGACAAGAGTCTAAGATTCTCAGGCTAGCTTTGAACTTACTCTGAAAGCCAGAGTAGGTAAAAAAATTTTTTTTAAAATATCATGCATGACCTTGGTCCAAAATGGAGACCTGAAACCAATGTGTCACCAAGTAAAATTAGGTCTCAAAGGGCCATTTCCTCTCAGCCTGGGTATTATGCCTCTCCTGTGATACTACTCTTAAGAAATTATAACACTCATTTACAACTAAGGGCTCACAGTCTCTAACTATAAAAATTACATGTGCTTATGTGGGTAAAACAATACATATGAATTTTCTGCTATAGCTAGTGAATTAGGACTTATAATGAGGGGCCTGAGAAAATGAAGGCTAACCAGGCGGTGGTGGCACATGCCTTTAATCCCAGCACTTGGGAGGCAGAGGCAGGAGGATTTCTAAGTTCGAGGCCAGCCTGGTCTACAGAGTGAGTTCCAGGACAGCCAGGACTATACAGAGAAACCCTGTCTGGAAAAAAAAAATGAAAATGAAGGCTATTATTGGGGAGGTTAAAAACCCATTGAAGAGTCTTGGAATGGTGGTGCATGCCTTTAATTTCACTGCTCAGGAGGCAGAAGTAAGCACATCTCTGTGAGTTCAAGGATAGCTTGGTCTACACATTAAGTCCAGGACAGTCAAGGTTACATAGAGAGATACAACTAAGCTCTGAGTGGTGACACAGACCTTTAATCCCAGCACTCAGGAGGCTGTGGAAGGTGGATCACTGTGAGATCAAGACCAGCCTGGCCTAGATAGTGAGTTCCAAGACAGCAAAGGGTACATAAAGAGACCCTGTCTCAAAATTAATTAACTGAAAAGTCCATCAAGGCAATCTGTGGTTCTTAACTTATTCACTGTTGCTCTGGGTCCATTCAGTTCTGGCCATACTTCAATTTGAGGAAATAAGCTAAAAGCATTAAGGAAACTGACTTACTGAAGTCCTATAGTTGAACACCCCCACAGTACAGTTAAGCACAATACTAACATACTTCTCATCCCTAGAGCCCCACTTTCAGCCAGGCACAGGTCTAACCTGATGTCTGAGGATTCACTATCAACATCAGACAGCTCTAGCAGGTCCTCTGAACTCCCCTCTTCATCAGAGAACGACCTCCTGACTTTGGGTTGCAGCATATCTTGAGTGATTTTATTCCTTGCATCCATACTTCTCACATCTTCTTCACTGCGACTCTTATCTAGACATAAAGGGCATAGCAACAGTCACTGGCAAGGGACAGTGTTGAGGATTGCCTTTTACTGTCTACTGTAACGTTACGTGCTGGCCCCTAAGATTCAGAGTCTGCACTTAGCCCCTGGGATCCTGCCCCAAGGTAATTCTGATTGGGGAATAAAGATGCTGACAGCCAATAGCTGGGCAGAAGATACATAGGCGGGGTTGAAGTTTCATGGACTTTGAAAGAGAAGACCACAAGGAGGAAAGGGAAGAAGAAGTGACCATGGATGAAGAACAGCATTCAGGTGGGAGATAGAGAGCTGTCATGGGCTAAGCTGCCAGTGCCAAGAAAATGTGGCCAAGAGGGCTGTCCAATTAGAATTAACAGCAGCCCAGATGGAACATAGTGAACATTAAGTGATAACTTGGGGTTATCAATAGAAAACTGGATTCTAACAGCATGGAGGGTAGTCAGCCGCCTAGCTGTTATGCTACATGAGGCTGTGTGTCTTTCTTCCAGGAACATAAATGGTCTAAGGTGGGAAAGAAGGCCTACACTAGGATTTTAGTATTTTTTTACTACAGGACAGGACTAGAGAGATGATGGGCTCAGGGCAGAGCTTCAGCCCCAGGTCCCTACAAGAGAAAAGTTAGTGGAGCTGACCTGGGTGCTGGATAAGATACGCTTCCACCAGGTTGTTCAG